>NW_026596256.1:2159297-2215379 GCF_907164565.1 Psammomys obesus | reverse complement strand
ACACACACACACACACACACACACACACACACACACACACACACACAGCAAGTGTGTGAAATATCCATATCATAATTAGCTTGATTGTGGTAGTCATTTTTAAATGTACACATATGTCAAACGTGTATATACATTAAACATACATACAATTTCATTTGCCAAATGTACTTGAAGAAGGCTAGAAAAAAAAAACATTAAATAAGAGAAAACATAAGAATAAAAATTCTTTAAATTTAAATGAACAAAATCCCACAGTTTCTTAACAAGAACAGAAGTCAAAAATAAAAATAAATAGATAAATAGATAAAGAAATAAATAACAGGGTAGGGGAAGCCGAAGCACTGGGAATGTGTATTATAAGAAGCCCTATTTTTTTTTTTCTGAGAAAGGAACGGCTCCAATATTTGATGGGATGGATTTATGATGTTCCTGGCGAAGAAAAGCAAGATGGGGAGTGGAGCGCCTATTAACAAGATATTGCTGAAATAGCTCTAGCCTGCAGAATATTAAACTTCCTGAAGACTGTTTGCCGAATGTATGTTTATTGCTTAAATCTATTTCACATGTTATTTATTTATAACTTCAAGGGTAATTTAATATGTAAAACCTCCTTTGCTGAAATGTGGGTATTAATTTCTAACCGTCATTTCTTGCGCTGATAGCTGATGGACTGTTATGAGTCAGAACTAATAAACTTGTGAGGATTAATCGAATGTCAATCCGAGAAAAATAAATAAATCAGAAGGTGTGGTTTTGTGGTTGCCACAGAACCATAGCTGCCTGTCGTGGAAGTATCAGTCGGCGGGGCGGGTGCAGTGTCTCGCTGAGGGAGGGTGCAGGCTCCGGGGTAAAGCAGCAAAGAGATGATTAATACCTTCTAATTGAGTGACTGCCAGCAGGGGGACCTTGCCCGGGACATTGGCAGAGCAGAGATCTTGTGCGAGCCGTGGCACTTCTCTCGGAGGTGCCTGCTCTATAGATTGGCCAGGTAATGCCGCAGAAACCTGGCTTTATTGAAACAAACCAGGCACAAGATTCAACAAGCAGAAAATTACTGTGTGCCTTAGGCTTTGTTTTCTCGCTGCAGACGGAGAGTCTTGCTTTCTGTGTAGGTACAAAGCGGCGGGGGAGCAAACAGGTTTGGGAAAACAACAGCAGTGGCCCCTCAGATTTTCCTGGCAGTTGGGGGAAACACTCCGCTTGATTTTCCAGCCCCCTTGAGAGTCTTCCCCTGTGGAAACTGAGCTCTCCTAGCTAGGCATGCTTTGGAGCCAGGGGAGGAGGGCGCACCCGGCTCCTTTTGACTAGTGATGGTGTAAAATATACAAGAGTTTGAGTGGGTGGCCTTCCTGGCTCTCCCCGGGGCTCCAGCGGAGGAAGGCCTTCTTCAGAGTCGCACAGCCTCACTGTAACTTCTTTTTAGTCCCCAGCTGTCCCTTTTAATTTGTTCTTGTCCCTTCCCGTCAACACACACACACACACACACACACACACACATTCAACCACTCACATGTAATCACATATTCAAACACTTAGTCGCATATATCCACACACTCGGATACATACATATTCATATATACTCACTAGGCCCAGATACACTCATACACACATTCACACAGACACAGTAATACATACATCCACGGTCACACGTATCACGTGTTCACACACGTTCAGATACGCTCATGAATACACCAGGCATACATTAGCATACATATTCATATACCTGTTTGCCCAGTGCACAATTAGCATACATTTGAATACACTCATACATCTGTACACACGGCTACCCCCTGGTACATTCTTTTACACACACTTACATACACACACTGAGTGAACCTATTCACACACTCGCTGCACAGTTGTTCACACAGGCGCATACCCTCCTTAGGTTTTCTCCTCCCTGCTGACCTCGTTTTGCAGACCTCGTCTCCTCCAGGCTGACCTCAGGAAGTGGAAAGGCACTGTGGGTCGAGAGCCATCTGTTACTGTAATCATTCATTAGACCTGAACGTTTGATTGGCCGATTGGATTACATATATATGCAGCAAGCGGAGCAGTCCTGACAGAGAGCATTACAGGAGTGTGATGCCTTACCCTGTCACTGGTGCTGGGTGAAGGAGGTCCGTGACTGACAGTGTTCTTCACTTTGAGGACGTGGGGCCTTGGGGATCCTGGGGTGCTAGGGACTTTTGGTGCTCTGTCTCCATCAAAATACAGAAACATTTAAGGAGACTTATCTGTCTCGGAAGGCAGGTTTCTCTCTCAGTGCTGTGTGTGTCTCTGTCCCTTGCTCCTTTTAGGATGGTTAGGGTGCAGGTTCCCCCAGGAGCAGCGAGGATGTCTTCCGCTTAGCTCAGCTCAAAGGACAAAGGTTCACTCTGAAGGAGGGTTATAGGCTGGGCTAGAGTAGGAAAAGCTAACATGGGAGGCTCCAGGGTCTAACTGACCCTCCTGAGGGTCAGGCACACAATTACCCTCTCCTCTGTTCCGTCAGTATCTCCATCCACCCCGTCTTTCCCTTCCTCCCTTCGTCCCTCCCTTTCTCTTTTTTTCTTCCCTCCCTTTTGTTTCCTCCCCTTTTCTGTTTTCTAGTCTTTCCTTCTTTATTCTTTCCCTCTCATCGTCTTTCTCTGTTTCCTCATAGTAAGGATCTTGGATATTGGCACTCATGACTCAGAATCAGCTTATCCTTCCCTTGGCTCCTCGGTGGGATGTAAGCTCTGCTCTCAGTGCTATTTGCATCCAATTCTGTTTCTTCTACTTCAGAAGCTGAAGGACCAAGCTCCTCTCCCCAACAGTTGCCGCATCCTGGGTTAGGCAATATGGTAGATTGAAGAGAACAGCCCCTACACACTCATGTATTAGAATGCTTGCTCCTCACTCGGTGGAACTGTCTGTGAAGGATTAGGAGGCATAGTCTTATTGGAGAAGGTGTGTCACTAGGGGCAGGCTCCTATGCCTTTTCCAGTTAGCTCTCTCTGTATCTCTCTTGGGGATCCAGATGTAGGCGCCCAGCTAATGCTCCAGTTCTATGCCTGCCTGCCAGTTGCCTAGGTGCCTGCCATGATGCCTGGCATGGACTCTAACCCTCTGGAATTGTGCACACCAATAAACTCTTTCTTGTATAAGTAGCATGGGTCATGGTTTCTCTTTACAGTAATAGGAAAGTAACTAAAACAGACAGCTTTGACCCAAAGTGAAAAAAGGCCTTTGCCCAAAATTTATGGAATTTGGTTGTTTCTCTTAAGAAGGAGCCATGGCTAGTGGAATAGGTCAACATGCCAGAGGGCAGTGTGAAACTAGATTCTGGCGTCACTTTAGTGGCTGGTCAGTCATGTACACTGCTTTAAAGAGGTCTTTGGTGACATTTTACTTGGAATTTTTGGTTGATGTTTCCTAGTCCAGCAAAGAGTACGTCTAGAAAACAGAACCTGTTTTGTTGACATAAATGACGAGTAAGGGGTTATTTGAAAAGCCCAACAAGGCCTGCTGAACAGCCAGCTCCCTTCCAGCACCTTAGAGGCACACACTTCTGTGTCAACCATCAATATGCTAATCACAAATGAGCCTTGTCTATATAGTAAGCACTTAACTGACTCCTCGTACTGCTAACCACGAAACATTAAGCTACCCTTAGCTTGCTGGGCCTGAGGGCAACAGGACTTCATTGCTCTTAAAGTCCTTTACGATTTTTGTTTTGCATTTACCACTATTCTCTGGTGGTCCAAACTAGGGAGAAGTGTGTGTGTGTGTGTGTGTGTGTGTGTGTGTGTGTGTGTGTGTTCCAAGCTAACAAAAACTCATAAACCAGTGAGAAACTAATGTATACAGCAAACATCCAAAACGTGAAGCTAAATTAGCACCCTGTACCAAGAGAAGAGAACAAGCCTGCCAAATGGTATAGGGAGTAAAGACACTTACTTCCGGTCCTGACAGCCTGCGTTCAATCCCTGGGGCCTACATGGTGGAAAACCAATTTTTACAGGTTATATAACACACACACAAACACACACACACACACACAATTTAAAACCTTCAAAGAAAAAGAAGGAATACTGTTATTTACATGGTGTTTTTCACACCTAAGTGCAAAGGAAAGCAGGCGAAAACCACCATTTAAAATATATGTAAATCAGGATGTTCTCTCTCACGGTCTCACCTTCCACAAGTTTATTCTAGCAACAGTTAGAATAAACCTGTGAGAGAGAGATTATGAGGAGAGACGGCAGGAGCGTGATTGCGTGGCTGGCCACAGTGAGAAGAGAGAGGCAGTTCCTTTGAGGAGAGAACCTATTTCACTGACCCAGTGAGTGTCCAGGAACCCGGATAGTAGGAGCTGATAGAGCAGGCTTGGCGACATGCTGGAGAGCGTTAGACATCGCACTGAAGCGTAAGATCCCAATTAGGTTCTTTAGAAGAACAAAGGCCACAGAGGCATTTGATGCGTGCTTGCCGTTCTAGGCACTACATGCCAGGAATGAAAGAGAGTGCTCCTGAGGGTTCGGCTAGGGTTTGCAGCTCGTGGGTAGCGTCCGTGTAAGGAGACAGGTGGTTCAAGCCACCCATCCCTCACCCAGGGAGGGCTCAGTGGAGGTACCCACAGGAGCAGGGCACAGACTCCAAAAAGAAAGGGACCGTTGCCCAGCGGCAAGGACGCATGGCCCCCGGGACTCTGGCTTGGCTTCAGGCCCCTCTGTTGCCATCGTGATGCTTAATCGGGTTTGTTGAACCTGGAAAGTTCTTCGTAAGAATGGAGGACACAGCTCTAGGGCCTGCTCAACCCAGGAGAGAGAAGAAAGTGGAGCCCATCTCTCTCCTTATCTCCTCCATATTTTCTACTTTTTTTTTTTCTGTGAACTGAAAATGATACCGTAGGTATCTTACCGCTCACAATTCACACCGCCTACTGGGCCACCGGGAAAGTGATAGAACCTTCAGCTTCGTAAACAGAAACAATCAGAATCATGGATTCAGCCGATAACATAGTAGTCTAAAGACTCGACCCACTGAAATGTAGTTAATAAAGGTCTAGTCACACCACTCTAGTGCTTACACATAAGAAAGAACGAGGCTCTGCAAGGTTTCTCAGTGGCTACACTTCCTGATGTACAAGAACGAAGACTCCAGTCTTGTCTCCAGAATTCCCCTACCACAGGATAGGTGGTTCATGCCTGTCACCTCAGCACGGGGGAGGTAGCGACATGAGGTTTGTCAGTGAGCTCTAGGTTCAGTGAGGGACCCTGTGGTGAGATTGTAAGACGGTTTGGCGGATAGAGGTGCAGGCCTCATGACCTGCGCGCAACCCTCAGATCCCACAAACAAATAGAAGAGAACGTAGTCACGCACACACACCACCACCACCACCTAGTAATAATGAATAAAAACATTTTAAGCTAAATAATTAACACAGAGAAGTGATTGAGAAAGCAATCCAGGTTGACATCTGGCTTCCATATGGATATGCTCCCATGTACATATGCTACCCCATAGTCACATGCGCGCACACACAAAGAAAAAGAGACTAGCCAGGAGGAGGTGTAGCATCCCAGCACTCGGGAAGCAGAGGCAGACGGATCTCCAAGTTTGAGGCCAGTCTGGTCTACAGAGTGAGTTCCAGGACAGCTAGGTCTACACAGAGAAGCCCTGCCTCAAAAACAAAGAGGTAGAGAGGCCCTGAAAGCACAGAGACGGGACTAGTGGCCACTGGGGGTTGGGATGAGTGTCTTGCCATAGTGGTGGGGAGAGTGAGGTGAAGATCATCTTCAGCCATTGCTAGCTTTGCTCCTAACTGTCCCAATGCTGCGCTTCAGCCCTGTAATTCACCCTCCGTCCTGTTGACCCTGCCTCCCTAACTTTCAAGGGTGCTGCCATCCTAATAGGAAAACTTCCTAAGGAGGGCACTTACTTTCCGGAAATAACTGTTGACCACACAGCTGCGCAAGCTGCCTCTAGAGGCAGGGAATAGTGTTTTCCACCTTCATCTTGTCTTGGTACTACTGAGATGGGGGCAGCCTTTCTCAATGTTTGTGAGCTCACCATAGAAGTCCAACCCCTCAAACTGCCTGGTAATGATTCTGACAGTGAACAACTTCTGTGATCACAAAGATTTTCTTCCTGTGGATTGAAACCTGTTCTCCAATGTGACCCTTTTGACTCCCCGGAAGAAAAAAGAGCAGCCAGCCTCCATCTTCCACGTGGTACTTTCATATCCTGAAGAGCATAATTCAATTACATTTCGTTTTCTTTGCTGACGATTGCAGTGATCTGATTTGGCTGGAAGAATGTCTGTGGTAGGAACCGTTTCAGCAGCTTCATTCAGAGAGAGAGCCTTGGGGTAGCAAGGGACACTTCGTCTGAAATAAGGTTTGAAGTTCTCTTACCTGTCTAAAGGACAGGGAGGTGATTTGTGGACCCAGCCTGTTTCTGCCTGGGTTCTTGACTGGGCAAAGCTGTCCACCCATGCTGGATTCCCAGCAGCCACTGGGTCCATATCTCCAAAGTCATCCATCCTGTTATAGAGAAAGCTACTTTTTCTTTGTCCCCACATCTGCCTTTCCCTTTGCCTGCCAGCATGGCTGGGTGAAAAACAAACAACAAACAAACAAACAAATAGCCTTTGCTGGCTTGCTCGCTCCTTCCTTCCTTCCTTCCTTCCTTCCTTCCTTCCTTCCTTCCTTCCTTTCTTTCTTTCTTTCTTTCTTTCTTTCTTCTTTCCATTTTGTTGTTATTATTATTGTTTTCTTTTTATTTGTGTCTTGAATCTCATGTATCCCAGGCTGGTCTGGTATTCAGCATGTAGTGATCTCAAACTCCTGATCCTTCAGTCTCCACCTCCTGAGCGCTCGTAGTGCAGGTGCACACCAGCCTGCTCTGTGCATCGCCAGGCGCTGAACCCAGGTCTGGGTGCATGCTAGACAAGTGCTGTTCCGCATGAGCTACGTCCCAGTCTACCTTTCTATTCTATACCCAATGAGAACATCACAAACAGCGTGACACCTAGCAGTCAACTCGTGGTTCCTTCTTGGATCTGAAAGATGAATATTCTCCAGGCAGCCTGGCCATTGCCCTAAATGCCCAAAGCACTAAATAATAAGTGTTGTCAGTGGTTATAGGGACGCTAAGTATATTTATGTTCAGCCGTTCCCTGAGATAAACAATTGCATCTACATTAGCAAGATTGTTCTGATGGCTTGGTGCTAACCTCAGGGATCTAAAACTCCCTGGTGGCTCAGCTTTGTGGATGTTTTAATAACTGTTGAGCGATAATGGATAAAATGTGGACAGTTCCTAGTTTACACAGTGCTATCTATCAAGCTTCTAAGAGGTGACTGTCAGTGGCTGTGGCTAATCACAACCATGGATAAATTCAGTTTCATAACCCTCTAGAAATGTTTGCTTTTTCGTAGTTTTCTACCAATTTAGTATTGCTGTGTGAGGGCGGGGACACACACCTGTCATCTCGTAGTTAAGAGCATCGTGACTTTGAGGCCCGGTGGCCTCGAAGATCCTGTCTCAAAGCCCAAGTTCTGGAGATGCAGCTTCATCATTCTTCTTTATCTAAGACACGGGGTTGGCTCCCAGAACCACTTGCCCCCACCAAAAGAAAAAAAAATGGCAGCGCCAAGTGGTAAACTGTGAGAGTAAATAAATTCTCAGAGTCCATATTGGTATAAATAATTTTACGAAGGAGCAAGGAGCGACTCTTTCTTAAGGAGAATCCCATATAAGTGTGGAGGAAACATGAGAAACAGGATCTTCATGAGGCATGCACCATCGTAGGAAACAAGATCCACATACAGACGCTCAAACAGGTGGGCAGCGGTGTGAGGAGACATGGTGAATGGGTAGAAAAGGAAGGATGGTGACTCTGTAGTGGGGTCACTAGCACATGGCCACTTAGCCAAGTGCTTGAGGGAAGCATCACAGCAGACGGGCGCGTTGACACCACACATCCCGTGATATGGCGTATTTAGAAGACACAACGTCACTTTGCAAATTTTCTATAGAAATGCAAATCCTCATTCCACTTGTGAGAAAACCTACACAAGCCTAGTGAGATTGTGAAGTTTTTGCAGACAGGAAGAGAATGGGGAGAGTAAAACCACCAAAGGCACTGTGGGAGAATCCTGAGAGGGCCCCAAGACAGAAAATGATGGAGAATAGAGTAGAATTCTATTAAGGTCTATAGCTTAATTAATAATATGTGTGAAAGTTAATGTCCTGTTCCTGAAAATTGGACCATGGTTATGTAAGATGCCATTAGAGAAACTTGCATGAAGGACAAAAAGGGCTTTTGAGCTGTTTTGCTACTTTTTGTAAGTTAAAAAAAAAAAAAAAAGTACAATATTTACAAATTTGGTCTGAAGAGGACTGTGGGAATTAATAGTGTAGGTGTTTCTCTAACCAGAGAAGACCCGAACAGCCTCACAAGAATGCCAGGCTGTCGCACTGCATCTTCATCCTTTCTGCTCAGTACTCTTTTCTGGGTCTTCTAGCTTGTGTTCCCACTTGCTTCGAGATGCAGAGCTGAAATACTACACAAGAAGTCCTTTCAGTAAAAACATACGCCTTACACTGCCAGTGGGCCTGGCTCTGCTGGTCCTGTCCTGAGATTAGGACATAGCCAGCTGAGTGTGGTCATCTTAGGCCTCCCTAGGATCCTTTGATGGCCCCTGGGTTGGACACGGCTCGTCGTCTGTGCTCCTCAGCCCTCTTCCCCTCATACTGCAGTGTCCTCATTGGATGCTCAGAGTCTCCATCTCACATGACTGGACTGAGGTTCATTGCTTCCTCTGCCCTTAGGCATTTTCTTTTCCGTATCCATCATACTTTTTCAAAACTCTTTTTTTTTTTAATTTTGAAAATGTTCAAGTACACAGAAAAGCAGAGTGCAGCAAAGCTGCTACCGCGTCAGTACAAACCAGACCAAGCACCTAAAATTAGATGTTCGTCAATAGTGAGCATAAAGGGGCAGTGCAGGCCTGTTCCTGTCATTCTTCGTATTTATTTTTATTTTCATGGATTTAGGAGTAATATCTTCCCCTGACCCTTGGCCACTTTATTTTATTAAAAGTGCAAGGAGATCTTGTCTCCCATGCATTTGCACAAGATGGAAGTCATTCTGGGAATGGTTAAAGAAAAGGTGACTGCCTTTGGGGCTAGGGTTTAATTAATGATTTTAGTATAATGCAAAACTTACTTTTTACATTTTTACCTGTATTTTGTGTGAATGTGTGTGCAAGTATATATATATGGGTAAGCATGCATCTGTGTTTGGGAGTCTATGGAAACCAGAGGTGAATGTCAGGGGTCATCCTTACTCATGATGCACCATGGTTTTTCAGACAGGATCTCTCCTGAACCTGAAGGTAGTCCACTGATTTGGCTAGACTGGCCAACCAGCAAACGTTAGGGATCTGCCTGGTACTGATTCCTCCAACTTTGAGTTTACAGGCTCCCCTGGACCCAGCGTTTTTTGATATGGGTTCTGGGGCCGTGAAGTCAGATCTTTATATTTCAATGGCAAGCATGTTACCAGCTGAGCCATCCCCCAAGTCTGCACAGTCTCTTTGCTTTCGAGGTCTAAGTATTCCAAAGGAAATGGAAAAGCCCTGTTTCGGTGATAGAGCACCTATGTTCTAAACAAGGAAGGGAGAAGAGTAAAGGGAGCTCACCTGCTGAACCTCTCCCAGCTCTTACTGTGGGCTTTCCCAACCTCGGTAACCCAGGCTTGGAAATCTCAGGGTTTTAGTCCTCACCTACCAACTCCAGCAATTTTTGATGCTCAGGAGGTGGCGATCTGAGTAACTTCCCAAAGACAGATTGATAGAAAGACGCTCACGTCTGTGTTCACATGAGATAGTGAAGCATGAATTCAGATGTCCCCGAGAGAACAAAGCAATGGAACATTCGGTTCTCCTTCAGTGTCACTCAGACGGTGGAGTCCACCCTCAAAATACCTGACATCAGTGATGCTGATAAGCACATAATAGTTACCCAGGAGGACCTGGTTTTTACTTCATGGTGGCGTTATACCTATTAGTTATTTTTCCAGTGGCTATCACAGAATACCTGTAAAAGCAACTTTAAAAGGGACAGTTTCTTTCGGGTCTTAGCCTGAAGGTATGGTCCATCAGAGCAGAGAAGGCATGGCAGCTGCGCCTGAGACAGATGTTGCATCCACAGTCAGGAGAGAGAGATGGCGCTAGTGAGCCCCTTTTTAAGTCAGTCTAGGACCCCAGACCATGGGGTGGTGGCATCCACATTTAAGTACTGACTCTAAATCCCATCAAGATGACCATGAAGATTAAGCACCACAAGTACTGGGATGTCTTATTGCAGCAGACAGAGACCACTCCAGAAAACCACAACTAATCAAACGCGGAGCTGTGGAGCCTGGTCCCAGTGGAGCTATCTACAGCACACACCTGCACATAAGGCTCAGGGATCATTTCAAAAGAGCAGGGCGGGTAGATTGTAAAAGCCAGAGGAACGGGGAGTCGGCTGTGAGGCTGTGTCTCCTAGGAATGTCGGAAGCTACAGCCATAAAGTCCCAACAATCTGACTGCCTAAATACCAGCTGGACAAGGGCGGTAACAACAGACATGCTAGCGTTGCTGGAGGAGAGACCATGAGTCCTCAGCCCCGGACAAAGAACCACAGACGCTGCGGAATGCTGAGAGTTAGAGAAACAGTCTCTTCCCAGAGAAGAGCGTACCAATCAGTAATTCAATGCCAAATGATCATCCCTGAAAACATATATACAAGTAACGGTGTGTAGACTGAGCAGGTTGTACTTATGCATTTAGGAATATATTTATGTATATCGTGTGTGTGTGTGTGTGTGTGTGTGTGTGTGTGTGTGTGTAACAACAATTAAAGAAAAAAGGGCATGAATTTGAAAGAGAGCAAGAGGGGCTACATGGGAGAGTTTAGGCGGAGGAAAGGGAAGGGGAAATGATGCAATTATACTTCAATCTTAATATTTTAACCTCAAAGAAAAAGTAAGAAAAATAGCTGGGTGGTGGTGGCTCATGCCTCTAATCCCAGAGTTTCAGAGGCAGAGGCAGACAGATCTCTGTGAGTTTGAGGCTAGCCTGGTTTACAGAGCGAATTCTAAGGAAGCCAGAACTATCCAGAGAAAGCCTGTCTTGAAAAAGCAAATAAAGAAATAGTAAAAATAAGAGAAGTATTTAAATAAAATATTAAGGTGGTGTGTGTGTGTGTATGTGTGTTCGAACCGTATGTAGACTATTTCACTTTCACAGGACAAAGAAGGTATCCATCATCACTGTTATTCCCAGGTCTGAAAGGAAGAGGATGTTCTGCGAATGTTAGGTCAGGAAACCATGAAGAGCACCTGTTGGTGGTTTGTGTGAAGTGGGTAATAATGAACACAGTGTCAACAGTTACAGGCATTGGAGACGACCGTTCTTCAATAGCTGTTGAGTGACAAGGGGGAGGTGGCAGAGTATGCCTCCTCTTCCAGGGTTGCAGAAGAGCCGTGCTGTCTGCCTGGTCACCAGCACCGCTCTGGGTGCCTGGGTCAAGGGGCCGGAGCTTTGTCCGAGGCCAGTAGAGAAGAAAGCCAATAGTGAGGTTCGGGTGCCAGGCGGGCCTGTGCTGCTGTGGGAACTCTGCCGTTCCCGTGGCCCCTTAAGCCAGCAGGATCGAATGCTATTCTGGGTGCTGCTGAGCCAGTCTGCCAGTGCTGTCATGGGCAGTGAGGCAGCAGGGACGCAGCAGGGATGGCCAGAAATCCACACCCCAGCACTCTGCTCCTGAGCCCCTTCCTCCGGCACCCGTGTGCAAGAGCCGCCTGGCACATGCTGACTGCAGTGCTTCAGCTCCATCATGCCTCTGTCCTTCGTGCCAGGAACCTTGGGGAACAGACAGGGATTTGGCAAGGTTCCTAGGAAATGGATGGCGCCCCAGTGAGCATTGTGGATAGCGTTCCCCAGTGTTGCCAGACACATGCGCTGCCGTTTCTCACTCTTCCTAGAGGAAGAAGGGCCATTTCGGAGCAGCTTTTGAAATGGAACAGAGGGGAAAGCAATCCAATTCCCAGCATACTCAGAACTTCATAACACAGGAAGGAACTCACTTTCCTAAAACTTCTTCTTGGGTGAAAACTAGTGTAAATCTGGTGTCTAATTCCCCTGATTTTTTTTTTTTTTTTCAGACTTAGCCGAGGCAGGAAACGGATCCGTTGCCTTATTGACTGGTATCATTAATTCGAGGTGAGGGACCTGCAGGCGCCTCTAGAGCATGCTTGCCTTCTCCTGCCTGCCTGCACATTACCCCTCTATTATTTTTACTCCCTCTCTGGCTCCTTTGATATGGTAATGATCTTGCACAAGAAAAGCCATTTTTATGTGAGTGCTTAAGGAATTAAAGGTGAGAGAGAAGATACAGGGTGTTCAGAAAAATGACAGTTTGTCATTAAAATATAAGTAAGTGTAGCCCTTGGGATGACAAAGCAAGCTGAGCAGGCCAAAGGGAGCTCAAGGCGAGGGCGGGCGGGCGGGTGTGCAGCTGCCTCCAGCGAGCGTAGGGGGACCATGTTACCAGCCGGCTGGCTCAGTGCTCTCCTGACAATGTGCGCTTGCTCGCGGATTGATTTCCCTCTGCCCTCCACAGACCTGGCTGCAGTTAAGCCTTGTGTCCTCCACGTGATGCTGAGCCGAATCAGATTTTCCTTTTAGTTGTTCGATCACATTTTCCTTCCTAGAGCTTAGAAGGCACACTTGGGACTGTGTAGTAATTGCCTCCCCACACTGAACTGCTGATACCTTTATTGGATTGGCATAGGGTTTCAGAGGACTGTGTTTAACAGGCAGTGAGCCGCAGCAATGCAAACAGCTCCGGTGTTTAAACAAGCATCCATTAGGCCAGGAAACAAGGCGATGCCAGCCCATTTGGTGCTCTGTAGTGCTGGCGGCTTGAGGTGAGCAAGGGCAGCTCGGCTCCTGCTGGAGCCGGACAGGGTGGTGGGCTCTGAGGAGAAATGCAGGATTCGAGGTGTCAGGGATGGAGCCCATTCTCTCTGGGTTTCTAGAAGAGGAAGGTGAAAGGGGACTTGGAGTGTTGTGGCTAGGGACATGTGCAAAAGTCATGAATATCTCATTATATGAGAATCGCCATCTCCCCACAGATTGGTGGTGGCTAAGAACGGACCTGGGGAAAGTGGCCCCCACCCCTGTTGCCTGCAAGCCCTAGCAAGCTCCCCACACTTGTTCTGCACCCAGGGAGTGGTGGTGTTGAATTTGTGAAGGAGGGCTGTGAGGAAAACCCCATGGGAGCAATAGCAAGCCTCCTGGGGGAGGGAGGCAGACAGAAAACTGTGGTTTGTAAATACATAAAGTGGCCAGCTTCCAGAGTGCCAGCCTGAAGTGGAGGGGGAAATAGAGCTGGCCAGAAGCTGGGAAACCAACAGATTGCAGCATTCTGAAGCCTGGGAACGGGGTCGGCCGGGGGAGGGGGTAAAGGGCTTGGGGGTGGGAGGAAGCAATGTGAGAAGTGGGAAAAGGGCTTTGAACTCCTGATGGTCAGAAAGAAGTGAGAGGCAAACTGGATCAAAGGGAGAAGAGGGGGCAGCAGGGTTCAGCGAGAGAAAATGGGAGAACTGTGTTCCCAGGCGCTTCCGTTGGGTAAGTGGAGCGCAAACAAGGTTCTAGTGGAAACAGAAGGTCTGCCTTGCTCATCGCTGTTTTCAGCTGTGACCTAGCTGGTCCGAATCAGCCCAGTCTCGCTGAGGGTTTCCCCCATGGTAGCTACTACCCCCATGGTAGCTCTGTGGCCAAGCTTAGCTTCTGCCCAGCACTTGGCCAGGCACACTCCAGGGTGCCAGCCCTGGGGCTGGCGTCTTAAGGACCGAAAGGAGCCGTGCACCTCAGATAGCAAGGTCCCAGGGGACCTTTAATTTGCTGTTAAAGCGTCAGCCGTTTCTATATGGACACATCCATACGTCCCCTCCCTCAACAAGAGACAGCTATGTTACAAGATGTACCAAACAGCCTATAGATATTATTAGGGAAACACCTTCAAGTCATTCATTAATATTCTTTCAAGACTATTCACTTCTGCCTTTTGTTTTTGAGAGTTTTTTTTCTTTTCTTTTGAGATGGAGTTTCAAATATACCAGAGTAGCCTGGAACTCACTGTGTAGCCAAAGAGCCTATACCTGGTAACCCCTCAGTTCTGGAAATCCGGACCCACACCACCATGCCTGGTTTATGCAATGCTAGGGAGGGAGCACGGAGCTTCACATGTTAAACAAGTGCTTTACCAACTGAGTTACATCTCAGGGTTAGTGTTAAGGCCTGGGGGGAGGGAGGGTCCTAGTTTGCTCTCTACCTTTCATGATATAGAGGATGATCAAAAGCAACTTGGGAAGGAAGGCGTTCTTTTGGAAACCTTACAACCTCGTCCATCATGACAGGAAGTCAGGGAGAGAACTCAAGGCAGGAACCTGGAAGGAAGCAGGAACTGAGGCAGAGGCCATTGAGGAACTCTGCTTACTGGCTTGCTTAACCTGCTTCTAATAAAACCTGCCCAGGGGTGACACCTCCCACAGAGGGCTGGGCTCTCCCACATGTCATTAATCAAGAAAGCACCCCATAGGCTTGCCTCCAAGCCAGTCTGAGACAGACGTTTTCTCAGTTAAGGCTCCCTCTTCCAAGAAAGGAAAAAACAAAGGAAATAACCAGCACATGGAATCCTTATTGCTGCCTTAGCCCCCTCAGTATCGAAGTTCTGGTTCTAGCACAGTGTACACACCCACAGTGCTGCACACAGCTGCACATGCACAGAGCGGCACACGCACAGCCACTCAGCCCTCGTCCTAGGACCATTCAGGGGACGAAAGGATATAGGTGTGTAATTGAAAATCATGTTAAGCTCAGTTTCCAGATAGGATTTGTGAAGACCCTGAAGGACTGGTTTTAATCTGAATTAGGACACTGTTTTTAAAGATTTATCTTCGTATTTTATGTTTTGTGTGAATCTATATGGATGTATATGGACATATGAGTGCAGGTGCCCTTGGAGAAAAGAAGAGGGTTTATAAGCCCCGGGAGCCCATCTGATGTGGGTGCTAGAAACTGAGGTCTGGTTCTCTGCAGGAGCAGTGGACACTCTTAGCTCCTGAGCCATCTTTCCAGCACTTATGATAATTTTCACTAAAGTATGGATTATTCATTAACTTTCAAAGAGACAAAAAAGTTAATGTTATCATTATAAGCTATTTGTGTTCCTTTTGGGGGATAAATAACTTGGCTCAGACTGGTCTTTAGTTTGTTATGTACAGGAGTGCTTGTAATGAGCATTTTAAACAATGTATTTGATAATCACAGTCAAGTTTATTTGGGTTCTAAAAAACAGTTAGGGTGTGCAAATACTGCTGCAAAACAAATTTAACATGGCTTTTCTCCACCTCCTCCTCCTTCTCCTTCTTTTCAGTGTGGACTCTAAGGTTAAAAATAGTAAAATGTGACCTTCTATGTCTTAAAATCCATTATTCTTTTGACAGTGAGGCTTTGATGCAATAAATGAACAAAGTCAGAAAATGGCTTCAGTGTCAGAAAAAATAGACTCCCTATTGTTTGTATGTTGACTTTATTGAGCTCAGTTCCACCAAACAAACAAACAAAATGGAGAAGCAATAGTTACAGTATTGACACTTCTGAGGCTCAGCCTCTTGCAACAGGTCTGGCTGTTGGGCTACCACAGCCCACAGGATACTAGCCAGTTCCTTCAGCCATTGCTTCCTCCTGCTGCCCTTTCCAGTGGTGTGCCAGGACCCAGGCACAGATTTGCACTCCCCAGTCTTCTCTTCCCAACATCTAAACATACCTCCCATAGTAACTGCCTTTGCCGCCTCTCTAGGAAAGAGAGAATGGAAGTTAAGTTTCATCCCAACTTCTCGCAAAACAAAAAAAGTCATGACATCCAAATTGCCCCTCTGAAGAACAGAGCCTAGTGAGATGGCAGAATTGCAGTTGAAAATAAAATGGGATTTAATGTTTGGTTGAGGAGAGAAAGTGAATTCCTAGCTCCTTTTAGGCTTTTGCCGTGAATAAAACTTGAAAATGAAATATCAGAAAATCCAAGATGAGATGGGACTTAGATCTTTCATCCCCCTCCAGTCTCCCGCCTTCGGGGAGGCCGTAGCTAAACCATCCCAGATGGTTGCTCTATTTTTAAAGAACTCCAGAGAAGGAGTCTCTCCCACCTCCTCAGTCACCCATCCCAGAATCTCATTCCTTGCTGTCAGACTGTTTTTTGAGAGGCCTGGCCGGGAGAGGGGGGAGACACACACAAATTGTCCTCTAATTGGGACCCTTTGGGATTTTACCCATGGTGCAGAGGAGGAAACCAAGGGCCAGGCAGGGTCTGTCTCTCTCCAGTGAAAGTTCTCTCTAATCTTAGGATTTCAGTTTTGTGAAGGAGCTTTTCGAGGGGCAGCCCAGAATTCTTTTGGGCTTCTGATATGTATAGCACTTTCAAAAGGATGAAGAGTAAAATATTCATGCTTTGGACTTAGAAGAAGAACACGGTCACAGCCACACACTAACACCTTTCCCAGGAGCAGACTTGTCCAGGAAATTGCTCATTCATTCTTTCCTTCATTCCCCACGACTTCCCGGAAACCACTCAGAAGTTGGCTGAGACTCAGACATGTAAGAAAGTAAAACATTCAAGGTCATTGTCACGGGGTCTGCATTGCTGTGGTGGAGAAGATGATCCAAAGGGAGGAATACAAAGCAAGAAGGTTAGAAATTGTGAGAGGTGGCCTTGAAACCGAGAGAAAGAGGTCGGGGGTGAGAGCCAGGCCAGCCTCCTTCTACTGAGTTGCCACCTCTGCAAGTGCAGCAGAGGTCGGCAGAGGCCATATTCGTAGGAGTGCTATGGTACAGGAGAGCGTGGGACCAAATGAGTTTAGAGATACCGGGAAAACCAGCATCTCCTAAGCCATGTGACAAGTTTGACCTCAAGGAATCTGGAAGTCTGTGGATATTTAGATAGAAAAGCATGGCCTGATTAAATTTTTTTTTCTTTTTTGAGGGGTAGTTTTTGTTTTGTTATGTTCTTTTGAGTCAAGTCTCTCTGTGTAGCCCTGGCTGTCCTGTAACTCACTATGGAGACCAGACTGGCCTTGAACTCACAGAGATCCACCTACCTCTGCTTCCCTAGTGCTGGGATTACTTGTAGAGGGTAGAGTGGAGAGGGTAGGGTGGGTCTTGAAGTGAACGGTACATTAACTGAGGTACCTAGGAATGCGGGGTCACCTCTGATAAAGTGATGGAAACTCAGAAGAGTGACAGGTGGGAGGCATCCTGACCACACACAGCACACCCCATTTTAACAAAATACGTAAAACTCACAACCTAGAGGGTCATTTTTATTGCTTTAGAGTGACTTGCCTTAATTATCTATTCCCACAAATGGAAAATATGTGTGAGTGTTTGACTAAAAATGCTAATGCACCATGAAGACATGAAACCTTAATGGATCATACATAGCATTGGAAGAGGTCATCATAGAGGTCATTTTCTCCTACTGTCCACCCAATTAAAAAAAAGAAACCCAAAACTTTACAAATTCCCAGCAGATGAACATGTAACCTGGCGAGGGAAAGTTCAAAAGACAAGAAGCCATTAACTTCAGGAGGCAGCTGAATCTCCCTAACCTTTCCCCACCCCTTTTCAGCTCCTTGGTAGATGGGGCATGGGTTCATCCCCTCTTATAGGCAACTATTAATCTTAGGTCCATGTTCTGTACCTACAGAGGGTAAACTGAGTTCTTCTCCTGCTCGAGGTCACCAGCTCTTCTGGGAGGAGCTGTACCCTTCCTGCTCTCCACCCTTCTCTTCCTCTGGTTAAATATCCTGGGCTCCCTCAGGTGACCTGTTTCTGGGTGGCTTGCCATGGCTCCTGATGCAGAGCCGAGCCTGGCAGAGGCCACTGTGGCAGAAGGCATGAAGGCACCCCCCAGGATTGGAGAGCATACATTCATCATTGCAACCTAGACTCACAAGAGATTGGACCTGAAGGAAACCGAAGCTACTTGTGAGACATTCTCTTGACTTAAGCACAAAACTTTACAGTTGTTCCCAGAAACTCTTATTTGTCCCTTGTAACTGAGGGAGACTGGTTTTGAGAGTTTTAGAGATTCGATGACCATGCTAAGAATTTAATAAAAGCTTTGGATTGCTTTCTGGCGGGAGGGGGAAGATGGAAAGAAGGAAGGAAGGGAAAAAAAAAAAAAAAAACAAACTCCACAAAACTCTGAAGTACTTGGCCATCTTTCTAATCCTCTTACAAAACTTTACATACAACTTCTCAGAGTCTGAGTTCCTAAGATCCATTGTGTGTGTGTGTGTGTGTGTGTGTGTGTGTGTGTGTGTGTGTGTGTAAGCCTTCATTTTAAGAAGTCAGCTGTGCCAATATTCTGTAATTCTGATTCTGTCATTCAAAACTTTATGTATGTCTGCATTTATCTCTGTGTTTCTGGCAGACCATCCCACAGGGGCCTAGGAACACTCTGGAAACTCAAACTACCACCAGACAGTCAGCTCTTTTGGTGGGTCATTTGCTTCTGGGACATCACTGAGCCTCTGTGGCCACTGGCCACGTTAGCACAGCCTCACTTAGGAGGGGCGTCAGTCCACAGCTCTCATGATGATAGCATACCTTAGAAAGGCCTTCTTGGAGAGAGGTTTGTTGGGGCCACAGTTACAAAGGTTTCTGCCCATGGTTCCCTGGGCCTGAGGCTGTGAGCTTTGGAAGGCACAGTGCAGAGAGAGTGCTGGAACCAAACTGTTCATCATATGGGGAACAGAGAGAGGGGAGGAGAAGGCCAGAGGATCAGCACCCCAGTGACCTAACTTCCCCTCATTAAGCCCCACATCCTTAAGTTCCTGTAGTGTGGCAGGTGGTTTAGCCAAACCTTGTGCCTTTGAGAGATATCTGAGATCTAAATGCTCTGTTGATGAGCTGTTTGACTCAAAAGCATGAGAAACTGTGTTCACACAAAAAAGCAAGGCACAGTGGCATGCTTTTGTGGTCCCAGCACTGGGAACACAGAGACAAGTAGGTACCTGGGGCTCACTAGATAGCCAGCCTAGCCTGGTGGTGACTCAGGCCAGCATGGACCCTGCCTCAGAAAGCAATAAGGAAGGTACCTGAGGAGCAGCCCTTGAGGCTGTTCCCTAGTCTCTATATGCACACACACACACACACACACTCACACTCACTCTAAACCATGAAGTGGGGCAAATGAAACTTAAAGGTATCAGCAAGAGAACGTGACAGAGCAGTGTGAAGGTAGGACCAGCATGGTGTGATGTTTTTTTTCAGTGACAGCAGTGAGTTGGTGGTGGCCTTCTCTGATTTTCAAGGTTGATGCTAAGGATGAGCCAGAAGGGACCCAGCTGTCCAGATGCTAATGAGCAGGTTAGGTTTCTTGGGAAGTGCATGGTTCTGTTGGTGCCACTACAATGAGGTCCCTGGAAAAGGCCCGTCTGCATGGTCCGTCGTCACCGTGGCCTGCCTGGGTGACCGGCCTTGCGCAGTGTCATCCTCCCTGGAGTTGGGCTAGTTGGACTAGTGGACAGTGTAGAGTTAGATCTGCAAATCAAACAGCTGCAGAACTGGATTGTGAACACCACAGAAAGGTGTCTGCCCTGACAGGAGATCCACTTGCAGACAGCCCTTCCTTCTGTGCGCCTGGAGAGGGCGCTGTTCGGAGGGATGCCTTTCTCTCCTTCCTCTCTTGCTTAAGAGTCATCCTGGAATTGGCCAATGAGAAATGCACCTCAGTCCCCCTGCAATGGGAAGTCATGCACCTTGAAATTCAAGTCTGAACTCAAGTCTGAATGGCTACCTCTGTGACCTCAGGGAGTTTGTTTAGTGTGTTTTGGTTCCAGGTCTGTAGAAATGATGCTTATTAACTTTCCTCACACATCGGTGTGGGGATTAAATCTTCGTGACTTTGCCTGGCATATATAAAATTCATACATTCTCTCTCTCTCCTTTGTCCTCTCCCTGCCCTCCCCAATGTCTTATAAAATGTTGACTGATGATAACTTTGAGAAGAGCCAGATTTGTTGAGCATGGGAGTTAGGGCTGATTTGACCCTACCCTGTATCAGTCTTACTTCAGGTTTTCACTAAAAAGTTTTGATTCCAAAAGCAATATGTGCCCATCTCCTTCCTGTCTAACCCACACACCTCCTCAAAAAAAAAAAAAAAATCACTTAAAATGAAGAAGAAATATGGGTTTGTCCAGAGTAACCTATACTCCATTCAAGCTGATTTCTCCCTTGGAGTGGGGGAGCAAATGCTGTTTGATCCTAAGTTTGACAGGGTGCTTTGGGCGTATATACATGCCCTTCTGAGAGGAAGCGGTGCAGGAATCTAGCAGTCCCTGGATCTCTGTAATGGTTGGAAGGGAGGGACGTTTGGGACTAATCCTTGGTCAGTGTGCTAGGAGGCTCTCGGAAAGGCACAGGCCCACTGACCTTGTCACTCTGACTCCCTGCATATCAACTAGGCGCGGCCATCTCTCTTTGCCAGTGTGGAAGCTGGCTTAATTAACTCTGAAAATTTTGCAACAAGAATCTGCTTCCAAAGAGGAGGTTTGCCCCCCCCTTCCTGCTAGCTGACATTCCCCCATAGCAGTTAATTCAAGAGGCTGTGTTAAAACATTGCTGTTGCCAACTGACAACTGTAGTATTTTCCTGATCAGCTCTCAAACCTTTCCCCTTGCTCCTCCGACAATTGAAACCATGAAACCAGAGTCGTAAACTACCCAGAATGATTCTGCAACCTGGGAATTATTTGCATGTCTTTGTAACATGAGTGGCTGATGCCTATTTGGGGTAAATATAACCCTCCCAGTTGACTGAAGGTAATTGAATGATTTCGGATTTATTACATGTGTAGTCGCTTCTCAGCCTATGGTTTTAAGCGGGCTTGTGGTCACATCTGTAAACCTGAGTTTGGGATTCGCATTGGCTCCTCTCAATTGAACCCCAAATATGTGCAAATTGGGGTATTAGCGCCAGACTTGGATCTCTTTGTCTGTGAAAGCGTGCCTCCCTGCAGCTGATATTCTGGGGAAGCTCTGAAGGAAAAGGCACTTTTGACTTGATTCCAGCTTGTTTCATTTTCCTTTTTAATTGTTTTTAGTCCCATCTATAATTCCCTCATCGGGTCCGCTGTGAATTTCCCTCGTGTTGTGACTTGTGTTCACTGAGCTTTGGTTCTACTGTGTTTGGCATTTTGCTGTCTCCTCTTTCCCTGCCCTTAGTTTCAGAGGAGACCTACGCTGATTGCAGTGCTGTTTCTGGAGTGATCTGCCACCTTTACGAGATTTACTGTGGTTGTTTCTCCCTCTCTCTCTCTCTCTCTCTGTCTCTCCCTCCCTTCCTTCCAACCTCCTTCCCTGTCTCCCTCATCCCTCTCCCTCCCTCCTTCCACACAGTATGGTTCCTTATGAATTAAAATCAAGGTTCCTGAAGCTGGAGGTAGGCATTGGAGGCCTGGTCACATTATAGTGAATAATGCTGCCTCCCTCCGTTGCAGGTTCTTCCAGGCGGACTCAGCGTGTTCGTCTCTGCAGCCCCAGCTTCTCACACAGGGCCCAGTGCATAATGATGTTCCAGGAATTGCCACTGAAGGAGTGAATTAATTTTTGCAAAGCCTTTTATAGTTTATAAAGATACTCCGCATAGCAGCGTGGGGCGATTGTTTTTAAGGCTTTGCCGAAACCATTTCCTCCCTCATTTCTTTATGATTATGAAATTGCTTTGGAATTTGGGAACACGGATACTTTTAGTGAATGTCTTTCATGAAAAGCCAAAATCTAAATACTTTTTTGTTTGTTTGTTTTTAATAGGAGGAGCTGTGGGAGAGAGAGTGGGGAGAAGGAATTTGTTACTAGTTTTTGTTTGCTTGTTTTTTTCTTGTGTCCGGAGGTTCTCTGAGTGTTGTGGGGTATATTTGTTTGTTTTGTATTGTTGGGTTTGTTTTTTTTTTTTTTTTCTTTGCGATTGTCCTTTAGACTACTTTGCCTCCTCATTCACTGGGACAGAGGTAAATTTCTACAAAAGCTAGAATGGTGTTTAAAAGGGAGTGAACAAATGGACGGCAGCAGAAAGGCTGTGTTTCTGATTTGTTTCTGACTTGGCCAGTGTTCAAGGTTGTTCTCCTTAACCAGCTAATCTCTGCTGCTTCTACAGCGGCAGCAGTGGGGCTGCTCACCCAGGCCACACCTGCTAGACCTTGGGAAGGACTTCAGCCCCCATCCTACGGCAAAGTCAGTGGAAACGTTGACACCACAAGGTCCCTCGGCTCTGTAGCCCTCGTCAGCATTGCACGCTCACCTCAGGAGTTAGTTCCCGGCCACGAAGCTTTTCTTAAATGCCCTTATCCATCTGTACTTATCAATTGATCTTTGAGTTCTTTCCATGAAATTCAAGTGTAGATGTCAGAAAACAACTGTATTACTGCTCTTCAAAAACATTCCTTGAGGACTGTGGATATATACGAATGCACATAGCATATGGAAGGTTCTGGGCTCCATCCGCTTGTTGGGGCTTGGGATAAAGAACAGAGGGCAGAAAAGCAAACGTATATAAAACTTTAAAAATCAGGAAGTCTTTTGCCATTTACAAGTAGAACAATAGACATACTCAGGCTTATAACAGATGAGAGAGAGAGAAAAAAAATTAGGTGAAATAAGACCAGAGCATGCAAACAGGATGGCTCTTGATATCCTCAGCTTACACGCTTCAGATAGTAACATTTCCACCCCATGGATCTGGAAGCAGAGTTCAGTGTGTTTCTTTGCATGCCCCATTTCTGCCCGGTATGGGCATATGGAAAATCTTCTAGTAAGGACGGTGACTCAGATTATATATTACATTGACTTACTGCCTAGATTATCGGGGAGGTCAGAAAACGTATTGCTCATAAGTGAGACACACAGTAATTTGGAAACACTCACGTTGGCCTTTGCATGGGATGACCTTGGCCGACTGCACATTCGTGCTCTGTGGCTATACTACTTCCTAAGCTTCCATAACAAAGTACCAGAGACGTTGTGACTTAGAAAACACTATGTGTACACTCACAGTCCTGGGTGTTGGGAAAGCCAGGGGCTGAGCAGGGCCGAGCTCTCTCTGAGTCTCCTCTGTTGCAGGCATGGGTTTCTCTGGGCTCCTCCCTGTCCTCCTGGAGTTTGCCAGGAGGACAATATGCTTGATTTGTAACTAAACCCCGCAGTTGCCAACTCTGTTGTCCTGTGGCAGTCTCACTGGGTGTCACCTGTGTTTACATGACCACTTGCTTGTAAGATGAACCAGCTGTATTGGTTTGGGGCTCATGTTACATCAGGTATGACCTCATCCTAACTGATTTCATTTGCAGAGACCACAATTTAAAAAAAAAAAAAAGCCGTATTCTGAGGTATTATGGGATAGAAATTCAACTTATTTCAGATGAGAGACTGAGTTCACTCCGCAGCAGCGGCTCTGCTTGTGTTTTTCAACCTTCGGGAAGTGCCCTGTTGCCTTGTGGTGGACCAATGAACAAGCTCCTCCACGGTGTTCTTCTGGAAGTAATAACCTTGAACCAAGGTTGCTGAGAAAATGGAAGCTGCAAGCCGTGCTGTTCCTATTCGTTCCTGCGCATCTCTCCCCCGCACTTGTCCTGTAATCGTTCTTTCTGATAGCTTTGATGTGCCTTTCTTTATTAGCTCAAAAACAAAGATCTCCATGGGATGATGCACAGTGGCACAGTTGCAAAGGAAACCGGGTGTGTCAGTTTCTTAAAAAAGTTAAAAATAGAATTACCATATGTCCTAGCAATTCCTCTGCTGAGGGTTCACCTGAAAAAAAAAATGAAAACAGGGTATTGGGCTGGTATTTGTCCTCTTGTGTTTATTATCAGCATTATCAACTACAGGAAAGGGTCAGGTGTCCATTGGTAGATAGATGGAGAGTCGAAGTGAGACCTTTGCAATATGTTTTGGTCCACTTGGGCTACTGTAATGGAATGCTACAGTCTGGGTGGCATGTAAGCAGTGGGAATGCAGTTCTCACCATTTCAGAAGCTAGCAAGTTCAAAACTCAATGCACGAGTTTGCCCGGGGACTCATTGCCTAGTAGGAACCTGCCCCACATGCCAGAAGGAATGGTGGAGCTCTCCAGGGTCTCCTTTGTCAGGGTACTAGTCCCACTCGTGAAGGTAGAGCCCATACGACCATATAAACTCCCCAAAGCCATATTTCTTATGTCAGTCGCCAAGAAGCTTAGGATTTCAACATAGGACCACTATAGGGAAATGCAAACATTTAGCCTATAGCCTCATCCTGTGAAATATTACTCAGCTCTAAAAAGGAAAGAAATTCTGAATCCCACAGCATGTGTGAATCTTAAGGACATTATAATGACTGGAATGTGCCATTTATGAAAGACAAATGTTGCCATGATTGCGTGTCTGCTCAGTAATAAAAGCAGCTAAATCAAAGAGGCACGGCAGAAAAGAGCAGAATGGCGGTGAGCTGGCTATGGATTTGGACTTCTGGCATTTCAGGATGGAAGAATGCTGGGGGGGGGGGGGCGGTCAGTGGTTAAGAACTCTTGCTGTTCTTCCGGAGGAGCCAGTTTACCAAACCCATATCAGGCAGATCACGGCCACCTATAACTCCAGCTTCTAGGAATCTAAATCTCAATTCTGGCCTCTACAAATATGCACATACATGTGACACACACACAAATCCACACATCTATTCGGCCAGTATTGCTCCATAGTGAAATATTCAGAAGACACCTGCGGTAGGCATCTTGGATTATCCAATAGCAACTTTCCGTTCTTCATGCTGCTCTCTCCAGCCTTCTGACCTTTTCTGGTCCCCCACACTCCTAGTTCCTTTCCTGAAAAGCCTTTACTTTACCTGACAACATACAGGGCATGTCGCCTTTCGCCCTTCCTGCTTTTCCAAACAGATTTCCTAGATGCAAGAGTCTCTTCATCACCACCTGCTTCCTTTTACTGACTCATTGACAGAGCTGCCCTAGGGCTTTGCTGTTCAGTGTTGGTCACTGCTAGTCACGTGAAGCTGCTTTAAATTTCATTAGTTTTTTTCTTGGTGATAGTCTTGTTAGTTCTGTTTTCTGAGACAGGGTTTCTCTGTGTAGCCTTGGCTCTCCTGGAACTCAGTCTGTAGACCAGGCTGGCCTCGAGCTCAAAGAGATCCACCTGCCTCTGCCTCCAAGACTTTCACCACCATGGCTGTCCAGTTTAATTGAATTTAATAGAATTATTTAAAGGGCTCAGGTGGCCACGAGTGGTAAGGTATCAGGGCAGATGGAAAGCATGCCATCTTCTTATGAAACTACTTACAAATAGTCCTGCGTCTATGCAGTGTCTCAGACTCATCACTGACTAGGAAGGTTGGGGTTAGGGGTTCAGAAAATCTGGAGATCAGCTGACAAACTACATTTCTAACAATTTCCCCAAACATACTGAAGTCTCCACTGGGACTGGCAGGCTGGGGAGGCAGACCAGCTAGATACCCCAGGGAGCCTCCTGTCTCTGCTTCCCCCTGCTGAGACTGTAAGTCACACTGGCTTTGCTGTTTCCTGGAACCTGGCACTTGAGTTCAAATGCTTGTAAGTCAGGCATTTTACCAGCTGTGCCATCTCCTCAGCCCTGATGTCTTACTTTCATCTCTTGCTGATTCACCACGTCTCTGTTGACTCCGCTCATCTCAGCAATGGCTCCCATTTCCCATGGTGCCCTAATCCCTGGGCATCTTTTGCTCCTCCTCTGTTGTGGCTGCCTTGTCTGTTGGATGGGCAACCGCCAAGTGCTCACCAGCTTATTTCTAAGGCCACACCTTCAGAAGGGAGAGAAGACTGTGTTGGTACCTATCACCACCCTCAAGCACTGTGATGTACAAACAAGGCCCATCAGTCCCTGCCCTCTTGGGCCCGTACATGGATGACATTATCATGGTCTTGCCTGTTGCGGCCATGTTTGTTGTTTATTTGGGGGTTTTGTTTTGTCTTGGTTTAGACAGAGTTTCATGCAACCCAGCCTAGCCTTGAACTCAGTGTGTTGCTTACAAAGACCTTGAACTTGTGATCCTCTGGAGTGCTTATGCGATGCTGGGTATCCATCTCAGGACTTGATGCATGCAAGATAAGCACTACCACCTGGATGCCATTCCCAGCCCTGGCGTGCGTTTGGTTTAGCAATGTTGAAGAATATGCGTGAGAGGCCCCCACAGAAATGCCTGTCACATACTGTGTGCCCCTGCTCATTAAATATCCATGTAGCCGAAGTGACCACCGTGCGGGCTGAGCAGTGTTTACGTGCTGGTCCTGGAGGTTATCGGCTATCTTTGAGACAATCTTCTTGGCCTTCTCCCTAGATATGATGAGGAGTCACACACAAATGTTCCCATTTTCACAGTAGAGAATGAGGGTGCAGAGAAGTGTCAGGAAGGGAGCCTCGTGACAGAGCTGCCGAGGGACTCCAGCCTGGGTGCACGGCAGCCAGTCAAAGCTGCAACAAAGCTCCTTGGGCTTAATATCAAAAAGGAATTGCTAACTGTGATTCAACGCTCACTTCGAATAATGCGTCTCTGTGACACTTCATAGTAATGAGATAATTACCATGGGTACAGTATTAGAGTATACATATTCCGATAAGTCACAGCTGCAAGGAATCAGTAATGGCCATTAATCAGCCTGTGCCCACTCTTCCCCAACCCCAGACTAGAAGTCAAACTGTAGACTTCCTGCAAACCCAAGACGGATGCTATGGTCGTCATTTCTGCCGCTTAGATGAAGAGTTTGTGAATACAATAGACGCTCCCTAATTCAAACTAATTTGGGCAAACGGCTTCCTGAATTGAGAAAAATTGGAATCGAAGTATCGTGGTAAATATATATCGAGTATGATATATTTTAGAGGTATCAAGTGCAATTCCGACTGTTAGTAAATAAACACCCTTGGGGAACTACTCTAATATACGAGACGAATTTAAAATGTGTGCATCAATTGTTCACTTAAATCGGAATCTCTTGAGTCCTCGAGTCTTTGAGGCTTGGTTCTCTCTTAAGTAGGTTAAGCATTCCCCTTATCTCGGTCTTTAGTAGACCGATCCTTTTCCGTGGTAAGCTCTCTGTAAGTAGGGAGAAATAACAGCTTGGTCCTTCGCCAAGTTACAGCTACAGGCAGAATTATTATCAGGGTTTAACTTGGCCACGTGTGACTGCGCAGCACCGACTCACAGCGGTGGATGTGGTCTTGCTTGCTTTATTTGTTTATTTGTTTATTTTATTTGGTTGTCTGGGGACAGGGTCTCATTGCGTAGCCCAGGCCAGCCTCTTAACTCGCCAGCCTCAGCCTCCTGAGTGGTGTGTGCCACCACTCTGACCTGATTTTTTCTTTTAACTGAAGTACTAGGAATCAAACCCTGGGCTTTGTACATGGCTGCGCTGAGCCACATCCTCAGGCCTTGACACCTTCTTATAACCTGGTCTGGTACCTAACGACCCAAGCAGATATGTTCAGACTCTTCGTATCACTTAAAGCCATTTGTGTAAAACCACTAAATGGGGGGAGGGGGTGTGCCCAACTGCATAACCTCACTGAGCTGTATAACTGCCAGTCAGTACAACAGGGCTGCCTGTGTCCAATCGGTGTCGTCCATGAGAGGAGCGTTCTCAGTTCAACCCTTGGGAGCAAAGCGAGAGTCTGCAGCAGCCTGCAGAGTTCCTTGACATCTGAGTCCTGTGCAACTTCCACGTCCTGACACCTAACACCAGATGTGCCATCAAGGGGGAGAAATCTACTCTTAAATTAATCACGTAATTTACACACTTCGTTTCCTTTCGGGATTTTTGAAGATAATTGTAATTAAGACTCAAGCATATTTTTTCTTTGCGATATACAAAATTCAAGAAACCCTTGCAGCCGCTGCTTTCTGATGCGCCATGAAGGTCTTCGAGACTGAGTAAGAGCTCAGTCTCTCAAGATTCCTTGAGAGGTGTGCATTTTCTCCAGAACAAGAGGGGTTTGGAACTGAGTTTTGTTTCCAGTGGTTGGTGTAGGCTGTCATTATTAACAAGTCTACACCACAAAGTCCTATGGAACTGAAATAATGAAGTGACTTCTCAGCTTACTGACTGCATTACTGTGCTCCCCGGAAATACCTCCTCTGGGCTGCCAGTCCTTGGATATGCCAGGAAATTCAGTGCGGACACACTCAGTTCCTACCCCAGGGGATGGAAGTACTGGATTCAGAGGGCTTTTGCTGGCCTTCCCTGCTCACCCTCTGGAACACATAATACTGTTTTGGGGCTTTAGGTTGGCCATAGAGGACTCAGGCTTTCACATCTTAAAGGCTGATAAAGGGTCCATGCAGGCTCAGCCTTGGCCTTGGCCACTCCCCTTGCATAAATGAAATGCTGCCCACATAAGTCGGTGAGGTTGTGGAAAAGAGACTGTGTGCCTAAATGACTCTGACTGTTGCTATAACAACAGTACCTCGGTCTAATTTCTTTTGAAAAATGAATTTCATCTGGGATGAAGCCGAGCAGCGTCTGTCTCCCACACAGGAAAGCTCAGCTGGCAGGCTCCAGACTGCTGCTGCGTCTAGGTTGAATGGTGGCGTGCTCTGCCGTCCAGCTGGACATTTCAGCCTCCATGTTTGCCCATAAATGAGACTGTGCCTCCTATGGCACATGCATATGGGTATCTCACTCTTCCCATGAGAATTCACTCAGGAGAGACACATCCTCCTGCCCTGCCTTGAGTTGGTGAAAAAAGCCTTAAGACTCAGTGGTTATAGGGCTTGCTGGGTAAGCTTAAGGACCCAAGTTTGGGCCTCAAGACCTGTGCGAAAATCTGGGCACTTGGCTATGCGCCTCAATCATCCAAGTGCCAGGATGTGGAGGTAGGAGGACTGACCCGCATCCCCAACCTAGGCAGGCCAGTCTGTCTAGCAGAATAATCAGTGACAGACCCGAATAGAGAGGGTTAGAGAATCACAACCAGCGTCAACCTCCGGCCTCTGCATGGAAAGACATAAGCCGTAAAGCAATCCCCTTGTTGGTAAAGAAAGCCCAGGCCCTCTGTTTTTATAATCTGGGGCAAAAATGTGCAATGAAATGGAGGCCGAGGAGTCAGGTGCTGTCTAGAAAGAAGAATTACTTTGTTTGTTTGCTTCCTGGCAGAGGTGTATGGGTGAGGGAAGAATATGAGAATCTGTGTGCCCTCCTTGGAAGGTGGCTCTTGGCTGCCTGGGTGAGCTCACTGGGTGTAATACAATGACAGCTCACACGGAAATGGGGCTCTTGACCTCTTTGAGGAAAAGCAGAGATTTTTTTTTTTAATACATAGACCTATTTCAATACTTCTGCATTCCAAAGGGAGATGAACGTGCATTGGGGTTTTATTCAAAAGCGTCTTCTCACATCTGGAAGCTCTGGGCTATTTGCATCTCCTAAGCTGGTGCACGACTTCAGAGCCGAGGGGAGGGAGAGGATCTCACGAAGGGGCTAAAAACAAAAGCGAGAATTCCTCGTTTGAGAAAGAGGACATTCTGAGTAAACAGTGAAATAAAAATATTCTTGGGTCCAACCCAAGGGAGGGGAAAGGCACTGAAGCTCTGAAGCGTTTCTCCTTCCTCCCTTGTCCTTCCCAGAAAACAAACAAATGGAATCCTGGGCTTGGCCCCAGCTTGCTGTACTCTGGCCCTCCTGGCTGGTAGGAGTCTCCAGCTGGGAATGACACAGATCATGTCTAATCCTTACATTTGTTCCCCGCCTGCCTTATGGTTCCTCCTTCTCCCTCACCTCCCTCCTTTGTTTCTTTAGAGCTATAAATAAAATCCCATTAGAAAAATTCAGAAAATAACACAAGGTCATGTCTACAGGTATGTTTGAATAGAAAATGTGTGCATGACTTCTAGTAAGAGCTACTGGGAGGGACCCCTCAGGACACTGTTTCTTGTCCTTAAAAAGTAAACACAGTGAGTGTGTGTGCAGGAAAGACAGAGCCCTCTGGGGTTCTGATTGGGATTTTGACAGCAGCTCTTCATCTCTGTGGAGCTTTTCCTCAGAAAGCTACGGAGTGCAGGAAGCGGCTGGGTACACGAAGCCACTCCTCACACACGTGATGAACGTGTGGCGAGAGCATCCTCCCTGTAGAAAAGCACCGGGTGTTTCTGGGAAACAGGCAGATCTCACCCGACCACGGACGGATCCTCTGTGAGCCCTTACGACAGGTTCTCAAACTCTTGTAATTTATCAGCCAGCTTTGTTGACGTTTGGTGGGGCAGTAGTCATCAGGGGAAGGATGGGTAAGAACAAGCTTTGAGAGGACTATGAGTTGCCTGTCCTTGCTGAAGCATTTCCCAGCTATCACAGAGTATTATGAGATTATTATGATGATTATGCTTGTCACGGTGGCAAATGAAAAACACTAGCAAGTAACTGTAATCCAGTTACTTGAGAGTCTAAGACCAGAGGATCAACAGTTCTAGGATAGATTGGCTGCATAGCCGGTTTGGAGCCAGCCTGGGCTACATAAGACCCAGTCTCAAAATAATTTTAAAAAATAAATAAATAAAAATGGGCCAGATGCAGTATCACACACCTTAAATTACACAAATTGGGAGTCAGAGGCAGGTGGATCTCTGTGAGTTTGAGGCCAGCCTGGTCTACATATTGAGTCTATCTAGGCCAGCAAGACTCTGTCTCAACAAAAAATTAGGATGCAGTACCCTCAGCGCGATGCCTGGCAGTTTCCAGCCAGCTAGAGTATTGCATAACAGCAGTATCCTAAGTCACTTACTAAACAATAAACTGAGTTGCCTGCCGTCTGCCTCCCGATGTGCTGTGATCCAGTCTCATGAAGTTGTGGTACATTCATTTGGTACTTGCTACAACTAAAGGATGAAGTCATTCACATCCCAAAATCCAGTCATTCATAAAAATCATATTTAGGAAAAGTCCAAGACTGACTGATGAAGGACCTCAGAGATGGATGGCTCAGCTGTTAAGAGCACTGGCTGCTCTCCAGTTCCTGGGATCTGACACCCTCTTCTGGCCTCCACAGGCACATGGTACAGAAACATCTTTGCAGGCAAAGCACACATAAAGGTAAAATGAGCTAAAATAAATAAGTAAGTAAGTAAGTAAATAAATAAATAAATAAATAAATAAATAAATAAATAAATAAATAGAAGCGTCATTGGTAATGTCCCTTAAAGTGTGAATTCCAGATTGTGTTTTCTTCATCTTAAATCACCTAGTATATCCTCTCCTAGCTCCCACAGAGGATCTCCTGGGCCTTTGGAGTTCCCAAAAGCATTAAAGAGAAGAAAGCCTGTCTCCAGCATCTTCAGATAAATAGAAGGAATTGTCAGTTTGCGCCAAAACTCCTTACAGAGGCCCAGCATTTTCAGGTTCCTGCTCTGAGAAGCAGTGCCATAAACTTGATGTGGTTATGTGAGGACTGCTGGGTTCTTACTCACTTATGAAGGAAAGGCAGTTCTACAGTGTGATATGCACCCCAGTATCAGGGAAGCACATAAAATGTCACCTAACCAAGGTCAGGATCATGAGGAGGGACTGTCAGAGCAACCATTGAAGGTGATGTCCAAATGTGACTGTGAAGGACAGGGAGCCCGGTGAAGGACCTGAGAAGGGTGTCACATTTGCAAAAGGATCAGAGAGAAAGTGAACATAGTTTGTGCTGGAGAGACAGATAACTGAATATAGTGCTGAGTCACATAGAGACCGTGCGTCCATGCTGGACTGCCTGTCCTATGGGGTCCCCTTTGTCACCTGTGTATACTCTGATGAATCAGCAACAAGATCAGCTGACAGTACTTATTTCTGTTGTGGTTTTTCCTCCCAGTCCTATGCTCCTGGAATAATGATGCATGAGATTCAAAATATATCTACAAATACCTAGGCCATACAGCTAGGCTCTTCTCTGACTAGCTCATAATTTTAAATAACCCATTTATTTTAATCTACATTCTACCACGTGGCTAGTTACCTCTGTTCAGGTACCATTCAACTTCCCAGGCGAATCTCCTATGGCTGGCTCTCTCCCGGAATCCTTTCTGCCTGCTCGATGTCCATCTTTTTTCTACCCTTTCCTATGGGCCATAGGTTTTTTTATTGACAGGTGTGGCATCCATACAATACACAAGATATTCTCTCTACATATCTCGGCATATATCCTGTGTTCATATACACATAACTATATAGCTGAATGTTTGGGGTTATGCAGAAGAAAAAGACTGGTGGTAGGAAGAAGATTAAGTCGGGGGAAGGCTGTATGTGCCTGATTTAAATGATGCTGGTGACCACAGACAGTTCCAGAAGAGCCTGGAATGAAGAAAGCATACGGTAAGATTCACACTAGAAGAAGAAAGCTAGAGCTGCAGGGAAGGTGCATAGCAGTGGCTTCAAAGATCCTTTTGAGAATATCTCAACAGAGGTAGTGACCTATAGAGATGGGAATAAAATCCATGGATAAGAATAATCTCTCTTTAGGCTTAACAGCGTAGGGCGGATGCAAGGACCCCTGAAGACAGTCAGCGGGAGCACTGTGAACCTGCCTTCTGATTAATTCATTGATGAGTCTGAATTTGAATATGGCTTTAGCCACATTGCCAATGTAAGCCTCAGGCACTGTCCAGTCTCATGGTGCCTCAAGTCCTGTCAAAATGGGTCTAATTAAATCTCTCTGCTAAAATCAGTCCTTAGGAGTAGAGGGTAGGGCAAGATGGTGGGTCATTCCCAGTTTCCACCAGAGAGCTGATTTTGCTTTTCTGGTTTTGTTTCAAACAGGCCTTACAATGTAGCCTAGGTTAGCCTTGAGTTCTTCATCCTCCCACCTTAGCCTTCGTGTGTTGGGAGTACACACCTGCACCACACCTAGCTAGAGATTTCATTATTGTGGGTAGGGCTGCCATCTTTATTCCCAAGCTCAACGATCATGGACAATGCCTTTTGAAATCAGGAACACAGCTATTTGAGTTTCTTTGAACTTAAAGGAACTGCGTTAGTCTAAAGAGGAAAAGATCTTGCCATGATGGACATCGTCTTGCCTCAGGGGACACACAGAACTCTGGTAGGAACAGTCTTTACTGTGTCAATAGAGGCCTGGTGACCTCAGCCATCGTTTTCCTTCTAACAGGTGCCATCTCCCCATTTTCTCCCCACCCCCACTGTCTCCTTCCCAACACAGAACCAACAGCCTCATTGATGCAAAGGCCTGCTCTAAGGATAACCATTATCCTTTGTGACCTTACAGTATGTGCTTTGTAATGTGAAAGGCACGGCTATTCATTCAGAAATTATTTTATTAAACCAGGTTATAGAAGGCCATTTCCATAACATATATAATATACTTTAGGTATATCCTTCACTTCCCTCTTCACTCCCAGCTCTCCCATTTGTCTGCTTTGTTCCTCTAGACACTTGCTTCTACCCTCATGTTATTTTTACATATGTGAATTTCTGTATCTCTGTATAAAGTCTAGGACCCACAAATAAGGGGGGAAAACATGAATATTTGACTTTCTGAGACCGGATTAATTCGTTTAACATGATAATCTCTAGTAGCATTTAATTTTCCTTCAAATATTTTATTCAATAATTTTTATGGCTGAAAAATACATACTCTGTGTGTGTGCGCGTGCGTGCGTGCATGCGTGTGTGTGTGTGTGTGTGTGTGCTCGTGTGTGTTGTGTATACATACGCACATGTGCACGCATCACAGGACACATGTGGATGTCAGAGGACAATCTTTGAGTACCTTGTCTCCCCTTCTACTGGGTAGGTCCTGGGAATGAAAATCCAGCTGTCAGGCTCAACAACATAGGCTCACCCACTGAGCCGGCTCACCAGTCCTATGTCACATGTCACCAGAGGAAAATGTCTGCCTCTCTGTTGAAGGACCTTCTCCATATCTTAGCTGTCACGGCTAGCCTGCAATAAACGATGATGTGCAGGGGCCCGCTACTCCCGTCACCGTGGATCTAGGGGACACAAGACACTCACAGGCACACTCCCTTCTGTCCCTCTCAACCTCTGCTTTTCTCTCTCTTATTTTCTCTACCTCATATAGATCCTGTAATTTAACATGAACACAAACTATCAAGCCACACTGCGGAGAGGAGGCCATCTCCGTAGCATTCTGGAAGGGGAATTATTGTCTCCAGAGTCCTCGACACCTGATAGCAACCCATATTGTCACAGGCATTAGCTGAATGGCACACTTCAGCTCCTGGCGGTTTCCCTTAATGGCAGACAGCATCTCTATTTAATCGCAGTAACATGGAAACAAGAGTGCTAAGCCTCAGTAAAGTTTCTGTGCTTGTTCACGAGGGCACAGTGCTGTATTAACGGCCTTTCTGCTCCGGGAGGCGAGAGGGCCGGGATCTTGTCACAATAGGCTATTTGGGCTGAGATTGGCCTGAGTCCCTAGGAGTGGGGACTTCCGAGACAATTGCTTCTGTGCAGGGGGAGAGTCTCCCACTCACTGAACAAGCTGCTTGCCGGCCTCCCAAACACACCCGGGCGCTGTGTCTCCCTTCCACGCCCCCTTCTCCCACGAGGGACATAAAGGGAGAATTAGATTTTCAGACCGCCTTTCCATAAAACAACGGATGATGAGACAGAGAGGATTGACGTGAAGCTTGCTCTGCTATCTTGCACATAACAAACACAGAACGTAACAAGCAGGGCAGAGCATCTTCAGTGCGGTCTTTCTCATACTCCCAAATGCTGGGACATGAAATATATATACCAAGATTTGGTTAAAAGGGGCCAGCAGTGGAGAACGTGAGGCCTTTGGGAAAATGAATCTCCTCTGCAGCCCCATTCAGGTGGCGTGCTGGCAATGTGTTTGGTTTGAACCTGAACGGCACAGCTTCCCCTGTTCTACAATCTAGGACACGAATGCATTAGCACTTGGACTTAGGATTGAATTGCAAATTTGATTTTTGTTGTTATTGTTGTTTCTATTAAGAAAGCTACTCCAGAAGCCTGGAAAACATTAAGGTTTGGGCCGGCTAGGGAACAGAAATATTGTCGTTATACCTATCTGCGTCTTGAAGATTCAGGAAGCATTCTGTCCCCCTGGCAGTCGTGACTGAATTTTAAAAATAGTGAAGCTAAGGCTTAGTGCGTGCTGACGGGTCCCACGTGCAAAATCATGTGTTTGTACATTACCTTGTATGAACTAAGGGTCACGCTAACTGTGAGCTAAGTGTTACGGACCCGTTTGGGAACCAGTGAAACCAAACTTGGGGCAATTTATAGAAATTTCTTCAAATTCATTCTCTGAGTGTCAGCTGGGGGCCCACAAGCAGGCAGAAGAGAACGCTTACCCCCTTCAGTGTGGCCTTTCAGGCACCACGGCATCCATTACTGAGTACCACACCTCATTTTAGTACATTGGGAGGGGGATCTTGGAGTTGAGCCATCATTCTGACTTCAGTACTTTGCTCCTTTCCTATAATGCTGGGCTCTAGTGTTTCATCTGCTTAACTCCACAGAGGTGTGTGGGTCCCCAAGCACACCTGCTGGCCTCCATAGCCTGGGCCACCTCCGTTGTATAGGGGACAAGTAGAGCACCTTCATTTCTCAGTCCTGTTCATCCATTACAGGACCTAGAGAAGAACCACGGGCCTGTGAGATCTAAAGTAACATCAGTTCATTTTTAAGACAGTTACCCATTTTCTGAAGCTTAACATCATTCCAGGAGGTCCCCAGGCCTCGTTTCTATTAGGTCATTAAACTGTCGTACTTGCATTTGCCACCGTGGTTGGAGCCACGTACACTCAAACACCTGCCATACCGATGATCAGAACCATGCTTTCCCGGTTTGTTCCACAAATAACATCACTTTCTGCGGTGTCCCAGTAACATGGCTTGCAGCAGCATTTTCTTTTCTTTTTTAAAATTTATTTATTTTTATTTATTACCATTTATTCACTTTGTATCCCAGCTGTGGCCCCCTCCCTCATCTCCTCCCAATTCTGCTATCCTTCCTTCCTTCTCCTTCCATGCCCCTAGGCCAGTCCACTGACCTCCTCTTCCATCTGACCCTAGCCTATCAGCTCTCATCAGGACTGGCTGCATTGTTTTCCTCTGTGGCCTGGTAAGGCTGCTCCCCCTTCAGGGGGAGGTGATCAAAGAGCCAGCCACTGAGTTTATAACAGAGACAGCCCCTGCTCCCTTACTAGGGAGTCCATTTGGAGACTGAGCTGCCATGGGCTACATCTGTGCAGGGGTTCTAGGTTATCTCCATGAATGGTCTTTAGCTGAAGTATCAGTGTCAGAAAAGACCCTAGTGCCTAGAGTTTTTGCTTCTGTTGCTCACCTTGTGGAGTTCCTGTCCCCTCCAGGTCTTTAATCTCCCCCTTCTTTCATAAGATTCCCTGTACTCTGCCCAAAGTTTTGCTATGAGTCTCAGAATCTGCTTCAATTCCCTGCTGGGTAGAGTATTTCAGAGGCTCTCTGTGGTAGGCTCCTGTCTTGTTCCCTGTTTTCTCCTTCTTCTGATGTCCATTCATTTGCCTTTCTGAATGAGGATTGGGCATCTTACCCAGGGTCCTCCTTCTTGCTTAGCTTCTTTAGGTGTACAGATTTGGTATGTTTATCCTATATTATATGTCTAATATCCACTTATAAGTGAGTATACACTGTGTGTGTCTTTCTGCTTCTGAGGTACCTCATTCAGGATGATCTTTTCTAGTTCCCACCATTTGCCTGCAAATTTCATGATTTCCTTGTTTTTAATAGCTGAACAGTATTCCGTTGTGTAAATGTACCACACTTTCTGTATCCCTTCCTCAGCTGAGGGATATCTGGGTTGTTTCCAGATCGTTTTCTTTGAAGTCAAGTTCTAGTGTGTCCCAGTTAGGTCCCTGTTTGTATCTGTTCGAGCCTTGACTGAGCGATTAGGACTGGTCTGGTTTGCAGTGAAAACTATAAGCTTTTGGGGAAAGGGTTAGTTAGGAGTTTGGCTTAGGGACCTCTTTGACTGTTTACTTTAAAAAACGTAATTCTCTGCTTCCACGAAAACATACAATTCGCATCACCTCGGATCAATGTCACGATCCCAGGCCTCCCCTAGAGCCTTGCCAAGAATGGTGACAAAGAGATGAGCTGGGTATAAAACTAATAAACTGAATGAGTTGAACTTGAATCCAGATGATACTCCTTGGACCAAGAGATTGTCCCGATTGTCACCAGGAATAAAGCCTCCCTGTCAGAAATTCCTTCTAGCCCCTAGGCTGACTTCTGCTCTCATTCAAACTCACTTGTAGCATCTCTGAATTGGATTCATTTTGCAGCCATTTATTAACTGCTCTAAAAACCTGACCACTGCGGATACCCAGGAAACAAGTCAGCCCCAGTCCTGAACTTCCCGACACGAAGTATGGCAGAGTCTTCAAGGGCAAAGTAGAGATGGCTTGAAACACCTTATTCTAATTACTCCAACTGAGTGAGGGTAGGATGGGGTAGGAAAGGGAGGGATACACAACTTCCTACAGTGCGAGGAATCTGAAATCCGATGAGAAAAATGAACATCTATTGATCAAGGAAAGGGGAGAGGAGGGCAGGTATTAACCAGGGAAGCAGGTAGCAGGGGGAGAGTATTAACCAGGGAAGGGGAGGTGAGGTGGAGTATTAACCAGGGAAGGGGGAATAGAGGGGAGTATTAACCAGGGAAGGGGAAGAGAGGAGTCTTTTCCACACAAAGAAAACATTGCTTTGCCTGGAGGCAGAAGGCAGCCTGATACAGAAAACTTAAAGAGGTGGAAGGTCGAGGAACCCCGGGGTGCAGGCCCTGTGGGAGGCGCTTACCTAGCATGAGCAAGGGCCCCTGGGATTGATCCCAACTTCACACACACACACACACACACACACACACACACACACACACACTTCTAAAAATGTTTTAGGAGAATTGATAAAAGATGTGGATTGGATAGGCGTGGGGAGGACGTGGAAGGACAGGACAAGAAGATGCAAAGATGACAATTGAGATGTCCTCTGCTCGCTTATACAGAGAAACCGCACCACCATGTATGTTTTGAAGGAGGAGGCAGTATATGGAATAGATAGGAGAGCTGAACAACGAAGAGAAAAACAGATGAGGGAGTGAGTGGGCCACCCAGGAATGGCCCCTAGTCTGGAGCAGTGACAGTATGGCTAGACATGAGATGAGTACTTCTTTGTACGAAGCTCACACTTGCGTCCTAGATGACCGGGCAGTTACTGGGAGGAGGAACAGGCGAGGATCGTACCTCGTTTTAGATGCTCCTGGACTGAGAAAGCTGGAGTTAGTGACACAGCTTGTGCCCATCAGCCTAGGGAAGATGGCGAGGCTCCTGTAGTAGAGGAAATTGCCCAGGAAATAGTATAGTTGGACAGAAGGGAAAAAAAAGTTAGGAAGAAACCTGAAAGAATCCCATCATTTGCAACAAGAAGTGCATGGCAGTGAGACAGAGGAGACCTCGGCAAGTGTGGTGTCATAGGAGACGATGGAAACACGGCTGGGCATCTCATGATGCTGAAAGTGAGGGACAAGTGGAAGTCCTCGGCTCTGTGTTCCTCAAAATATCGTTGACTTAATTCCGTGGAGGTTTCATCGTGGTGTGGTTTAGGATTGGGGATGTCTTTTTCAAGCAGCTCTCACTTGGAAAGCCCTCACAGGTGATCCTTCCTGTGACCTTTATCCTGCGCATCCCTTAGATGGAGCCTTTTCTCACAGAATTTGAATCATGGTGCCATCTGGTTTCAAAACTAGAAGCATCCTTTCCTTTTCTGCATGTTCTAAAGCATTTAAAATGTAGTTCGTGGGCTAAGGAGATTATTGAGTCAATAGTACCTGAGTTCTAGCCCTGAAACCTGTGAACAGCCACAACCTATTCAGGCAACATGTATCCGCTTCTTAACCCCAGCCCTGAGGTAGTAAGCAGGTGCTTCACCTCCTGGGTGTGCTCCAGGCCAACAAGACACCTGCCTCAAGACAAGGTGGACAATGCCCACAAGGCGCGAGTGTGTAGACAGGAACACGCAGACACACCCAATGCTCATCACGGTGCTTAAGAGTTCGGTGTGGGATTAAGTCATCTTCTGTCCCCATTTCTTTTCCAGCTACAAGAGACTGTGAAGAGGAAGTTGGAAGGGGCCCGATCGCCACTTAATGGGGACCAGCAGAATGGTGCCTGCGACGGGAGCTTCTCGCCGACGAGCAAGCGCATCCGGAAGGATCTCACCACGGGGATGGAAGCCATCAACACTTTGCCCAGCAACATGCCACTGCCCTCGGCTTCCCCCCTTCACCAGCTTGACCTCAAGCCCTCTTTGCCCTTGCAGAACAGCGCTGCTCACCCTCCTGGGCTTCTAGAGGACCTGAGCAAGAACGGCAGGCTCCCAGAGATCAAACTGCCAGTCAACGGCTGTGGGGACCTGGAGGACAGCTTTGCTCTCTTGCAGAGCAAGGACCTCAAGCAGGAACCTCTGGATGACCCTGCCTGCATAGACTCGTCGGAGACATCCCTTTCGAATCAGAACAAGCTGTTCTCTGACATCAACCTGAATGACCAGGAGTGGCAAGAACTGATAGACGAACTGGCCAACACGGTTCCGGAAGATGACATCCAGGACCTGTTCAACGAAGACTTTGAGGAGAAGAAGGAGCAGGAATTCTCCCAGGCAGCCATGGAGACGCCCCTCTCGCAGGAGAGTGCGAGTGTGAAGAGCGATGCCTCGCACTCTCCTTTCGCCCACGTCTCCCTGGGATCACCCCAGGCCAGACCTTCGTCTTCTGGTCCTCCCTTCTCTGCTGTCTCCACGGGCGCTAGCTTACCATCTGTGGCCAACACCCCGGTGGCTCCCAACCCCGCCGGGTCGCCAGCCAACTGTGCTGTCCAGTCCCCCCAGACTCCGACCCAAGCCCACACTCCAGGTCAAGCCTCATCAAGGCCAGGCAATGGCTATCTCCTCAATTCAGTTTCCGCGGCAGTATCTGGTTCAGGGTCAGGCTCCGTGGCCGTGCCCAGCTCCGACATGTCCCCAGCCGAGCAGCTCAAACAGATGGCTGCGCAGCAACAGCAGAGGGCCAAACTCCTGCAGCAGAAGCAGCAGCAGAAGCAGCAGCAGCAGCAACCGCCGCCGAATCAGACTTCAAGTTGGTCTCCCTTAGGGCCGCCGTCCAGTCCGTATGGAGCAGCTTTTACTTCTGAAAAACCAAATAGCCCAATGATGTACCCCCAAGCCTTTAACAACCAAAACACGATAGTGCCTGCAATGGCAAACAGCCTGCAGAAGACGACCATGAACAACTACCTCCCTCCCAATCACATGAACATGATCAGTCAGCAGCCAAATAACTTGGGGACGAACTCCTTAAACAAACAGCACAACATCCTCACCTACGGCAACACGAAGCCCCTGACCCACTTCAGTGCGGACCTGAGTCCGAGAATGACGCCCCCCATGGCCAACCCCAACAAAAACCCCTTGATGCCCTACATCCAACCGCAGCCTGCGCAGCCGCAGCCGCCCCAGCCGCAGCCGCCCCCGCAGCAGCCCCCGCCGCCCCCGCAGCTGCAGGCGCCCAGGGCGCACCTGAGCGAGGACCAGAAGCGCCTGCTTCTCCTCAAGCAGAAGGGAGTGATGAACCCGCCCATGGCCTACGCCGCGCTTCCTGCCCACGGTCAGGTGAGTGGGGAGTGGGGCACGCCAGGCGTGCCAGGCTGGCCCGCGCGTCCGATGGGGAGCCGGCTGGGCGTGGTCCGGCAGCCGGTAACCACCAGAAATCCTCCCCTGCACGCCGTGCTACAGTGTCTTCTAGGAGTGGTCCAGTAAACGTTTGTTGTACATCAGTGCCTAAGGATCCAACGTTCCCCTGCCCCCATTCCTGCCTGCAGCCGCGAAATTTTAAAATTATGTCAAGGTCTCACTATGAGAAAGGCAGGCTGCGCAAGTCACGTGACCCAATATGGCATGCCTCTGTAGTTTGGTTTTTTGTTGTTTGTTTTGTTTGTGTGTTTTGTTGTTGTTGTTGTTTTTCTGGTTCATTAGCCAAAGGGTGATAGAGTAGCTGTGCTTGGGCCCATCTGTCTGTTCCTTATTTCTATATGAACCCAGTACCTATCTATACCTTCTGGAAAAATGCTAGCTGTCTTAACAGGTTATGAATAATGGAAAACATGACTCTTGGCCTTTAAAAAAGAAAAAAAAACAGTTTGCTGTATTAGCAAAGTGGTGAGGGTCTTGCAAGACCGTTTAATGTTAAAACCTTGGCGGTTTTACCAGCAACAGTGGCTCATGTCAGTCACGTGACTCAGGAGTACCGTGATCCCTGCCCACAGCATTGGGCTGAATTGCAGCAAGAAAGAGCTCTTATCTCTCACACTCTTTGTGGTTTGGAGGATGGGTAACAGTGAGCAGCTGTCATTTGGGAGTAAAATCTGCCTTTGCCTGGGCTGGCCTCAGGGGCCCTTCAACACTTTACCTACCAGAGAGAAACGGAGACAGACAGACAGACACAGAGACAGAGAGAAAGAGAGAGCATGCGCACTTAAGGTGGCTTCCTCCAACACAGGTAAATCCAGGAGCTGTGTGAGGGTCTCTGTACTTTCCGTTGCTGTTCTGTGCGCCGTCCTTGTGGGCTGCAGGCACTGGCCACGAGTGACGGCATCCGTGGAAGTATGGTGTCCTGTGGGCAGAAACCAACCTTGCACCTGTGCCTCCCACAGTGCTCCATCCCACCCCTGCCCCGCCCGCCATCCTTTACCCCCGTGCCCAGGCTGCCTAGAAGCTGCAGGGCCAAGGGTGGTGCTGTCCTGCATAGACAGGCCTGAGCTCTGTGGCTTTACTCTCACCCTTCACAGACTTCCAGCCCCCAAACTTCACGGGGCTTTCTTGTCTCCACATGCCAGCCAGACTGCAAGAAGTCCTGTCTGAAAGAAGGAAACCGTGGCTTGCTTGTACATCAGCTGCCGTCGGGAGTCAGTAGGAAACATACTTAACATGTGGCCTTTGATGCTTTAGAGTGGTTTCGTTAAGAACACAGAAATATATGTCAATGGAAAGGAATCCCTTTGTGCACTTTAACTCTAGGTTCAGAAGCAAGCGAAAGTAGAGGCGATACCCAAGGACATTTGTGGGGCCCAGATGCGTCACGAGGCTTAGGGGATTGCAGGCCGTCAAATGATCCGTTGTTAATCTTAATACAAATTATGCTTCTACTCGGGCTGTTTTCACGCCGGTGTTTCTTCTGAGCCAGAGCAAAGATGATTAATTCCAACTCACAGGTTCTGCAGACACGGGGTGGGATGGTACCCCTCTGTCCTCCTCACTCTCACCAACCCCTTTCTAAGTGTGCTAAGTAGAAACAAAGCCTTTGCTGGAATTTTTAAGGATTTTTAAGGGGGTCCTAACGCTCGTGCTTTCGGGTGAGTCCCCGAGGCCTTTAGCCGCAGGGGCCATGTTTTGAAAGGGCTCAGTCCAGCGAGGAAGCTCTTACCTGTAGAGCCTCTTCCGTCTTTGAGCTGCTTTCGGTATGGACAGAGTCTTCCCTGGCAAGGGCTCCTTAGAACACTTGCTTCAGAGCACAGAGCAAAGACAGGCAAAAGCAGCATGCTTTTCTGATGAACCAGTGAATTGCCTACCGTCTGAAATGAGTTTCAAGATACTTGCATAAGCATGTGAGTGCCTGTCTACAAACAGACCATTTCAGATTTTTATCTACGTGTGAACCAGCATTTGGGTAGCCTTCAGAGTAGCCGTTTATGCTGTGTGCGGGGACAAGGTACAGACTCCGGCATGAGTTACAGACAAGACACCGTGCTGTTTTCTTTCTGCCTTGCTGTTGAGAGTTCTGTTTTTCCTTGCCAGGCCCCAAACACCATGATCAATGCTTAGTATTAGTGAATGACTTGGACAGTAAGAATAGCATGATAACATTGGACACATTTATTTAAAGAAAGTTGAGCAGTTTCTCAAGTGTAACATCTTACGAACTGAGGTTTCTTCCAGAAACAGGGAGAAAATGCACTTTCTAAGTATTTTTTAAAAAGTGAACAAGCTAGATATGGTGGAGCATGCCTTTATTTTCAGCAGGTAAATGAATCTGTCTGAGTTCAAGCCCAGCCAGGCCTACACAGTGAAACCCTGTCTCCAAACAAACAAAGGAAAAAAAAAACGTTAAAAAATATTAATGGCCTTTATCTAGGAAGTCTACTTTATAGAATTTTCATGTTCTTTTACAGAACGATCAGATTGAAGAAAGATAATCATTACATTATTTATTTTTATTTTATGTATATGAACATCCCTGCATGTATTTCTGTGTCATATGAGTGCAATGCCTGTGGAGGCCAGAAGAGGGCGTCAGATCCCCTGGAACTGTACTTACAGATGGTTGTGAGCTGCCATGTGTGTGCTGAGGCTCCACCCCAGGTTCCCTGGTGGTTGAAAGCAGCCAGTGCGCTTAACCGTAGCCTTTCAGTGTTACTTTTGATTAAAAAGTTGAGACCAATAGAAATATTTTGACACATGTATAGTGTAAATGGAAGTGTGGGATTAGAAATGATTACACATACGGAAATGCCCCTAATAATTAAAATAAGCAGCTCCCCAAAGCAGCTGGTGTGTTACAGACTGGCTCGTGCTGATCTAGGTAGCACAGAAGTTGAGAAACAGCTAAAATTTTAGGAATGGCATTCTGTTACATCATTGTTATTTTTCTTTTCGTTGTTGGCTGGATAGTCTCAGTTTTCTCATATACGTATGTTCATTCTGACAGCAGGAAAAGTATTTTTTTTTAAGTAAGGAAAAGTCACTATTTTTAAAAGTAAAAGTATGCCTTTTCTTTTTTAGCAAAGCAATTTGAGTCAAACTGACTTGCTGTCATGAGCTCATGCCATTATTCCCTCGCTGTCCGTGTGTGTCAGTTGTGAATTCCTGCTTCAGTGGATAATCCCAAGGCTTTCTTCCACACTTTTCTTACCACACCCTCTTTTCACTCCTTACCATCTTTGATGATTCGAGTAAAAGCCAAAATTGGAACAATGAAAACTATCACTAAAGTTAGCTACCTTTGTTCTTTGCCCAGTCTTCTCCAGGACGTATTCTTACATTGTTTCTTTGATTATGTCTCTTTCCCTTTATCTCCTATTTAAAAAAATAAATATATTTCTGTATCTAGTCATCATAATACAGCCTCTGGCATTGATACGTATTAAAAAACAAAACAAAACAAAACATTTCTGAGGTGAAAGAGCCCGTAGTTACTTTGCTTTTGTTTGTTAGATTTGTCCAATTTTGCTGTTTTTCAAGAACAAGCTCTCTATCCCCACCTAGTTTTTTTCCATAGCGCCCAACTCCAAGTCTAAAACTCAAGACTCCTTAACAAGCCATTTGATGAAAATTATCAAAATGTGGGCCAGAGATATGTTTTCCAGTTGGCTGTGGGCTTTCCCGAGAACGCATGAGCACGAGGGACACAAAGCCACCTTTGAAAGCCAGGAGGAACTCTAGCAAAGCGAGTTTGAAAAGAAGCCTTTGATAAGGCAGTGGTTATCTTGAACTAGTGGAGTCGGTGAGATTGCTGGGAAGGCAAACTCAACCACAGTGGCTGACAGACGGAAAACAATGAAGCAACTGTGCAGGAAGGAAACCAAAGGCTGGCGGCCCCCAGTGGGTCAGCGGCCCAGGGCACACGTGTGATTCCTGCACAGGTGAGTGGGGACTGACAGGTATCCAAAAGGTGATGTTAACATTCTCTCCCTGGGAATGGCGGAACTGACTAAATCAGACACTGCTCTGTGCGTTTCATCCGAGCGTCTTCTGCGTGTGGCTCTGCGCTTGTCATAGGTAGATAGGCTCCCCGCTTCCGTTTTACTTTCTCCGAAGTGTGTCAGCTCTGCTGGTAGAAGCCTGTTACCTGTAACGTCGCCACAGGAAGATCAAACCTGCAGTATTCACAGACATCCTGGGAGTCTCTTTGAACATCCTCGGCTTCACCAGGCAGAGGGAGCCTCTTCCATCAGCTCCCTTAAATGTATGTGCTTACTTTCCCCCAGAACGCACACTCCTACTTCAGAGAGATGATGCTAGCTGACTTTTATTGAAAAACAGCAACATCCCCCCTCCACAGAGGCAGCTGCTTGACTTCACTCGGTTTTCTCACTTCCAACCCCACAGTAGAACTGTAAGTTAGAGCACACCCTGCCTTAAAGGCATTCCTTCCTGGTCATGTGACATTGAGACGGTGACGCGTGGCCACACCATTCACTTTGTGGCTTCTCCTCACTGAAATGTGTGTAGTGTGTATGTGTGTTTGTGTGTGCATACATGCGCATGCTTCCAGACACATGCTTGGAGGCCAAAGGAGAATGTTAGGCGTCCTGTTCTATCTCTCTCCCCCTTATTTACTTGAAACCTGGTTTCTCATTGCGCCTGGAGTCAGTTAGCACACCCCGTGATCCCCCTGCCTGTGCCCTCACAGTGCTGGAGTTACAGGCATGCATAGTCGCCTGGACTTCACCTTGGTGTTGTGGATTTGAAGTCCGGGCATCATGCCTGGGCTGCAGGCACTCTTTCCCACCGAGCCACATTCTCACCCCTGATAGATGGTACCAAGACATTTACTTTAACATCTGGTAAAATATGTTCATAATATCTGTGTTTTAAGATATTTTTAATACTTTCTTTTTTTTTTTTTCTTTTTTTGAACTTCTTGGAAGTTCCCATTTTGCATTGTGAGCCTCCTCATTTGCTCTCCGGTGCTCATTTCTCTTCTAGTTTCCATGTCTTGTCTTTTTATCCCAGGTTCTATTAGATTCCCTTAACTTTGTCTCCCAACCTTGATATCAAATACTTCATTTTTTAATTTCCACATTTTCAATTTCTATAAGCCCCTTCTTATTCTCTGGCTTGTCCTTTATAACCTGAGAACACTAATTATCATTTTTGAAATGAAGTTTTCTTCTGCTCTCTGCTTGGTCTGTTTCTCTGAGGCACCTTTTTACGTGTGCTCATTTTGTTCTGCTTCAATAATATCAGCAACGTTTTCTTAACCATCTATTTAGGGGTGCAGCAGGACACAGGAGAAGCTTGCTCTGCGTGGACCTTTGCCCTGGGATGCCTGGATTAGAGCCCAGCCAGTTCCCTGGTCAGTGTCCATAGGTGAATTTCTCTTAGGCAGCACAGATGAGATCCCTAAGCTCACTGCTGACATTTGGAGCGTGGGAAGGGAGTTAGTGATGCCTGTGTTGGTGACAGTGAGAGCTGTGTCGGGAAGGGCTGCCTACACTTTTATTCACACCCTCTATTTTCATTCAACACTGGGGTCCCAGGGCTCTGGAGTCCGGTGGCCTCTGTCTCTGTAGAGACAGGAACTTCCTTCCTCCATACATCTTCACTTCACCTTCAGCCCATTTCTCTGTGCAGCTCTCCTGCAAGACAGTCTAGCAGACGCTGTGCCCTTTGGCTCTCAGGCAGTCCCCGAAGAACTTGAATTTCCCCAGAAATCTCGCCCCCAGCGAGGGGAAGCCCTCTCCAGTACCTGCTGGAAGAGGAACTTGTCTCTCCTAAGGAGATTGCAGGCACTTTGCACAACTTCCCAGGCCGCTTTGCCGGGACTGACTGGCCTGAGAGCAAGACCACACCCTGAGCAGAACTGCTTACCTCTGCTCATCTCTTGCTCTCTGTTTACATCTAACTCTTACGGACTTAGTTGGTAGGGAGGAGGGGTGGTGCTGGGCCTCCTTGTTCCCTTTCCCAATTTGGTCATGTTGAATAAAATCTCCTTTTGCTGATCTTTACACTTCCTTATCTTTTTCATTTGGCATATTGAAAATGGGTGGCCCAACCTAGGTTTTTAGGGCTAGAGGATCCAGGTTTTGACCCTAGTAACTTCAGCCCTGCCCCTGCCTCTCACCTTCATATCTGATCCCGTGTCTTCCCACATTGTGTGGTCTCTGCACCTCTTGCAACATGAGTGAAGTGAGCTCTCCCTAGGCTGCTTTGTCATCTGGTTTTCATCTCCCAAAATGTCGTTGCCATCCTTGACTCCTATTGTGGCCTCTCTTCCTCTTTGTTCTTCAACATCTATATTATTTTTATTCCTTTATTGCCACTGTACTGGGGCACACAAGGATGCCACGTTCATTCTAGACTTCTGCAGTGGCTATCAACTCGTTTCTGTCTGAATATTAAATATTGCCTGATATTGAAACTTACTACAGCAAAATTCACCTGATAGTTTTGTTTTCAACAACTTGGGCATTAACAAAACAGACTAGGCTTTAACCAAACTGAAGGCACTCTCGCAGTGCTGAGTTTTTGGTTGTCAGCTTACCATAACCTCAAGTCACGGGAGCAAAGAGCCTTAGTTGAAGAATTGTCTAGATCAGATTGGCCTGTGGGGAGCTGTCTTGGCTGTTTATTGATGTGGGAAGACCCGCCCATTGTGGGTGGCAGCATCTTATGAGTTGAGCCCCAAACTGTGTAAGAGTAGAGGAAGCCTGCTAAGCGCTAAGACAGCAAGCAAGCAAGGACCCAGGCACCTGCTTTTGACTGTGGCTGTCACCTTGACAGAATTCCCCACAGTAAAAGTCTGTAACCTGGGACTGTGAGCCAACAAGCCCTTCTTCGCTTGTGTTGTTTGTGGCAGGGAATTTCATCACAGCAACAAAATGAAACCAGGATGGCTCTAGATACTAAGTTTTCTTCCCAGGAATGCACATATTCAAGGGGACAGAAATGGCAACATTGTCCTCCAGCCATTGCGGGGGGGTTAGGGAGAGACCTCATGAGTATATCCACTGACCCTTCTATAGAATCTTGAAAATAGTGACCTACTTCAAGGACTGTGAAAACAATTTAGGTCCCATGACCCTGACTTAGCCTATGGTACTCGGCAACTCAGGTGCCAGGGAACGTATTGACAGAATGCTCATCGCTGGCTCAATCCAGGCCCCCCAGCTGAGGAAACTGGCAGGCAGAAGTGCTCCAAACCCCACATAATACGGGAAAGGTTCCTATCAACGGGTAAAATAAAATCATTTCCATACGCATCCTGGAAGATTTTTTTAAATCCTGATTGACATTCTGTCAGAGTTTTCGAATATGAGACTGCGAGAATATAGAAAAAGAAAAAGTTGGGGGAAAGGAATTAGTTTTTTGATAGTACAGTGGAAGAACGAGGTTTTAATTGGTCCTCTGTGAGAACGCGCTTGAAAGGCGCTGTGGGACAAGAAGATTCCGACCCATTCCGAGAGCTTACAACTCATCAAGCGGAGGCTCTGGAGCATGTGTGGACCACGTCCCCCGGGGGAGGTGCTCGGAACGCAGGCCAGCACAGCTCGGTGATGAAACCTGGGAATGTGCACGCTACACACAACCTCTCCCAACTCCAGCGCCACTGTATAGTGTAGGAGTGACACAGAGCACCAGAATTCAGCAAAGTGGCCTTTGTTTATTTCCTTGTTCAGTATCGAAGTTTGCTTACCTACGGCAGTATATGAGTTACCGCTCCGCTGCTGTGCTAAAACATCGTGACTGGGCCTGGAGAGATGGCTCAGAGGTTAGGAGCACTGCTTGCTCTTCCAGAGGTTCTGAGTTCAATTCCCAGCAACCACATGGTGGCTCACAACCATCTATAGTGAGATCTTGTGTTCTCTTCTGGCCTGCAGGTGCACATAGAGGCAGAACACTATATACATAATAAACAAAATTTTTTAAAAAATGGCGAAGGAAAAGATGCATAAAGCATGAACATAATAATATTTAAAAAACAACAAAACATCATGGCTGAGGCAACGTGTAGATGTGTTTCCCCGGGCTCGTGGTTCCAGAGTCCATCGTGGCAAGCAGGTGGCATTCATGCCAGCAGGCAAGCTGAGAGGCACATCTTGAGCCAAAAACTGAAAGCAGAAAGAGTGCAATGCTATGAATCCTCAAAGCCCACCTCTGCTTACACACTTCCTCCATCCGGGATATAGTCCCTAAGCCACCCAAACAATGTCATCAACTAAGGGCCAAGCATTCAAATCCCCAAGATTACGGGGGACATCCTCAAATCAGCACAGGCAGTTTTTTAACTTTGTATTTAAAAAAAAAATTGTGTCGGTGTGTGTGCATGCCTGTGCGTGCCTGTGTATGTACATCCAACATTTGGGTAAGACAGAGCAAACATTTTTGCTATCTTCCTCTGATCCTGTCTGCCTTATTGGCTTGAAATGGTGCTGTTCCCAGAAGCAGAAATTCAACTTTTTGCCTAAGATGGGAGCTCCCAACATCCTCCCGACTACTCAGACCAATACTAAGGTGACAGGCACACACAACCATGCCTGACTTTTTGTGCGGGTTCTGAGGATTCAAGCTCAAGTCTTCATGCTTGCAGGCAATGCTATTGCCCCTGACCTGTCCTCCTAGCCCCCTGTTGAGTGTCTTAACAGGATAAAGCAGTATGTTCCCCACAGTATGGTTCTGCCCTCACCATACCTCTCATACTAAAGGTAGAATACGCCTTCATCTCTCCAAGAGAGGGGTGCCTAGTCATCTTTATCTTAGGCCCTTGTGCATCCAGGAATAAAGGCTAACAGTAGAGTGGATAGCACTCATGTCAGAGGCAATGTGAAGTCCATGTAGCACTCTCATGAGAAACCATCTTCCAAACAAGACTGTTCTCAGACGTACTGGTAAGGCCACGGCTCTAGGTGCTGTGCCCTTGTGCATGGTTCTATCAAAGATGGTGGCCAGACAACTTTGCTAGAGGTTCCTGGGCTTTGAAAGTGATGACCCATGGACTGCATGCCCAGTTTCACTTTACCTCTCGACTCTTGGTTCCCTTTCTCTCAAGCCATCTTCTTCAGCACGCTGGGCTCCAGTCCAGGACCCTCTGAGGGTGTCTCTTATATTTTTAGACAAAAAAGGAGGTTTAGTGTATCTTCAGCCTGCCAGTCATTAGGTCAACAAAAGAGTGGGAAATTGTAAAACTTGACCAATGGACTGAAGAGAGATGTCTCTGTCCCATCAGCCAGAGTGTGAGAGTCCTGAGAGTCCTGTCTGGAAGACAAAGTGGATCCCATATTAATGCTGGGCATCAGGTACCTGCTGTGAAGAAACACTACAACCAGAAGCAACTCAGGAGGAGAGGGTTTATTTGGCTTACATATCTTGAATCATATCTTCCCTCATACTGAGGGAAACTGGGCAGGAACTTGGAGGCAGGAACTGATACAGAAGCTGTGGGAAGGGTGCTACTTGCTGACTTGCTCTTCGTGGTTTGCTCAGCACACTTTCTTCTTTCTTCCTTCCTTTCTTCCTTTCTTTCAGTTTATTCCATTTTTTTCCTTTTACTGGAAGTGGATTTATTCTCACATAATATATCCTGATTACAGTGTGCCCTGCCACTTCTCCTCCCAGTTCTTCACACCCCATCGCCATCCAGATCCGCCTTTCGCTCCTTAGGAAGCAAACTGGTTTCTGAGGGATAACGAAAGGATTAAATATAGAAAAACTAACACATCAGAATAGGACAAAACAAACAGCAGGAAAAGAGCCCAAGAAAAGGCACAAGAAACAGATAGAAACGCAGAGGAGTTTGCCTTTGCATACTCAGGAGCCCCGTAAGAACAAGAAACTGGAAGCCACAATACCTACACAAAGGGCCTGCAGGAAAGGGGGAGGGGAGTAAAAAATTTTGAGAAAAAAAAAAAAAAAAAAAAAAAAAAGCCCTGACACACAATATGAGGCAGGGAACCCCATCGGTTTTGTTTTCTCTTGCCCATCTACTGTGGGGCATGCACCCTACCCTTCAGAGTATTTGTTTCCCCAGTGAGACGGCCTCGGAGAAAGGTCAGTTTTTATTTGCAAGTGGTTATCCATTGGAGCTAGCTTCTAGGTTAGGGATGACAGTGTGCGTTCGCTTTTCCTTCAGCTCTAGGACCGCATCCGGTGCAGGCCCGTGCAGGCCACATGCCTGCTGCCTCGGCCTCTGTGGCTTCATATGAACTCCAGTCACGTTGATACCGAGGGCCTTGTTTCCTTGGTGTCTCCATCCCCTCTGGCTCGTACATTCTTTCTGCTTCCTCTTCTCACGGGTTCTCTGAGTCCTGATGAGAGGGATTTGTTGGAAACATCCTTTTAGGGCTGAGTAGTGCAAGGTGTCTCACTCTCTTCATATTGTCTGGCTGTGGGTCTCTTTATTTGTTCCCATCTGCTGTAGGAAGAGGCCTCTCTGGTGTCAGTGTGCTTTCCTCTGTAGTACCCAGAACCAGCAGCCCTGGTTGTCCCTCCCCCACCAATCACGACTTAAGAAAATGCCCAACGGGCCTGTTTCCGTCAGATCTTATGGAGGCATTTTTCTCAGTTGAGGTTCCCTCAGATGATTCTGGCTTACATCAAGTTGAAATAAAATTATACTAAATTCTGCCTGCAGTCGGGCAGTGTTGGCACACGCCTTCAATCCTAGCGCTTGGAGGCAGAGACAGGAGGATCTCTGAGTTCAAGGCCAGCCTGGCCTACAGACTGAGTTCCAGGACAGCCAGGGCTACACGGAGAAACCCTGTCACCACACAAAAGGAATTCTACATGCACAGGCAGTGAGAAAGATGAGGGTCAGCACAGCCTGGGCCAAGACCCCTGGAGGAAGCAAGTTTCCAGATGGACCGAGGGTGGTAGTAGCTGGCTAACAGTGAGTGGGCAAGCATTCTAGTGGAGGCAAAAAAAAAAAAAAAAAAATTCAGATTGTAGCCAGACTGGAGGGCAGCGCTCAAACCACAGCCCAAATTTTTAAGAAGAGTTCAATGGTAGGACTTGCCAAAAATGTTTGAGGCCATGGGTTTGTTCCCAGCACTAGAAAAATAACTAGATTTAATATGAGGAAGACGGGGCCCAGAGGCAGTCAGAGGAAATCATATGAGAACTCAGTGACTAAATGTATGACCAAATGAAAGGGAAATTGTGTGAATGAGCATGACCATAGGCTGAATATCGGGATGACATCAGGGTTTCCAAATGACAAGTTGCGTGTGAATCCCGATACATTGTATCTGTACTTGAAAAGCAATTAAAATACTTGCTCTTTCCCCTGCTATTATTTCTTCTCTTTGTAGCACTGGTTTGTGCTGTGTGTGCAAGCATGTGTCTATGTGTGTAGGGGTGGGGGCATGGCCATGCCCGTGTGTGGGTGTGACCTCCTGTGGTCCACATGTGTGGAAGCCAGAGGACAACCTACAGGAGTCGCTTTTCTCCTTCTGGTATGTGGGTCCCAGGTATGGAAACTCGGGAGCCGTCACACGAGCTCTTTTCATCCTGTTCTTCCAGTGAATGTTTCCCATCTGTTGATGTTCTGGTACCCACACAGCAAAATATGTGACGTTCGCTCAGAACATTTGTTTCGGCTTCTACTGGCGTTGCAAATAGCTAATCCTGTTTTGTAATTGGACTTTTTGCTCTTACAAGCATTGATTGTTTTCTTCCCCCATAGATTCAGAGCATTATGAAAACGTTTTCCTTATTTACAGCAACAATAAGTACCTATGTCGTGTATTCTATTTGCCTGGTGTTTTATTATATTAATTGCTTGTGTCTATTCTTTTTTTTTTTTTTTTTTTTTGGAGACAGGTTTCTCTGTGTAGCCTTGGCTGACCTGAACTCACTCTGTAGAGCAGGCTGGCCTCGAACTCACAAATTCTGCCTGCTTCTGCCTCCCTGAGTGCTGGGATTAAAGGCCGCCCAACTGGTTGTATGTATTCTTTGAAGAGAGTGCTCTGTAAAGATGGTCATTGTTTACGCATTTAAGAAGAACAAAGCTGTCAGTGTTAAAATTACCTTGTTGGCTGAAAAGCATTTGCTGCAGAGGACCCGGGTTTGGTTCTCAGCATCCACAACCTCCTGCAACTCCATCTCCAGGAGGTCCAACGCCCTCTTCTGGCCTCCGCTGGCACCTGCATGGCACCTGCATGCACACACACACACAGTCACATATTTGCACGCATGCATGCACACACGAACACTGTGTGTAGCGTGGCTGCACTCAACAACTCTTCATCGCAATTCTGGTCTTTTCTAGAAACGACTAAACTGTTTTATTTGTGTAAATGGAATCTGCCGTATCCTGTTTCCTGAGCACTTTCATTAGGCCTGATCTTCTTTATGACACGATGTTGTTGCATTTGCTGAAATACATAAACACTCAAATGCCGTCACACATGGAGAGGTCTCCATCGTGGTGTCCTGATTAATATCCGTACGTCAGATCTTGCAGTTTTCCTACCCGTGGTTATCCGCCGAGCAGCAGCTAGTGGCCTCGGCGAGTATCCAGACTAGCAATGCTCACTGATCAGGAGTCACGTGTGTCCTGAGAGAAGCCCGGGCACACACACCCGCACTGTGCACGTGCCTGCATTGCCTGATTGCTTTTAGGTCTGACACACACACACACACCCCCCTCCCCCCCCGGCTCAGCCTGTTCACACACCGAGGGTCTAGGTGCTTCCGTGGGCTTCTTAGGCTAGGGACACATTCAGTGCCAGGAAGTGAGGCGCTGATGGGAAGAAAAGGATTGGCTCTGCCTGTAACAAGTCCCCGTGGCAAAAAGCCACTCCAAGCAGAGGAGCTGAAGCACCGCCCCAACCCCTGCATAGTGACAGCCCCCTTTTGCACCCTCTTCTGTCCGTGACTGCTCTCTGAAACCATTTCGAGCCACAGGGCGCAGTCCGAGGTCCGTGTGATTGTTTCCTAGGAAAACCACTAAGTACAGAGCAGTCAGCTTTTCCGGTGTGTGTGGGAAGAGTGAGTTACGGGCACGGCGCAGCGCCATGTGTGCGTCCGCGCATGCCCAGGCCTGTCCGGTGAAGCTGCGGAGCTGAAGGGCCACCAAATGGAACTCGAGGCAGTTCACATCCGAGCACTCGGCAGGCTTGGCAGTGGGTAATACTCATTTTAACGTCGCCCGTTAGTGTGGCGGGAAAAGCCCAGGGAAAAGGCGTGGAAATCATTTGGCAACCCCTTCAGTGGGGTGACGGTTTTAGATGTCCCATTTTCTAGAACAGCACCATCCAACAAAAACATAGTCCAAGCCACAAATGAGAGAGAGGCATGTCTATGGGCCCATGTTACCAAAAAGTTAAAAAAGAAACTGTTGGAATTGATTTTAATATATTGTCATTTAACACTATATATTAAAATACGTGTTTTTCAACTTGTAGGCTGCGTATAAAAATGATTATGTTAGATTCTTCTTACCAAACCTTGGAGTTTGGACACGCTCTTTATACTTACGGTGCATCGGGTTTAGATAAGCCACACTTCAAGAGCTCGGTAGCCTCCTGTGGGCAGCAGCCACTGTGATGGACAGAGCAAGATGTGGAACCACTACAGAAGCATCTTCCCTGTGATCAGAAAGGCAGTGCCCAGCAGCAGAGCTGGAACAGTGTGGAAATGTTCTTTTGGCTGTCTTCGAGCCGTCAGTACTTCAACACCATCGCTTAAAGACTGTCACCCCGAACCACTGGGAATAAACTATCATTCCCCAGCACCTGCCACCCAGCCCATCTTGACCCTGGTCACTCTAATTTACCTGAGCTGATACGGCCCTCCCCTCAGATCCTTCCACAGTCTCCCACTCCCCTGTCACCGTAGGGCAGGCCTAAACCTCCTGAGGTGGGAAACACCTGACCCCTATTAACACGTCACTGAGAGGGGCTGGCGAGCTGGGCATGTTTGCCGGGTGCTGGGGGCGGCTGATGAGCTTCATTAGTTATGCTGGGCAAGAAAGGTGTGCAGCTGGAGAAGCTTCCGCTTAGCTCTACCTGAACACGAATAATTGGTCAGTTGGCAGGGTGTTAAATTGGCCGTCTAGTGAGAGAAACTTGTGAATAAACACAATTCCTCTAAACCACAAGAGGCAGGTTTTGTCTCCCTGTCTACCTTCTCACAACGTGGGAACTTCCTGGTGTGGCCTAGCACGGGGCAAGAGAGAGGGACCTGCCTTTGTAGGGAGGTGACAGAGTGTGGAGTCAGGAGGCAGCGTTGAAGCCAGGACAAATCCCCCCCGCTCCACACTCGATCATGCACTGGGCCAGACCATGAGCAGGTTACAGATCCTCTCTGAACCTGCTGTTTTCATCTGGAAAACAAATAATAGTAACAGTTAGGTACTTGCTTCTCTAAAGCATTTACAAGATTGGGTTTTTTGTTGTTGTTGTTTGTGTGTTTGTTTTTGTTTTTGTTCTTGTTTTTACTTTAAAGTACTTAAAAAAAAACTAAAGCTAAAAAAAAAAAAGCTGTGTTAGAAAAATTCTTCTGTTATTTATGGATTGCTGTGTAACAAATTATACTGCAAACTTAACAGATTCACAGGGTGAGGGAGACGGGAGCAGCGGGGCTGGGAGTTCCGGGGCTCTTGTCTCTCCTCGGTTATACTCACAATGTCACTGAGACAGAGTTTATCTCCTGGCTCCACTGGGGCTGGACTGTCTGCTCCCTCCTAGCCGGCAAATGGCTTCCGCCTCGGGGCTCAGTGCCTTCTAGCTTGTACTGCTTCCCTGCTGCCCTCCAGACATGGCGGCTGTCTTCCCCAGAGAGGCTGAGTCGAGAGATCAAGGAGGAGGCCATAGTGCCAATCATGAGATCATATCAAGGTCGCACACCTTCACTTTCTTCATTATTCCATTCATTAGCAGCAAAATAATGAAGTCCAGTTACTCTCCAGGGAAGGAAGATTAGATTCTCTCCTCAGAAGAGAATGTCAAGAATTTGTGACCATGTTTGTGGACACCATAATTGCCACGAATGGCTTTTGACATTTCCTAAAGTGGAATTGGTAGGGGAGCGTTCAGGAAGGGGAGAACTGAGCCAGCAGTGGTGAGAACACAGTTTCAGACTGGGCACTTGGGTTGAGCTGATATGCTGCTCATGACTAGACTGACCTTCTCCCTTCCTTCCTTCCTTCCTTCCTTCCTTCCTTCCTTCCTTCCTTCCTTCCTTCCTTCCTTCCTT
>NW_026596256.1:2121440-2159287 GCF_907164565.1 Psammomys obesus | reverse complement strand
CTTCCTTCCTTCCTTCCTTCCTTCCTTCCTTCCTTCCTTCCTTCCTTTCATTTTGATTTTTTGTTTGTTTGATTGGTTGGTTAATTTTTTGAGACAGGATTTCTTTGAGTAGCCTTGGATGTCCTGGAACTAGCTCTGTAGACCAGACTGACCTTGGTCTCAGAGATCTGCCTGCCTCTGCCTCTGGGATTAAAGGCATTTGCCACTGTCTGGCTGTACTAGACATTACTATCCTTTTCGTTGAGCAGCCTCAGGCCTGATATCAAAGTTATGCCTCGCAGTACAAAATATCATTCTATGGTTAAATGTGAAACCTTTGCCTTCCTTTACAGCAGGAAACTGGAGAGGACCTTTGTCTGTTACTCACTCTAAACCCAAGCCAGTTAGTGACAGGATTTTTTCATTTCCTCTTAAAAAATCCTTCCCTTTGCCTTCTCAGTTCTTAAGGTATTTGTTTCTGCCCCTTGTCCCCTGCTTTTACAGGCCCCAACTCAGCTGTGGCTCTTAGTTACATTGGAATGTCCCGCTTCTGAATCTTTCAGGAGCCAAAGCCCCCATGCCGTCCACACGCTCATTTCTCTCCATATTTGTGTTTGTTCTCAGCAAAATGCTTGCAAACAAATCCTCTGAGCCCTCAGGCTTTTCTCTCCATTTCTTCTTCAAACATGAATCACCTAGTAACACTCGTGCAGGGCCAACTAACCGACACCCAGCTGTGTTCCCATCATGGCAGCGTCGCAGAGGAAGCAAAAGGCATGGCCCCTGCCCTTAAGAAATTTATCCTCTACTAAAAGCTGGGTTTAAAAGATTGCATGAAATGATAGCAGCATGCAAACTCCTATTTATATTCAAGCGTGACATGTTATCCAAGATACAATGATTATATTATTTTTGTGCTTTAGTGCCAGAGGTCAAAGCAAGAGCTTTTGCCATGTAGGCAAATGCTCTAAAACTAAGATACACCCCCATCCAGAAACTATAACGATGAAATCTTTGGCTCACCTCTTAATGGAAAAAAGCAAACTGTCTTTTGGATTAAGTATATGCATGTACTGCGGAGGGAGGGGTCGTAACAACAAAATTATTAACTGGAGTTGACATACTTCACCTAGTTTTGTGATTATTAATATGTGGTCCTGAAACCAAAATAAATAAATACTTTATCAATAATCTTTAACACAAAGATATGCCCTGTTAATATGATAGATAACTAGCTGTCACTGGCCACTGAAGTATCAACAGAAGGGTAACTCATTAATGTTCGGCTTTTTTCCTGGTTTAAGAGATAGCAGCCCTGGGCTTTGATTTACCTAACTTTGAATGGAATGTTTAGCGAGGAGCATGGAAGACACGTGGGCTGTGAAGTGGAGGATAAGGGCTAAAAAGTGATCAGAGAAGCAAACTCGGAGGTCTTGCGAGGGCTTGCAGGAAGGGGGAACCTTCAGCGATCATTACTGAGATCCAGTTTGTGATACAAGAAGCAGTGGGTAGCCAGTTCAGGCTCCCAGCCGGGGTTGAGAACTATCTTGATCAAAGTGACTGGCAGGAGATGCCAGGGTACAGCACACCTGGAACAAAATAATTAGGACCCCACGGCATGTGACCCTGGATACAGACCCGAAGAAAAGGTCACCAAAAGGGAAGTGGCCATGGGTGGCAGCACATGTGAAATGGAGGTAGTTCCATTTGGCTCTCACACCTTGAAACACCGGAAATGACGGCCTCTCCTCCCGGGAAGGAGAGCTGACCAACGTGAGTGACCGTCAGTGCTGTTTGCCTTGTCAGTGTGTATTCGGTTAAAGCTACAGTTCTGTGAAGGAAGAAAGGAGTGTGGATTTCATAACCATCCACTTCCGTGCCAACCCTCTTTTGCACCCAACTTGAGCATATATTCCTTGAAAGATATGGTATATGAGGAGGAAAAAGAGTGTGTGTGTGTGTGTGTCTGTGTGTGTCTGTGTGTGGGACTCTGTGTGTGTCTGTGTGTGCGTCTCTGTGTGTGTGTCTGTCTGTGTGGAGAGACAGACTAGTAACAATAGTAAAAATATAGGTTTAGCTAGAATTAATGACTGACATGATGAACAAATGAGAAATATTTGGGATGTGTGTTACATGATTGTGTATGCAGATGTGTATTTTTTTTTAAAGATTTATTTCTTATGTATAGTGTTCTGTCTGCATGGCCAGAAGAGGGACCAGATCTCATTGTAGGTGGTTGTGAGCCACCATGTGGTTGCTGGGAATTGAACTCAGGACCTTTAGAAGAACAGCCAGTGCTCTTAACCTCTGAGCCATCTCTCCAACCTCACATGTGTAATTTTTATGTCTGTGTACACATGTAAGTTTTAAAAAAACAGCTCTAGCTCTAACGTGATTATGCGTAATAATTCTTTTCCTTATTTCCTATCACTTTCTTTTCTTTTCGTTCATTTTTTCTGCATATATGAATTTCTGGTATTTCCTAGTAAAACACATATTACTTGTATAGGTTTTTAATTAGGGATACATTATCTTAAGTTCTTGATGACATGAGACATAGCAATATAATTTTCAGGGTCAAAATTTAGAACCAGAGAGAGCCTGAAAATAATGGTTTCCTGATGAGGACACTTAGACCCTGATAACTATAGCTACATAATTTCTTACACTTCTAAAGTAGAGATTAAAATTTATGTCCATGTCAACGAGAAGGGTGGAGTTATGCTCGTCTTTCAGAACTTGATGGAGCCAAAGCTGTGGACATTCAACAACATCTGGAGTTAGTTTTGATTTCCACCTTGTTAGGGATAGCGGCATTAAGACTGCTACTGGCGTCCAGCATATAGAAAACAGATATGCTACTAATTGTTCAGCTGTGCATAGGACAGCCCCCACAGCCAAGAACTGTCTACTCAAAATGCCAGCAGTGCGGAAGCTAAGGAACTCCGATCCAAGGTGAGGGGCACATTACTGAAATACTTTGTGCCAGTATCTGTGCAAAGCACACAGCTTGAATTCTTTCGTGTTATTTTCAAGTGATCTTGAAACTTGGGCATCAAGTGTTAAGAAGACTGTCCAAGGCCATAGAGGCAGCTCCAGACCTAGAGCCCAAGGAGAGGGCTTTTGAATACAAACCTAAACTCAAAACCCATATTGCAGTCTGCCTCCTTGTGGGTAGCCACGGAGGAGGGTGGCTGGAGAAAGCCACCTGGATTTCTCAGCAACATTCTGACATCGTTTTCACCTGTACCTAGGAAGTTACTACTGGAGTGTAATAAATCTGTGGAAAGAGAGACTTCCGTGGCCTTCTGTAGCTCTGCCCTTCACTCTTCCCACCACCCTCGTCTTTCAGGCAATTTTTTTTTAATGAATATTGTTATTTTCTGATGGATTCTGGTGCAGTGTGCTGGTTTGTGCATATGGTGCTGTTGTATTTCTGGTCTGTAAGTCTTGGAGTCTTAATTAATACTTCCTGGCCTGACTTTGCCAAGGACCGAAGCGGGTATTTCTACATTCTTCTTACCCAGGTTCCTGGATTTATCTTTCCCTCAGATAAAGAATTCTCATCTGCAACATCCTGAAGTGGTCACCGCCACCTTGTCATTTTCACAGAAGGACACCACATATCAAAACACAACATTCATTGATTTTAGGAAACTGACTTCCATGGGGCCTTGAGAACATTGATCCCCAGCTCCCTGGGTCTCATTGGCTTGCTGGTCATCAGAGATGGCGGTGCTAAGTCCCCAGGAACTTTGAGCAGCCCCATTTTTCTACTCGACTACAGCACTGGCCCCTGTCTTTCCTGCAAGCTAAGACTTTTACAGTTTTGTCTTACCTATTCTAACGGTCATGGAGGCAGAAGTGCAACGTGCCCGGGCTTCCATCTGCCAGCTTCTTGCCATGCTTCCCACACAAACATGAGATTGATACAATTTATTTCAGTGTTGACACATAAGAAAGAGCACCCCGCCCTTTCTGCGGCTCCCTCGGGACACACAAGGTTATTTTAAGCAATAAAATGTCAACAGTAATAAATAAAATTGGGAAGGAAATTTGGATAAACCTATGCACAGGAAGAGACTTATTTTAGAATTTGCTTCCTGTAGCTTTACTGTAAGAATGGAGTTTCTTTTCAACTCCAGTGGTAGCACTCACAGAAAAGAAGATTTTGTTTGCATCCTTTTTCTTGCTTGGAGAAACAAAGCGATGCATTATTTTTGCGTATCCTATTCTTTAAACTTGAAGTTAAGCGTGTTTCCTCCTTTATTATTCTCACACCACCATAAAGGCATCATCTCCTTTTTGTGTTCTAGAAGGTTGGGGCTCAGGAAGTTCATGTGACATTTCTCTCAGAGTGATAGCCAATAAATGGCAGAGTGGGGATTTGAACTCAGTGCCCTTTCAATCCAAGACCTAGGCTTTCCTTCCCTTCTGTGTGAAACTATCATCCGGGTTTATACGTTCAGCCTGAATCTTAATGTCATTTTCTCTCGGTGAGCTAACAGCCCTTTCACACATTAGTTTACTCTAGTAGTATCATGGTGGGTGCTGGAACGGAATGAATCCATATCAAATGAACCCCATAGGCATTAGGTCCCAACAGCGTCGTTCCTGAGTCCCTGCTAACTACAGAGGGGGACTGTCTTGAGGACATGTTTGCACAGATCAAATCCATAATCATCACTTCCATAAATAGCCGCAGCTAGAAGCAGTGCCCAAAATTTTGCCTTACTTTACAAACACATGTACACACACACACACACACACACACACACACACACACACACACACACAAGGGTGGGTCATTACTACCCGACACATCCTTGGTACAAAATATGGGCTTTGGTAATGCTTAAAGAATTGGACTCATCCCTAAAGAAATTTGAAGAGAGAGAACTCAACTCCACAAGGGCCACGATGCTGTGTTGGTTCCAAGAGGGAGCACCCAGACTCTGCATGCGTGTCGGGGCAGCCAGGCCGTCCAGTCAGTAAAAGCCTATGTAGGTAGTACAGTGGTCTCTGCCAGCAGACGGACCAGGATCCAAACGCTGGCCCCATGCCGAAGCTAGACTGTACTGAGTAATCTGCTGTACCTGTACGGAAATCAAACCCAGGACTGTGAATGTGCCCCCCCCCCCCACACACACACACGCAGAAAAGCATTGTGCCACTTGAGGTACCCCCTCAGCACCTTACATGCATTTAACTTCCTTCTCATGATGACATAATTATATGTACTCACTGGAGAGGAGGACTCTGTGTGTGTGTGTGTGTCTGTGTGTTTGTGCCTGTGTGTGCGTGCGTGCATGTATGTAGGTATATGTGGAGGCCAGAGGACAACCTCCCTCAGATGTCACTTCTCATGAGCCTTCCGGCTTTTTGGTCCTAAGTGTGTATGTGTGTATGCGCACGTGTATGCATGCACGTTTACATGCATGTGGGGAAAGCTGTAAATGAATGCAAGGGTGTGGAAGCCTAAGGCTAATGTCAGGAGTCTTTTTGATCACTCCACATTATTCTTTGAGGCGGTGTCTCTCAGTGAAACCCCAGACTTGCCAATATGACTAGTCCGGCTAGTCAGCATCCTTGGGGGAACCTCATCTCTGACTTCCTAACACCGGGATTGTAGGCACACTGCCTTGCCCGCCCAGCATTTGCAGTGATTCTGGGAATACAAACTCCGGTCTTCGAGTTTGTGTGGTGTGTGCTCTCCCCACTGAGCCACTTCTCCAGTCCTCCCCCCCCCCCCCCCCCCGCTCATGGTTGTTTGTTCATTTGGGGTTGTTCTTGCTTTGTTTCTGAGACAGGGCCTAACAGTGGCCTGGAACTCACAAATAGGCGAGGCAAGTTGGCCAGAGAGCCCCAGGCATCTGCCATCTCTGCCTCCCGGGCTCTGGGATTGTGGGCACGCACAGTTATGCTTGGCTTTTTTCACGTGGATTCTGGTCTGATGACTCTACAGCAAGCGCTTTACAGACTGAGCCCTGTTTCCACTCCAGATGCAGCAAGATAGTCTTGAACTAATTTATTTCTCATCATCACGATCATCTTTATTATTTTAAATAAGGCTGGCGACGTAGAAGCTGTTGTGTTGAAAAGATTTCAGATTTGGAAGCAAATGGATCCCTGGTTCAAGTCTCACACCCAGTGAGAAATTACCACAGTGTGGTAACTGAGTGCCTGGGGTGAATCTCTGCTGTTTCTTTGTCTTACAGTAAGGTGATGATAATGCCTCCCTTGCAGGAAGCATTACATATGATATGCCATCTTTGGTATGCAAAAAGATGCTCAGCAAATGTTAGTTTTGACTATTATTTTCTCATTTACTGATACATTATTTTTCAGGAAACAGAGATCCGCTCTAGTCGCCAACGAGTGAGGAGCTTCTCTGTATTTGAAGTAGCACATTGCTTGAGCCAGGTGTGGTGACTCACACCGGTAATCCCAGGGCTTTAGAGAATCCAGCAGGAGAATCAGGAACTCAAGGGCAGCCCAGCCTAACCACACACACACACACACACACACACACACACAAACACACACACACACACACAGAGAGACCAGAGAATAAAAGTAGTACATCTCTTTGAGAATACAATAAAAGCTGTAGAAAAAAAAAAAAGTAACAGAAAGTATGCGTGCACTTCTCAAATGAATGTGGATGTAGTTCTGAGAGACTCATAGGTCGCAGGTGGAGGTTCCCTGGTTCAGGTCCAAGAGGACAAAAAAAAAAAGCAATCTGAATGTAATGATTATTTGGTTTGTAAAAGGATTTATCGCTGTACTCCGGTTGCAACCCTCCCGGTGTCATTAAAATCAGATTCCATTTACAGAAACTCACTTTATTCAGAACATTTCAAGAACACATTTATTTCATTAACAGAGGCAAGCCTCTTTTAACAGAACTTATTTATCAAATGCCTATTACGTGCCTAATAAGGTGGTGGGTGTGATGGGGAACAATGGGAGCGTCACATGTGGTCCCTGCCCTCCACGTTTTCCTTCTAATTGGAGAGTCAAGTGAACAGGCGGTATGAGATGTATTAGTGCTATATGCTGATATAATCAAGCACTAAATTGTGTATGCTTGTGTGGGTGGGCGCACAAGCCTCACATATCATTCTCTGACCTTGAATTGTACACAAATCATTAGCGTCAAACTGGAATTGCCAGAGGCTCCCCCCACCCTTCGTCTTTGCTTGGCCGACTTCCATCACAGCCTCTCGCTCTGTCTGAAACAGAAAAGAGGAGTGAAATAATACAGCGACGAAGAGAGAAAAAAATCAATACAGGGAAAAAAGAGGTCACCATGTGTCTGTGGTTAGTGCTGCAGATGGATTCCATACTGGGCAGAGGCCGACCCGAGAGTAGCCAAGTGCCATAAAAACCCCTCTGGGGACACGCAGCAACTTCTCTTCCTTGTTTACCAGTTAACCACTGGACCTTGTCAGGGGCTGAATAGGAAGATCTAGAGGGATGGTGTGAAGGAAGAGATGGGTGACAGCAAAGGACCTTAAAACCCCTGGCGCTGACTGCTCTGTCCTCACAGTCCAGCATCCATAGTAAGCAGACAGGTAGGAACTGTGCTGGGTGGAGCAAGATGATGTCTCTGACATCATGGAAGCCAAGGCAGGAATGCAATTCCCATATACCTTGTATTTAATCATTAGGCATTGAGCTAAAAAGCCACTAAGTGCTTCAACTAACCGACCTTGATGAGTTTTCCTTCACGGAGCTGCTGAAGGCCAGCTTTGAGTGGGAGATGCCTGCGTCCTGGGTGTGACTAGAAGTTCCCTGGACCACTCTGGCTCCAGGCTCTACCACAGAGAGTTCCCACACCAAGAGACACCGACCCCACCTCCAAGGTCCATCACAGACACCATCTCATTCTGGGCTAGCCAGTGCCAAAGGACAAAGCTCAGGGAGCAGACTTGTAGGGAAGTGGCTCTGCCATATCCACAGCATGGTCTGGAAGTGGGAACAAAGTCTCCTACCTCGATCCCGAAGACCATAGGGGTAAGTCTGGCCAGAAAATGCCCTAGTTGACCAAGGCTTTGAAAGCAGGGGTCCAGGGTCAGGCTGTGAAGGTAAATGGAGAAAAGAGAGAAGACAGACCCCAGCAAAGCTCTACAAAGATTAGACATCTTAATCTGTTACTGTGTTTAGGTAAAGAATGAAGGAAAGCAGCTTTTACAGAGGCAGGGGGGCAGGTTGGGGGCCGGGTTCTGTGATTCAGTGGCAAAGACTATGAAGGCACAAGAATGATGGCTGGGGAGCTAAAAGCAGGGATGACAGTAATGAATCCTTTGCAAGGTCATCTGGCTCCATCTTGTTTCAGCCCTTCCCTCTCCTGCTGAATGCTGGCCCCTGACTCATTCACCAACACATTCCACCTGGTTGATTCTCTGAGAGCAGGACAGAAGGGAAGGTTAATTTTAATTCTCCAGAGACAAAAAGGAAAGTATAACTTTGTAGAAAAAGTGAAATTGGAACAGCTCATCGACTGTCTAGCCAAATGGAGAAAAGGTAGTTACTGAATTCGAAATTATGCTATTTATAGAGCTCAAGAATAGGCATTTTTCAGTCACACCCAAATATATTATGTGAAGCTGAAGAAAACCCTAATGATGGTTCAACATGAGAGCGTGTCTTCATCTCACAAGTTACTTTGTTTTAGAAACATAACCGCTGAGTAATAAGTAGGAGGACCAAGTAAGGCTTTGTGTCACAAATCAAAACCCAGAATTGTCAGTTCTCCTAAGTGAGGTGTTTGGAAGTCCTCAGGTCCTCTAGCCCCATGCTCCCAAACCTGCCAGTGACAGCAGTAGGAACGAAGTAGACAGTTGACTTTCAGTGTTCAGGAACTGATCATTCAACCCAAGTAAAACCAGCTAGTCAGCTGTGAGTAATCAGCAATTCTGAATGTAAGGTAGGATCAGGAGCAGACATATTGGCGAGACAGTGAATGAGCCTCACGGTGGCTTAGGTCGTCTTTCAGGACCTGCTGCTGCCTTGCCGGTCGCCTGTCAGGTCTGCACCTGTATTGCCTCACACCCTAAGACCGTCATTACTGCCTAGAGTGTGATCTCCAGAGCCACCCCCACCTTCCTCTTCCTATGTAAATATGCACAGACTGACCAATCACTCGTTCATCCATATGTGGTGACCAGAGGCCATCTCCTTTGCCAGGCTTTGTGCCCTGGGGCCCAGCCAGATCACATGTAGCCTGAGGGAGCACAGGCAGGGCTAGGGAGAGAGCTACACGAGTGGCCGTGTTACAGGGGTCTCTCAGTTCTTGTCTTCTCAGAGGCAAGAGTTCACTCAGGAGACAAACATAGTTTAACCAGTTTACTTTCTGAAGTAAACATATGGAAGACTGAAGAGGCTGCCCCAAAGGAGTTAATTGGCACAGTTGTGTGGAGTTTTAAACTTTTCACAAATGTTCGTGAGATGTTTTGACATATTCATGGGATAAAATGATTCCTGCTTTCCCAAATCATAGTGGATGGGGTCTCCTTCGGAGAGCATCTCTCCAGGTGATGCGCTAGAAAAGCCCATGGGGTGTCGGGAGTCAAAACCACGGTGGAATTGTAATGATGTCAGGTATTTTGATGCTGTAGACCCTTCACAAATGTACATGTGAGACAAATTGGGAAAGTGTCCTGGTACCTTAGTTTCTGATGTACTAGGAACAACCCAGCGTTTGGATGGTGAGATGCTAGAGCCGCAAAGGTCCAGCTGCAGTCTTCCCACCCCCCTTTACCCCCCTCCGTGTGTCATCCATCACTCCTCCAACCCTCACCTCCAGTTATTTCCCATCTAACGACCTACATGCCCACTCAGGCAGGTCGGTCGGAAGAAAGTAAGATGGGAGATAATTACGAAAGAATGTGGGATTTTGTCAAACTAGATGGCCAGACCAATAGCAGGACTTAGAGTAGGGGAGACAGAGGAGAGAACACGAGGGGCTTTTGTGCCTGACTTCCAGACTTCCTTTAGAATAGTCTGGGGTGTTTCAAAATGTCAAAGCTCAGGCCACATCCTAGACCGGTGAACTAATCTCTGAAGGAAACAAAGATAGCACTATCTTTCAAGATCTCTGGTGATGCCTGAGAGAACCTTTGGCCCAAACAGCCAATACATATCTAATCCCGTTGTAGGATCAACAAGGGCTTCTAGAAAAGGAGAGATAGGATCACACTCATTTCAGGGAAAAGTAACTTTAGCCGCACTGAATGCAGGTCAAGTAGGCAGTATCTGAACCCAGTGGTGAACGTGGGAGGAGCTATTGGTCAGTGGGTCTTGGCTGACATTCTTAGGGGACTTGCCCTTGGGTCTTGGAAGAGTCACTATGGTCAGCTCTTAATGTCAGGGGATGCGTTTGGCCTGCAGGTTTCCTGTCTGTAACGGGGGAATTTATAGTAGCTTGTTGTTGTTATGAAACTTGTGATACTGGGCACAGAGGCATTATGAGTGAGGGGGAAGGGGCGTTTTATGATTTTGAGTGTGAGGCAAAGAATGGAGAAGCGAGGATAAACATAATGAAGATCTGAAGATCTACGGTAATGCTGGAGAGGAGATAGCATCATATGCGCAGACTATACCCAGGGAGGGGAGAGGGAACCATTTTGGAAAAGGAACTTTGGGAAAGGAAAAGAACAAACTGTGGGAGGAGGGCCAGCCTGAGGACATGGGTCAGCCAGGAGAGCTCTTGTCTGCTTCAAGCCCAGGTTTCAACCCCTCACGTCCAACACTGCACACAGCAGGCATGGCAGTGCCTGCCTGTAGTCTCAGCATTCGGGAGGGAGAGGAGAGACAATCAGAAGTCCAGAAAAGAATGAAGTTCTGTGGGAGGAGTGAGGTCCCGACCTGGCTGCGGCCACCAGAGAATACCACAGAGAAGTCAAGAATCAAGGCTGGAAATGGTGGTGTGAGTTGTGTTGTGATTTTCCCCTTTACCCGGGAAGATCTCTAAATTTCTTTCGGGCGGTCTTGTGTGTGCATGAATCTTGAGTGTGTGTGTAGACATGCAGGTGTCCACAGGGTGCATTCAAGAGTGAGGACTAGCTCACCCAGGCTTCCTCTGTTCGCTCTGGCTTCTGGATTGCACGCTTGTCTCTGCTGGGTGAGCCTGTCATCTTCCCAGTCTTCACTGTGCTTACTTCTGATTCAGAAACGGTTTCTCTGCCTCCTGAACGGGGTTCCTTTCTGGGTTTCTCCGTGCCTGGTTAGTTCTCCAGTGTGGAGGTGTTAGGGTCAGTGTTGCTGACTCATGGGAAGCACAGAATGGCGTCTGCTGAAGCAGGAAGCCCACGTGAGTACTGAGCAGAGCGGCCACACAGGCTGTTTCCCCGGGACCCTGCAATTGAGGCAGCATAGGCACCACCCCAGACTGTCACGTTTCAGAACACAGTACTTCTTTCAGCGATCTTTACTGCACACCCTACTTGCAGGAGGCCCAAAGGACTTAGCATTCGGCAAACTGACACTGAGGGTCTTTTTAAAATGAAGTTTTGTAATTTGACTAAACACATTAATTTCCTTTGGTATTAGCACCACAACAAAAAAGTCAGGAGTCACCAGGCAAGAGAGCCAGAGCAATATCCTGGCAAATATTTGCATGAGTTACATACAGGTATAGAGTTATAAGGGCATATTTATTAGTTGGACATGACATGAGACTGAATTAATACAGTTCACAGATGGGAGGGAAACAGATCTAAAACATACGCACGCTTTGGAACTGATCAAAAACTAAGCGTGTCAGGAATCAAATGTGCGGCTCAGCAGTTACTGTGTACTTCTAAGTAAGTTCCCTGACCCCTTGCTCTATTAGGAAGGGTGATAATGCCACATGTAAAACTGTTGCCAGAACTAGGGTGCCACACCTTGCACTTTCTCAGGGAATGCCGTTAGTTCCGTGTTCAGCCTGGTAGAAATATACAGAAAGCCAAAGAAGGTGGGGGTGGGCCACTATGACAGGCCCTCCTCAGTCCGCCTGGGGAGGCCCTCATCCGGAAATGCCACACGAAAGCAGGGAGCTGCAGGAACCAGACCGAGTGGAGAGGAAATGGAAAAACTTAAAAATCACGTGATGAGAGAGGTTCGAGGAATTGAGTACGTTTTGCCTGAAGTAGCAAAGACTCAGCTGTGCATAATAGCATTTTCCAATATGAAAGGTTCCCATATCGTAGATGGTTTAGATTTATTGTCTACCCAGGGGCCAAAGGTGGATACTTCAGAAAGACAAATTTGGGCTCCGTCTCAGGAAGGGTGAGCTAATATTCACAGCTGCTCGAGGATGGGAGCAGCCTGTTCAGGAGGGAATAAGGGCCTGTGCCTAGAGGTCCTCTTGAGGAGTTGATGAGTGGGCTCCTTGTTCTCTAATGCCCACTCTCTGTACTTGGAAAGATGAAGGTCTGACTATTAGATGGAGATAATAAGACAACTCCTTTATGAGAATGCAAGTATGTGTGTGTGTGTTTGTGTTCATGTGTGTGGACGTGCGTGTGGAGGCCAGGAACCAACCTTCGGTGTCTTCCTCCATCACTATTCACCTTAACTTTTTGAGGTGGGGTCTCTTACTTTTATTTGGGATTTGCCAGTTAGGCGAGGCCGTCTGGTCAGTCAACGCCGAGGACTGACCTCTTCTCCACCTTTCTCACCTTGAGATGACAGAGGTGCAAATGGCACACCTCGCCTTTTCATCACGTGAACTGTGGGGGTCAAAGACTCAGGTGCCCAAGCCTGCACCGCACACGTTACCTTTGCACTGATGTCTAAAATACCAACATGAGAATCTTGTGATGAGACGTTCCATTCAGGCTCATGGGGGCATGGCGCGGGGTGGGGGTGGGGGGCTACCCATCATGTACAGGAGCGTCACCTTGGCTTTTCGGGTGTCGGGAGTCAAGAGCACAAACAGAGACCCCCGTCTTCATGGGATGCCCCCAGCTCATGGAGGCTCAGCTCTGTAGCCTGTTTCCGTGTCTTTAAAAGTCTGCCCGCACTGAACCAACTGAACTGTAGGGGAAGCTAACTTCCCGTTCCTCCTCCCTTTTTGATGTTAACATCACTTTTATTTGTGGTGCCTGCTCTCTCCAGGTCCCATTCACTGCACTGTTTAAGGTGCAGTACTCTGTTATGCTTAAGTCTTCTTTGATGTCGCATTTCTGTTGCCTTTTGGTGATTTTCATTCATTTTTCCCCCTCCTAGAAAGCGATATTCCTCTTCTTCATGTGTTAAATTTATTGTTGCCTTAAGCATCTGTTAATGTTACAAAACCTCATTCAGATACGGTTTATTAGTTGTGGTCTCTTACGAGTTACAGTTTGTATTCTCCAATAATAGCACAGGTTATGGTTGTTGATGGACTGTCATTGGGTGGGTGGGATGGGGTGCCAGAGTATCCCAGTATTCCTCAGAGTTTAAAAGGGGAAGATTGCTTTTTGAAAGGTCCAGGCCTCACATGGCTTCTGTGTCACTTGCTCCAGCTCAGCCGTGAGCTCACATATCTGGAACAGATGGCTTTGAGCCTGCCTTACGGCCTGTTCAGAAAGCATCAGGATGAAGCCGTTCACTCCATTTCTCCTCGCTGGCGATTGGCAGAGCAGCCCTGTTCACCCAGCCTCCCAGAAGGACGGAGAGAGCTGAGGTCCATCCAGGCTTCCCACATTGCAGGTGCTTATAGGTGTCCTTTAGCACCAGGAAGCGCCTTCTCCCGAGTCCTCTACTCTTCACCCATTTGAATTTGAACTTCACACGTGACCAAAACCTTAGTTATCTTTCGCTTTCAGCCTCTAAGTAGACCAACAGGAGCCCAGTTTGCGGCACATGCTTCATACCAGATGCCTGTTTCTTTGGCTCTTTTTCTTCCCACTCTTCACACAGGTTCTGACCACCTATCTGAAGGCAGAGACGAGGCAAGGACTTGCTCCCAAACGGGTGCTCAGTGGCAGTGTAGTAGGAATAAACTGGTCCTCCAATGCAGGTGCCCATTGGAGTTCCACTGCACACAGGCACGGACAGAGCCAGCACATGGCAGCACCCTCAGAAGGAACAGAACGGAAACAGCCTGAGAGGGTGACTCAGGGTTCCTGAGCCTACATTTGGGATAGAACCATTCTTATAAGGATCTTATATGAAGAAGCCTATAATTATTTTTCTCATTATGAGTCTATTTTGTATTCCTATGGCCTCATAAAAATCTTTGCTGCCAGATGAAAATTAAAACTAGTAATTTCTTCTCTTCTAACCTGAGCTAGTCTCTGAATAATATCCAGCCTTAGCAGAGTGGTGTAGAAAGAAAACCATGTGCAGAAGCATGCTTTACAAAGGCAGCCACAAAACACAAGATTTTAGCACTATAAACATCGTATTTTGATTATTTTTTCTTCTTTGTTAAATCTCTGGTGAGTTTACACACACACACACACACACACACACACACACACACATATATGATGGAAAAATCAGTCTGCTGTGGATGCAGATGTGTGCCTAGGCTGATAAATCTGGTATGTGTGTTGTAAAACAGGAAGAAAATAAAGAAGGGCCTTTTGGAAATGACTCTTAACTGTAAAACATTCCGGAAGCCATTTTGCTGGAATGAATTTCTTTTCCCTAATATATACATTGATAAACTTTTTGTTCTGACATCGCTTCATCTCCTTGCCCGAAATGCTTTTTATCTTGCAGTAGCTTCATTCGCCCAGACCTCCAAAAGTGTCAGGCCCTGAGATTTATTACCTACCAGCATGTAGCATAGGATGAAGTTCATATTCAAATAGAGAACAGGATCGCTTAATATATAACACTAGCTCCAGCTGCACCCCATTCATCCTTTAGCAACTCTTTTGAAAGCCTCAGACAGCGCAGTGTGCCCATCTCTACTGGTGAAAACACTTTAAGGTGTAGAGCTACCAGGCTCAAATCCGTTGATTCAAATTGAATGTAAATGGAGGTCAGCGATTAAATAAGCTTGATTTCCCTTTCTTCTGGGCGAGAGCACAGAGATGACTTAGCAAATGTTAGGAGGCTGTGGAAGGAGATTGAGGAACCGTGACCATATGTCCCAGGGTGAGCCTGTGATTCCCCGCATAGGCTAGAGCCAGCAGCACAGCAGGACACTCTACCAGAATAACTTCTGTGACAGCTGCCATCTCAATAAGCCCTCAGGTAACCCACATACCCACCAGCATGCAGCACAAGAGTGACCTCCTTTTCTCAAAAGCACCCACTCTAAGTGACATCGAACAGTGATCACCCTTGGGATACAAATTTCTTGACTCTGGTTTGGCCTTCCTCTGTTGCCGTTCTTGGACAATGAGTCGTGTCCGTGAAAATATCGCTGTGCCCTGGAACATCACTGAAGAGAAGTGATGTACAGAAGAGTTTGTTCTGTAGAGGGCTCTGTCGATAACAGCATTGATACTGTAGACAGGGAAGGGCTCTGGGGGCACGTCCAGCCCCTCACCAGATGCCCATCCCTGGGACTCATGGACATCGGCGTTAGCATAGGATTGAGACATCTCAATGGCTGAATGACTATGTTTACAGTTCATACTTTTCCTAGTCATTTGCTCTGTACGGATATGAAGTAGCCTTAATCCCCATCCGGCCTTCAGTTTGCTCACTAAGAACCAAGCATGAATTAGCAGCAAACCACTGGTAATTGTTGAGCGCAGAGCATATGTCACACGCTGAACTGCAGCTGTGTGGACGTCAGACTGTATTCTCAAGCCAGAGACGGTGCTGAGGTCGCTTCTCTGCCTAGCATCATCCAACTTCACGACTGTGGTGTCTAAGGACCTCAGCGAGTGCGTCTACTCGAAGGGGTCATGTGACCTGCCCGGTTCTCCTTAGTTGATCTGAGAGAGAAATCAAGAAGGTGATCGGAGGGGTCTTTTGTGGTCTTGGATTCTGCCTTTCACACTCTGACTTCTGGGAGCCAGCCAGCCAGCCAACTCCCTAATCCTCAGGTATCCTACTGGCTTTCTCCACTATCACACCCAGCAAACACACCTTTGGGACCTCGCCTCCTCAGCCTTCACCTTGTTTGTTTGAGAAGATAAAAGTTGTCCCATCACTGGACATAGGAGTATCTTTAGGGGGAGTTTGCTGTTGGTGCGAATTTTTTACTGCTGTGTGGAGGGCAGCTAGCACCATTTGAACTTACTGGAACTTTAAATACAGATTCAAAGTCTGTTCCTTGTAGGTAGACTATAATTAGAAATGAGAGGCCAAAAAAAAAAAAAAAAAAGAAAAGAAAAAGAAAAAGAAATGAGAGGCCATGGTGCTTAGAACGTGGAGTTGTGTAGTGGAATTGTGTTGAAGTACTGGTCCCGGGGTTGTCCTCTGCTCTCAAGTCTTTGTCTATACACAAGAGGACAGTGATAACTTGTGCAGTGTGCAATCCTTCCATAGCTAATTTTCACATCCATTGCTTCTTGTAAGTAAGAAAATAAAAGGAGAGTTGGAGTACACGCCTGAGCTCAGATTCCCAAAGCCCCCATAAAAGTCTGGGTGTGGTTGCAAACAGTAACCCTAGCTTGAGTAGCACATAGGCACATGGGTCTCCAGAGCTGATGTGGGCCAGCTAAGCTAGCCAATCAGTGAACAATGGGTCAGTGAGAGAGTGTGCCTCAAATCGTAAGATAGAGGGCAATAATGGAAGACATCCAAAGTTGGTCTCCAGGCACAAGCACACACAAGTACAAACACACACACATGTGCGCACGTACACACACACACACACACTGGAAAATTAGGCCTATAATAGAGAGTACATGACAACTTTCCCAAGGTTAGCAGGCTAGTGAAGGGCAGAGCAGGGTGAAAACTCTAATGCGGTTTCTATTTCAAGGAAAGCTGAGAGAATTAGCCAGGCTGCTTCACTGGCAGATGTGAAGTTCCTGGAATGGCTCATCAATAGTCCAGAAATAAGGAAAGTTCCATCCAAGCAAAAATACCTAGCCCTCCAAAGCTTACTGAACCCTGGGAATGAAAGGAAGCTGTTGATTTCATACTTCCTTGGGCCAATAGTGTTTTCTTCCTCTGTCACATTCTGTTTTTCGACTATGGCATGGGCATAAGTCAGTTGGTGGAAGGGTCAAAGAGGACTTTGCCTCCCAGAGTTCTCATTAGCTTTATCCAAGACTTAAAAAGCCTGATTGAATGATCTTCAGCACTATCAAATACATGTTCCAAAATGCTTTCTATAGTTCCAAATTGTGCGCTTCCTTTCCACCTGATTCCTAGAAATGGTAGCTATAAATCTGCACTGCCCTGTTGGGGTTCACCGAACAGGGTGAACCTTATAAAAACTAGTGGAGATGACAATCTTAGAGAATCTCAAATTGGAATTAATAGCAAGCCTCGGGGTAATCAGGGCCTTTGAACTCCTGGGCTGTTTTGGAAAAAGAGCCTACATACACATGGAAACTGCTGAGGTTAGCCCCCGGGGGCTGGCGATGTAGTACAGAGCGTGCCTAGAAAGAAGGAAATCCTGGTCCTGGTCCCCAGCACCATAACAAAATATTATGTACTATGTGCCTGGAGTCACAGCACTGGGGGGAGGATCAGAAGTTTAAGATCACCCTTTGATACGTAGCACATCTGAGGCCAGCCTGTCTACGTGAGACCCCAAAGGGTTGGGGAGTGGCATGACGAGAGGAAGAAAGAAAATAAACTGTTGTAGTATGGAGCCAGTTGTTAAGGCTCGGTCCCCAGGTTGGCACTTTGGGGAGATGCTGGGACTTTTAAGGGGTGGGTGACTATTACCTCAAAAGTGACTGTAGGACCTTGCCACCTGCTCTCTCTCTGTCTCTCTGTCTCTCTGTCTCTCTCTATCACTCTCTTCCTGGTAGCGAATTAAACGATTACGCTATCTCTACTGCTCATGTCCTCTGCAGTGTGCTGCCGTCCCACAGCCACAGGCCAATCATGGGCTGAAACTGTCTGCAACTGTGAGCAGACTCACAGTTCTCCCTGTCTGTAAGTTGCTTGTCTCAGCTGTTGGTTCCAGTAGTGAAAGCTCAGAGCATGGAAGGGCAGCTGTCACGTCTCACTTCCCATCAGTGGCCACTCAGCTGTATACCCAAGAGAACACTCAGGTCACTTCCAAACAGAAGTGTCCTTTGAGTACTCAGCCACTCGTGGACGGCCATTATTTTGATATGAGAATATCTTTCTACAGACTACACTGCTCAGTGTACCAGTATGGCCGTAATAGAAGCCATGTCCACAAATACGTTTTGTACTTTCTCAGCCGGTGAATATGCTCACTAAAGCTTGTTGGTTTGGGTTTTTGTTGTTTGTTTAGTGTGTAATGCCAGAGATCAAACCTAGCATCTCGTGCATGCTGCCAAGTGCTGGACCACTGAGCCACTCCTAAGGCCTTTTGACGTGCTTGTTTGTTTGGTTTGGTATTTTTCATTTGTTTGTTTTGTTTTGAGATCCTCCTGCCTCCACTTCCCAGGGTCTGAGATGACAGACACCCCACTGTGCCTGACTTCTCCTCTTGCTAAGAATAAACAGGGATTCAGCATTTGGAGGGGTAAAAAGCCTGAAGATATTCTGTCTTCTTGTGCAGTTTAGTGGTTTCTCTTCCCTTTCCTTTTCTTCCGTATTTTTTCTCTAAACTACAAGGTTTATAGTTTTGGGCATTGGCCACATAAAGTAGATTTTTCCAAAGCCAAAGTAAGATGGCCTTTGTTTGAAAAGTCTCAAAAAGTTCAGAAAAAGGCAGTCTAAATGGCACATTAAACCTACAGTGTCAAACAAGCTGTGTTAGCCAGCAGCAGACCCTAAGCCAAGAAACCCCACAAACAAGAAGTCAGATTGCCACACTGAACCTAAAAAATCTTCCCCTCAGCCCTGGTGTTTAAACTTGTAAGAGCCCAAGGAAAGGTGGTAAGTACATAACCAGCGGAACCTTCAGAGAGAGGGCAGCTAGTGTTTGAGAAGTGCCAGAACCTAGGTTGTCAACATAGTAATCATTAAGACGCCAAAAAGAAGTTTATAAACTGGCCCTGACTTCTCAGTTCTTGGAAAGAGGTCGCTAAGATATAAGTAATCTCTAGGGCTGGCCATGTTCCATACTTTCTCTTTATCTTCTGCCCTAACAGAGACCTGTATGTTCCTCAAAAGCTCTGTTTTCAGACACTGGGGACATGGCTCAGTTGGTAAAGTGCCACAGAGGCGTAAAGACTAGTTTGAATCCCTAGCATTCATGTAAAATCCCGGGCCCCACACTGATGAGGTCCAAAAGCAGGTGAATGATACCCAAAGCGCATTCGCTAGGCAGTCTAGCAGCTAGACTTTAGCTGAATCGGTGAGTTCCAGGCTCAGAAAGAAACCCTGTCTCAAAAGTAAGGTGGTGAGAAACTGAAGAAGATATCTGACAGCAGCCTTTATCTTGTTCTCTGTGTGTGTGTGTGTGTCTGTGTGTCTGTCTCTCTTACACACACACACACACACACACACACACACACACACACACACACCACATCCTTTTTGGAGCAAAGAAAATATGTAAGATTGAGGACTGCATTAGTGCCAGATATTGGAAATCCAGCAGAGCCCATCTTATGAGCTAGCAGAACGCCATGGCCAAGGTAATGAATGTGTGATCCAAACCAGGACATCTTTGAGAATGAAAAGGAGCATTAACCAAGGGGCTTACCAAAACAACTACTGTATGCCAAAAAGGTCCCGGCAAGTCAGGACACCTGGTTGCCTTAATTAGATTAGAACACAATGAGACTAGCCAGATGCACAGAATGCTAAGGCAGTAATAACACCTTAAAAACGATTTTGCTATTGTTTAAATGTTCATACCACTTTTTTATACAGAATTGTATAGAGCTTAGATTTCATAAAATACCACTTTCTTTTTAAATTTTTATTCATTTATATTATTTTGGTTCCGGTTAGGGGATAACTAGCGATTACAAACAGAGTCGAGTCAAGAGGAGATACATGCAACCTAAGTAAAATTGGCTATTAGACAAGTGGAAATCTTAAGCAGACTAAAGAGATGGTTAATCCTGTGATGTGTGCTTTATGAATCAGGACCAAATATTACTGAAACTGGTAGATTACATTAAAAAATGATGTTTCTGAATTTCATGTAGCATTTCCAGAAGATACACCAAACACAAATGAAGGGCTTTTAATAAGATGAAAACAATGTAACAAACGACATTTCATTCGGATTAACTACTGGCCCAGGCTTGTGTTGCCGGCAGGTGTAGCAGCATTACAGTGCAAGCTGTTTCAAGTTCAAGATTTGAAGCTGATCCCCACCCCCACCCAGTGAGACTCCCTTTGCCTTCGGTACCCCCAACCTTACTGTTTCCTCTTCTCTCAAGAAAACTTACCATGCCCCCTCCGGTGGGGCAAGCCCAGCGCATACTCACGGAGTCCCTGAAGCCTCGGCTGTGAGGTGGGATCTTGTCTGATTTTTCCCCATCTGTGTTATGGACTCTGAACCCTCTGTTCAATGCGTTTACCCTAATCCTTTGCTACAGGGAACCCCTGGGACCGATGTGGGCAGGCGGTTAATACAGTTTTCCTCTTAACCACTTAGTTACTGGTTGTGAGGACTCATCAGTCCCTATTGCAGAATAAGAAATCTCACTGGAGTTCAGCTTGCTTGGCTGGCCACAACGTGTGTGTTGTTCTTCACCCTGCCCTTCGCTGTGCGCAGGATGGCCACGAGTCCGCTGGGAAGGCGGGTGGTAGGCACGCACAGGAAACAGCACCAGTCCACAGCGTTTGCTATAAGCCTCGGGAAGAACATCACTGGAGGACGCTGTAGCGGGGCCGTGGGCGTGGTGGCACACGCCTGTAACCCAGCACTCAGGGAGGCAGAGGCAGGCTGATCTCTGTGAGTTCAAGAAAAGAAAAGAAGGAGGGTCCATAGGACTTCAGAAGCTCACCCTCAGTCTGTAACCCCAGTGATTTCTCTTACTTGTTTTTGATCAAAGCCACAAATGGTGATCAAAGGATACATTTAGTATAAAGTCATTTTGCAACCTAAGTATATTTTATACATCCCTTTTCTAACTGCTGAGTCGTCTGTGTGGAATTCCTCCAAAAACTGATTGTCTTCTCTTAGTCTAGAGGAAAATAGGAACCTCACTTGTAGCCTATCTCATAGCTAAAACTTAGATACGACTTACTCTCCTTTCATACTCACTATAAATTGTGATTATGTATTTCTCAAGAATCTTTTTAATTGGGTCAGAATTTGATTATGACGCTGTGATTTTGCTTAGGTTGGGATTTTTTTTTTAATGAACTTTTTATCTTATTACAAATAGTGTGCTGTTTAGTAGAGGGATTTTTTTTTTATGCAGACAAGCAAAACTACAAAAATTTAAATCACTGAAAAATCGCAGTACTCCAAAATAGCCACTGCCAGGATTGCTGGTGGCTCGATGCTTTTTTTTTCCCCCCCAGTCATTAAAGGGCCATTTGGGGGATGGATTCTTTCCATTTCTGCATTGTTTTATGTGTAGATGCATAGATTTCACTCGCTAATGCTGCTGTATCTATATGATAGAATAATTTTTTTAATGGCTGGAATATTTAGCCAGAAAAACACACACACACACACACACACACACACACACACACACACACACACACACATCTGACATATGCAGCGTCTGCCTCGGCTCTAACGGTGCCCTGGTGAGAAGCAGCCGTCGAAGCTGTCAGCTTCCGTGCGCGCACACAGACAGCCATCCATCATGAATACTTAAAATTCAATCATTAGGTGCAGCAGCAGCGGCGGCGGCGTGTTTGTTACAACTGATCAGCCACTAATGGTTTAAAAACTTAGAAATTGGGCCTTCCTTTGTCAATTGAAGAGGATTATTCCAAGCCGCTGAAGCTCCTTGTTGGAATGGAAAAGTGTATTAAAAGAGATGGGCTTCCGGGGTCACCTACAATATATAATTTTCCAAGCGTTCATTCTTAAGAGGGAAATAGATCAAATGGAGAAGATTGGGAAACCCTCCCGTACTCCCCTGCCCAGATCAGGCATCCTATAAAGAAACAAATAACCAAACAAACTGCCCCCAAATTCTAGTTCTTGTGTCCCATGCCGACAGGTTTCTGTGTGATGAGACCCCTTGCTTTGTGAGAGACCCTGGTGCCTTGTTGTTCGTTCCTCCAAGATGAACTTAGCTCGCCCATCAAACCCTTCACAACAATGGAAGCGTCATAGACTGTCCCCTTAGCTAGGTAAAGGCTGTATTTCTCCATGGGCCTGAGTTTGGTGATCAGTAATGGGGCATGGCGAGATGGCATCCTTGAAGACCCTGCCCTGTGTTTAATTGTTATGTTCACCTGTACAGCCATCCTTCAGCCACCGCACTGTGCTAATCGGTTTCCAGCTCCCTAAATCACAGTTAAAAGGCTTGGGATGCAGGCTCAGAACCTCGTTCCAGTTCATCTGATAGCTCTCCATGCCCTGGAAATGCATTGAAATCTGTGCTTGGGACGCTTGCGGGACGCACTGGAAACTACTTCCATGATTTACACAGTAGACTGATTCAGCGTGTGAACTTGCCTCGAGCCCCTGTCCTCTGTGCCCAACTCTCCATTTTTGCCACAACTCACAGCAGCCCATACTGACCCAGAGGGGAAGAATAATGTGTGTGTGCTCCTTTAACGTTGTGATTTCACACAGCCTGAATGATGGAGGAGAGAGGAAGGTGGGGGGGGGGGGGAGATCCAGTCTTGGAGTGGCGCAGTGTGTACCATTTGCAAGTCAGAGACAGCTCAATCCCATTATCCCCGTCTCTGGCCTGCCTTTTCATAGATTCAGAAAATCCTCAGTGTGAACTGTGAAAATCTCCTGGAATGATGTGAAAAAGAGCAGGTCCATCCGGTTTCGTTACACCGCTCGGGGTAGCCCCCACCCCCAAACAGCCACTAGACTTTATCAAAGAGCCAAGTGGAGCATGAAAAAAAAAAAAAAAAAAAACCCAAATGTCAAAAATGAATCATCTTGGATTTTTAGGTTGCTGGATCTCCCAACGACAGTGAGCAATAACTGCTTTTCGGTGTGGAGAAGGCCGGAAACGAAGATGTTTGCAGGGAGCTATGGTTTAAAGACTCTTTCACTAGGGCAGGGACTGGAGAGTGAGTCCCGATTGGAATCCCTACCTCCCACATGAAAAGCTGTACGTGGCTGTGCGTGCCTGCAGCCCCAGTGCTTCTGGGGAGAAGCAAGACAGGTAGACGCCTCCAAACTTCCTAGCCAAAGAGCCAAGCTTCTGGTACAATGGGAGATGCCGTCTCAAAGCAACAGTGGGGAAGCTGGAGAGAGACAGCCTGCTCTGCTTCCGAGCGCATGCCTACAGGCAGACACCGGTGAAATAATAAAGACTATCGGGGGTGTTTTGCGCCAAGTGACTCTTTTCTTGAATACATATTTAAATACGAAATACCATTTAAACTATTTCTAGCAGGCCATCTCTCCCTTCGGCTCCATTACAGACAACAATAATAAAATCTTGTTTTGGTGAGAGAGTCTGGCAGGTAAACCAAAAATACAGAGGTGTACTGGCTTAGTAACAACCCGTAATTTAGTTGGCAAGGTTCCCGGCGGCACACAGGAAGGGAAACTGAGGCGCAAAGCCATCAATGGCTCGGGCTTGCACGAATAGTCACCTACAGAGCGGAGGAAAAGCATCGCAGCTTTCTGTCCCTCTCAAGCTCTTTGAATAACTGTGAGGAAGCTTGCTGGGAACATTTCAAGCCCTGAGTTCTTTGTTGATATGGATGTTGGGGTTTCCACACACCTTAAAAACGTCTCCCAGACGTCTCCTGCCACACCTACCTGCCTCTGCCTCAAGATCTACTTAAGCAGCGGTGACGGTGCACAGATTCAATCTGCCGGGCAAACAAAAAATCATTTGGGAAATGACCTATGTGTTTATTCAGTTTGTGTCTTGGAATTAGCATAATACTGGGCGTAGTAAAGAGACGGGGTTACTCGTGAACTGTTATCTGCCACCCGCCATGGATTTAAAATGGCTCTGCAGAAGGGACTTGTAGGAAACAGTCCTGTCCTGGAGAATGCTGTGGGAAGAGCCTGGTGGACGTGGAGAAGCGCTGAGGTGAGGAGTGACCCACAGCCAGTGGCTTCCTGCCTCGCCTTGGTCTCAAGCCAACGTAACTGCAGACAGTGTTGGCTGTGACACCGTCTGTGAGGCCTCCTGGCCTCTGCCCACAGGTGACCTCTTACGGCAAGATGCGATTTTCTTGCGAGTGATTTTCCTGCTTTTGGTCTCTACCTGAGTGTCTCCGTCAACTGTGGCCTGATTCAGACACCCTGAACTTGGATAAAAATTGCATCTTTTATTTTCGTTCTTCGGGGAGGGGTGTGTGTGTGTGTGTGTGTGTGTGTGTGTGTGTGTGTGTGTGTGTGATGTGTACAGGCGAGGGGATGGATTGTGCGAATGAGCATGCAAGTGCATGCAGTGTCCTGCTCTGTCGTTCTCCATTCTCTACTTTATTCCCTTGAGACAGAGTGTCTCGCTAAACTGGAGCTAGCCAGCAAGCCCCAAAGATTCTCCTGTCTCTGCTCCGCATGGCCCTGGGGTTCCAGGGGTCACACCCCGCCTTGTAAGTGAGAGCTGGGCTCTCAGTGTGGGTCTCATTCTCACTCGACAAGTGCTCTCATGCGCTAGCCCTTACTTTATCTTCTGTTTAACATTTGTTTTTGCTGCATGTGTATGCGTGTTATGCCTGCGTGCACACGTACATACATGGATACAGCACCCACAGAGCCTCAAAGAGGGCATCAGGTACCCTGGGATCAGAGTTAATAGACGGCTGTGAGCTGCCATGTGGGTGCTAGAAATCAAACCCGGGTCCTCTGAAAGAGCGGCCAGTGCTCTTAACTGCTGAGCCCGTCTCTCCAGTCAGTACCATCATCATGGTAGTCATCATCAGAGAAAAGGTGTCTCCTTAGCTTGGAGCCTGCTCATTGGGCTAGGCTGTTTGGCCAGTGAACCCCAAAGGTCCTCCTGTCCCCACTTCCCCAGGCTGGAATTGTAAGTGTGTCCCACCGTGCCCAGCTTGTTACTTAGGTCGTGTGGATGAAACTCAAGGCAAATCCTCATACCTCTATGGGGAGCACGTGACCAACTGAGCTACCTCCCCGGTGTCACCGTCATTTTTTGAGAGACTTGTATCTATCCCAAGATGGCCTCAAAGCAGTGACTCTCCTGCCTTGGCCCTTGCATTGGGGGACCCTTGGCTCTGCTTGTGGCCCTCACTGATGCGCTTTTCCCATCACAGTGCTAGGCACCCCCTGTAGACTCCAGTGCATCCGTGTGTCCGACTGTGTCACCATCCTTTCTTCTCCTCCGTCCTCTGCTCCTTTGGTGTGCCCTCTCCGTAGCACAGTGTGCCATTTCCGATTCCCCACACACAAACTCTACCCTGCACAACTACACTCCAGATTAGATTCTGTCTAAGTAATTTGCAGAGCCATTAGGCTTGAGTAACTATTTGACTGCAAAGTCAAGGCCCATTATCTCCCTCCACAAGGAAAAAGTCTCCTCCAGGAGGAAAAACACACTGATGATGTGGAGAAGGGGTGGGGTGGCCAGTGTGAGGCAGACTAGGCCTCAACCAGTGGCAAGCCTTTTCTTACCCCAGTGACCTCCATGCGGTGCACTCTCTGTCTCTTTCTCTCTATCTGTGTGTGTGTGTGTCTGTGTGTGTCTGTGTGTGTGTGTGTAAAAGAGAGAGAGATCTTGACTTCTGCTCTAACTTCTCATTTCATTATGGATGAACAGCACATTTGAGCCTTTGCCACTGTTCCTCTGTCTAGCCCCCATTGTCAATACCAGCCCCATAACCACGACTGGCGGTGATATTTTGCCTGAGAAAGACAGTTAGAAAGACTTAAGAACAGGGCACACTGGGTGCAGTTGTTAGAGTGCTTACCTGCATAAGGACGTGGGTTTGATCCCCAGGATCCTCACACACACACACACACACACACACACACACCAAAGCAGGCATGTGGCACACACTTGTCATAACAATGCACAGATAGGCAAGTCTCTGGGACTTGTTCTCCAGCCAGCTGGTCAAAATTTCAGGCCAGGGAGAGACTGTGTATCTGGGGAAAATAAATAATAAAAGTAGGCAGCACCTCAGGAATAACATCCAGGGTAAGGTGAGCTGCTTCTTTCCCGGCCACGTGCATCCGTTTACACGTTTACACCTACACAGAGACACAGAGAGAACAAAGGCACACGCACACACACACACACACACACACACACACACATATGTACACAGCCACACATGCATGCATACATACACACATGCACGTAGACAGGCACACACACATACACACACCCAAGAGTGGTGTATGCTAACAGCCTTATTGTCACAATCGCATTGTGTTGCCTATGATTCTGCAGCCTGGAGATGAAGATGCAGGTCTTCCGGACATGAGGAATTAATTCACCGGCACTTGGTGTCTGTCCACCTTGGTACTGCGGGCTCGTGGGCCATCCCCGTGCCGTTTGGCCAGGGTAAAGGTGCATGAGCACCACCGACGCTGTCTAGGTCTCCTGCGTGAGGGTGTTTGAGGCTCTGCCACTTCGTGGACCGCAGGGCTGTGTTCGCGTTCACCGCGAGGCTGAGGTTTTGGGCCTCGTGAGATCCTCGAGGATGGTCCTGCTAGGAGCTGTGGGAGAGCAGCTGCAGACTTCCACTCTAACCTCAACCCTCATGTTAGCTGCGAACTTGATAAATGCCATCCTGAAGAGCAATTGATTTATTAATTAGCTGATTCAGAACGTTCGTAGGGCTCATTTGGGATATGGAGTCATTATAATTTAAAAATGTCAGCGCGGTACACTGGAAGAGGAAATGGCCCCTCCCGGGGCTCCCGTGGGCAAAGCTTTTTCCTCTGGTGGGTGTTGCTTTTCTCCATGGCTGTGATGCCACCCCCAGGAGGTCACTTCTGGTGAATTCTGCCTGTGTGCGCGTGCGTAGAGAGGCCGGAGGTCAACTCCAGGTACCGTTCCTCAGGAGGTGTCCACCATATTTTTATCCAGTAGAGGCTCTCCTGGGTCCCTGGAGCTCAACAGTTTGATCCCAGAGATTCTCTTGCCCCAGTACCCCCAATCCTGAGGTGCCCACCAGGCCTGTTTGTTGGTTTGTTTGTTTTCATGTGACTGCTGGGGGTTGAACCCCAGTCCTGTGCTTGTGTGGCCCATGTCACCAGGCCAGGTGAGATCTTAAACGTGTGTGTCTATACTCTGAGAGGAAGCATGCCCGAGCTGCGTACTCAGCTTTGGCAAGAGACTAGTGGACTCTTCTTTCTGATGCTCACTGAGCCAGACAGTAGGTGGAGGCGCTGGGCAGGGAGGGGATGAGGTAATGGTCAAACTTGCATTGTCAAATGGGTGTAGGCAGAGCTGTGGGGGGGGGGGCAGATAGTTACCAGCAAATTGTAGGTTTAACCCTTCCTTTCTTCTTCTCTTCAGAGGGAAAGAAAATTAAAGGAAAAAGTCAGCAGAGACCTGCTTGTTTGCCGTGGCGACGCTTCACACTCGGGCCAGTAGCGTAGGGCTGAGAGAGCTTCCTACATGCCCGGCAGCTGGGGAAAGCCGCCTCAGTTTCCTCAGACACCGAAGCTACAGCATTGGGCAGTTTAGAGTCGGCTTAGCAGGGCAGTCAGATGGATCATGGTGCTTTGAATAAGTTGATGAATCTCCTAAAGAACTAATTCTCTGTGTGAGTGTGAGTGTGTGTGTGTGTAGACACCTCCTTCCTAGGATAATGCATGGGGAGGGATATTCAGGAAATTTGAGTTCTCTTCCCCTTTTTCACATACATGCTATGTATATGTAATCTACATGATATGTGTGTGTATATATACATATATCACTCGTATGCAGTTTCCCTGTGTATGAAGCAGGCATGCTCCTATCAACGCGTGTTCATCAGCATGCTACCCACCGTTCTTCTCCTATAAAGCAAATTCTTTAGCATCAAGAAAACAACATTCTTCCCTCTACAGTCCTCGCCTCCCTTCTCGACATCCTTCAAATATTTCAGCTCTCTTTGAAAGAACTTCAATCAGCGCAGCCTCCTGGTGCACGCACCAGGTGATGCCCTGTGCGGGCTTGGGCTGCCTCCATGTTGGAAGCCCTTGCTTGTCCTGTCTCCCAGGGGATGCCTCGCCTGCAGGTGCGTCCCTGAGCCCTCAGTGAACTCTGAACCTTTTATTGATCTTGTGAGCATCTGGCTCCCTTCTGATATCAGGCCGAACGGTGGTTGCCGGCCGTGGCCTTCGTCCTGGACAAATAAATGTGTTTGTCAAAGCCCTTTCCTGACACAGCTTGTCTCTAGTCCAGGTGGTACGGTGGCGGGTAATTAGTTCTCTTTATTGGAGGGGACGCAAGGAGGCTCTGCCGTGCTCACCAGTGGACACATGCGGAAAGATTCTGTGAATGCAGCTGTTACTCGCCTTTTCATGAGGCTAATGGGCAGCCTGGAAAAAAAAACAAAAAACTTCCTGCCACAGGCACGGAGTAACACCTGTCAAACAAAAGCATTGTTTTTTGTTTTTTTTGTTTTTCTCACCATGGATAAGTGTGACTTGTGCAGGTCAGCGGTAGGATGCTCATTTTTATCTGCTAAGTGCACGGTGTTTGGGAAAATAAATAAATAAATAACCAACCAACCAGCGGTGGCCTTGTCGCCACTCGACATGACACTGGTTTAGCTGTGTGCACTAACGGGCTGCTGCGCCCTTTTAGAATGACAGCTGGGGTCAGAGTCCTCAGAGAACACGACACAGGAGCGAGGCAGAATCTGCTGGGAATCGTTCTGCCCCCTCCCTGCCCGCCCCTGGAAGCAGCCAGGCTTAGAGCTTTGCCTCTTGGCCTGGGTGAATCTTCATTCTTTTCTCTCTGAAGATTGTTGGGGAACCCTGTTTGTTCTTTGACCTTAGCTGGAGAAGATGAGAGAGAAAGACGGATCTGGGCGTAGCACTCACTGCAGTGATGAGGATTAAGAAGGCCAGGGCCTGCCGTTTGTTGCTTCTCTCGTAGCTGACATGTGGCTCTTTGTTGCCTGGAGGAACGCAGGGAGGGAGCTAACAGCACGTGTCTTTCTTGCGGTGGCAGCCAGGCTGAGGTGCAGAAGTAAACTGAGTGGAACTTTATAATTAGGCCCCTCCATCCTCCTCCCTCCTCCGTAGTTTATGAAGACTGTCTTAACTAAATTCGGTGAGCAGGCTTTCCCCCATCGTGCTTGAAGCTGCATACCATTGGAGTCTAGTGTTGTGATTCAGGAAATGGAAGGTGGTCACCCAGGAGCCTTGGCTCATACTGAGGTCACTGTGACCTGTTGAAGGTATCCTGCTGTTTTGCAGAAAGATGCCCGAACTGCATTTCTGTCCGCAGCTCCCTGCCCTGTATTCTAGGTTCACAGCTATCAAGAAACAGTCCCTAGTGGGGAGAAAAGCTGCCACTTAATGTCGTCTTATGCTTTGGGTCCTGTGGGTCCCCACTAGGTCTTCCGCTAAAAAAAAACGTCTGTGTAGGTGGTACCCTGAGGACATAGCCAGGAGCTGTTTTGCTCTCTCTTTGAGAGGCATTTCTTTGAGAGGCATTTGGAAACTTTCCACTCACCTGAATTCACACAGAATCAATCAAATGCTGTTGTGGGAATGGAGCTTTGGATGAGAAAAACAGAGAGAATGCTTTCTGATACATCTCCGTGGCTTGGCCCTGGTGGTAGCAGCCTCCACTTAGAGCGCCTTCTCTCACTCTTCCCATGTGTGTCTCCATCCCCACCATCTCCTTGTCTCCTTGCGGGTCATTTATAATCAGCAGTCCTGACGTACAGGCCTCATTAGTGATATAGCCATTCCTTCAGTGCTTCAGAAATAATCATTTAGAAAAAAATGCACTGTTGCCCTCCCCTGAGAGCCCATGAGTGATGAATTTATTTCAGTTTGGCTGGCTTGGCTGGCTTGTTCAGCCTGATTTCCATATTTATTTCAACAAACAATGTAGGGTGGGAACAAGAAACTGGATCCTGGGTGTGTACACACACACACACACACACACACACACACACACACACACACACACACTGCATATCTGTTCCTGAACTCCATTGCTCAGTGGGGAAGGGCAAAAGGCAGGTCAACAAAAGAATCTTCCGTGAAAAAATAAATTGATCTGTTGGACAAGGATGTACAACAGACCATGAGCTTGCTCATGATTGCTGAACCTGAGGAAGGGCAGGGTCCTGTTAACGAGTGCCAGGTTCTTGGCGCCATGCTTCAGTGTCGGAGATGTTTCAGGAATTCTTTACCCCTTGAGACCCTTGCTGTTGTAGGATCTGATTTGTGTATCAGTGAACACTGTGGGCCCAGGGGGCTGTCTCTCTTTACCCTCCACTCTTAGAGAGATCCTTTACGTTAACTTTAATTTTTCTTGGATCCAAATTGCTACTCAAGAACTTACATCAGGTGTTGGAGAAATGGCTCAGCAGTTTAACATCACTGGCTGGACTTCCAGAGGACCCGGGTTCAATTTCCAGCACCCACGTGGTGGCTCATAACTCTGTCTGTGACTCCAGATAACTGATCTGACCCCTCTTCTGGCTTCTTTGGACTCTAAAGGATTTATAGGAGTCAGACATGGTGGCACACACCTTTAATTTCAGTGCTCAGGAGGCAGAGACAGGCAGATCTCTGTAAGTTCGAGGCTACTTTGATCTAGCAAGTTCTAGGCCAGTCATGGACACACAGTGAGACCCTATCTCAAAAAACAAAACAAAAGAATTTACATCAGAAGAGAGATGTCTTTCTCTTGTTCCCTCTCTATATATTTTCATCAGTGCTATTTTTTCTCAGACAAAAGAAAATGTATTAACAGGATGGGAGTGAAAACTCAGGACTCTTTGAAGATGACCTTTCTCTTATAAAGTGAATAAAATTAACTTCTTGGGGTGCACATAAGATCAAGGCTTAACTTATGTCTCACACCTTCTCTCTAGTTATGCTTAGCTGCCCTGAACCTCCTCTTCCAGACAAGGGTGGTTACCCTTCTGATTAACTTTTTGACATCGGTATAATTAATACAGAGTTGTTACAATTGCTTTGACTCAAAATTAGTAAAACTTTCTAGAGCATTTTTATGTGGTGCTTCATGTTCACTGCTCAATGATGGAGCTGCCTGCTAGCCCAGCCTATAGGGCCCTTGGCTGAGGTGCCTTCGACTGCTTCCTGTCCCAGGGGCCAGCGAGCTCTACAGCACTGAGGAGCTGCTGGGGCCCCAACCTTAACCTTTGGGATCAGAATCTGCAGCGCAGCAGGTCTGGGGAGCCACAGCCTGGGGGTCCAAGTGAGGAAACAAGTGGGAGCCAGAAGTGTGGGGTAACCTTTTGCCCCAAGGCTTTTATGACTGTAAATGAGACCCACAAAGCCCAGCATTGCTCCAAGAGAAAGACCCATGTTTGACCACAGCTGAACATCTCCAGTTGGGTTTTATACAGACTCCAACAGAAGACTGTAAGGTTCCCCTGGCACACGCACTTGCATGAAAATGATAAGCACCCCACTAAATCCCACAATCGCTTGCAGTCTATTTTTTAAAATGGCCCTGTCTCTAGTCCTTGTTTCTATTCCCCTGGTCCTTGTCACCAAGACACACAAGTGATTCTGATTTCTGTTGTTGTTGTGACAAAGTTTTAATGTCAATCAAAATCATAGGACAAGTCTTTTTATTTTTATTTTATTTTTAACTATAGGGCTTCTACATATTTTTCCTGCTTCAGATTGCTTAGTGGTGATTCTCCCATCTCCATGGAGGCCAGCCCCTATTCTCAGTACACAAAACAGGCTTTCCTGTGAAAGCAGGGGTCCAGGTTGGAAATGGAGGCTCTGACCTGTACTTCCGGAGGACTTATGGGAGAGCCTTGCCCTGCCCATCTGGGGTTACTCCCTGGGTCCTACCAGCTGCCTCTTTTACAAGCCCCTGGAAACCACAGCAAATGAGCAAGTCTGTCCCCAGGCCCCAGCCCTAAGGTGATGATGATGGAGAACTTTAGGCCACCAACACTTGGCACGGTTGTCCTTGAATAGGAAGGAAAAGTAACAACAGCCAGGCCAGAGTGCCCTGCCCCCATACTCGGTGCCAATCCTCTGATGCTTACCCTGCCCTTCCACTTGTACCTGACCCTGCTCTCTTGTGAGACAGTGGTCCCCTCCTGCCTTTTCTCTTTCCCTTTGGCTGCTCCCCTTCCCCCAACTCCAGCCTCCACGCCTCTGCTCTCCCACTCCCAAAATCGAACATGTACAGATTTTACGGTTCACTGGAGAATAAGTGGCTGTCATTTCACAGACGGGCCAGGATGTAATTAGCCACAATGCACTGGAGCAATGGAACAGATGTCTCTTTGTAAACTGAGTTTGCTGATGATCGCGGTGTGTCTGTGACCTCTTGACTGCTCCAGGCAATCCTACCGCCCCTCCCCCTTCCTTGTCTGTTTTCCTTGGCCCTCAGTGGGTACCAGCGGAGGGTATGTGTGTGTGTGTCTGAGTCTGTGTGTGGTATGTGTATGGTGTGTGTGTGTGTGTCCGTTCTCTGTGCTTTTCCGGCTTCATTCTGCTGCTGAAAAACTGCTAGTGACACAGGAAAGTGAGAGTGTTGAACCCACGGTTATTGATGTAGTAATTCGCAACAGAAAAGGTGATACCCCTCTTATGAGATAATTGGCAGTTTCACATTGCACTTATTACTAGATGATAATACACCAGCAAAATCATAAATTACTCTTATGCTCTCTGGACTGTTGTTTTTCTTCACCAGAAATAAAGGAACTGTGTCTCCCTCCTCCTTCCAAGGTTATTGTTTAAGATCCATGATCGTCACAGGGTGATATACACAAATATTAGACACATAAACTTATTACCAAAGAACCACTCATCAGTTTACACAGAGTACGAGATTGTAGGCACCCTAAGGTCAGCCCTTATAATGTTGTTTTTTTTTTTTTTAAGTACTGACTTTTCTGGTGCTGATTGCTGAAGCGGAGGGTTTAGGAAGAAATACCAGGCAAGATTTCCTTCTGGTGGATAAGAACTGCAGAGTGAGGAACACAGATCCATTTGCAGGGACATGAAGGTGGTCCACAGAACAGAAGGAAGGTTGTGAGCTTCACCCCAGGGGAGTGAGGTGAAGCTTTCTCCAAATCCCACATTTAAAATACAGAGAGAGTGGATCAACCCCTGAGCCCCTCTGGCCTTTGTTCTTTGGGGTGTCATTTTGCTGTGGATTGTTGTTGTTTTTCTCTCTCTCTTTCTCTCCTGGCCACATGGTCAGAATCTCAGCTTTGGTCACACATAAAAGGACATGTTCCCATGCCCAGAGCACCAAGGGCTAGTGTGCTTCGAACATAAACACGAAGTTGGCACCTCATAGGTGAGAAACATTCTGCTGTGTTCTTCTTGGTCAGCGGAATGAAGAGACCACACCCTCTTCTGTTGCTTTGTAGCATGAGGTGTTTTGTTTGTTTGTTTGTTTGTCTTTTGTTTTTGTTTTTGAGGAGAGACGTTTTTCATGTAGAAACCTAGCATTCAGGTAGGTGCATCCGGCTTAAAAGGTTCATAAGCCCAAGGCTGGCCTTGAGTTTGGGATTGATATATGTCATCAGAAAATCTGGAAATACTTAGTTGATTCAGATTTCTTTAATGTTTTAAGTGGTCGCTCCTTCCCCTGCTCCCTTCCCTCCCCCCCAAAAAAATCCAAAGAGCTTTCCTATGGGCTTTTAAAAATCATTAAAAATGTAAAACCAGCAGTCTGGTACTAATTTTTACCCTGCGGATTTTATGGAAATGATAGAAATAGATCCCTAGTGTGTGAAATTGATACTTAGGCTGGCTTTAGCAACAAGTCATTAGAAACCAGCCCTCCATGACCTCATTGACTGGGCCTCGCCTAGGAAAAGCGACACCTCTCCTGTTGTCTGAGCGGAGTGTGGGAGGGGCCATGACTGGGTCATAGACACAGATTTGTAGAAGAAGGCACCTGGGGTTTTGCCTGTCTCCAATCGGCCCAGCAGTACTCTCAACAGACAGCTGTTGTTGTTTAGGCGCAGAGCTCGGGAATCCTTTGTGCCCTCCAGGTTCTTGATAAGCTTCGTTTCTAAATCTCTGCCTTCTAGTTAATGCCTAATTTATGCTTGGTCTCCAGTTCCGTTAGAGGTCAGTGACAGTCCATGGGGTGGCAGTGCCCGAATCCTCCAGGAAAAGAGGGGTAACAGAACCCATCTTCCTGTTTTCCTCTTTTTCGAGCACTAGCCCAACACACAAAAATATTTGTTGATTATTTTAACATGGAGACTGGACATTTTGACCGTTTGGTGATTTTTGAGAGGTAGAGGCCTGAGATGGTGAGGCTGTGCTAGCCTTCTTGAGAAGTTGGGGCTACGAAGGGGCGTCAGGTTCATCTAGCTTGACTCTTGGCGCAGTTGAGGATCCCTCCAGGACTGTGAGAATGGCAGTGGATTCCTTCCTTGTTCCCACTGTCAGTTTTCAGATGTGGAATGATTTGGAAGTCCTTCCTGCCATTGAAGGAAGGACTATGGCCTCTACAATGTTCCATTTGTAATGAGGCAGAAACCATTCTTTATACACCGCAATGTCCCATTTGTAATGCGGTAGAAACCTTTCTTTGTACTAATAGGCATTTGATTTAACCAGAGAGCTGGAGAAATCTTGAGACTTCTTGCTTGCCTCCTTCCCAGCTCATGCATTGCCAGCCCCTTCCGTGGCTGCTCCTACCCACTGTCGCTAAGACTGCTGTCGCTTTAGCATGCCTAGAATAACTGGCATCTTCCTTAAAAACGAAGTTTCTCAGATGTGTAGATAGAATTCCAGAGGTCACCTGGCCAGTGCAGAGTGCCCAAAAATAACCATGACTTGTCTGCAGCCCGACGCCCGAATAGATTACAGACTCACTGTCTTTTAACATAAACCACAGATAGACGAGATTTTTTTTTCTATCATAGTACAAGAACAGATAGTATTTATGAGTCTGTATGTTTACACATTAATACTTATCTCTCCTGGCCTGGAAAGGCTATTTAAAAAAAAAAAATATATATATATATATATATATATATATATATATATATATATATATATATATATATCATTGTCACTCTTCCTACTCAGTATGACAGAGTACAAAATCATCAGTACAAATGAAGAGCAGGAGTCCTTCTGAGGCGTCCATCTCCACACACAGTAGAACGCTCAAGTGTCACACGACTTCATCATCTGCCCACCCACCCCAGGCAGCAGCCTCTCCTTCCTCTGCCTCCTACATCCTGTGGGGTTCAATGGGGGCATTTGTTCAAACACAGAATCATCATGTCTTCCCACAGGCTATTCTCCGCTTGGAAGCCTTTGGCAACATTGATCTGATCATAAGCCTCCGCTCGTGGCCTGACTCAGTCACCTTTTTGTTAGCCTGATGTTTTTAGGATCATTAGGGAGAGGCAAAGCAGATGGTTCCCTGGCCCTCGGGACTGACACTCCATGGTTATTTTCATTTTACCTAGTTTCACATCAAGTAAGGACTATTCCTTTATTAACATCACATACACACACACACACACACACACACAAAAGAAAAAGTAAAATTTAAAAAACCTTATCTTTTAGGTCAGCAAAGATGACTTAATGGAGGAAAGTGCTTACTTGCTAAGTGAGCCTGATGGTTGATCCCTGGATCCTACCATGGGGGGAGAGAAGCAACTCACTGGAGTTGGCCCCTGGCCACCACAAGCATGCTGTGGCTGCCCATACTCTCTCACACAGTATAATAAATAAATAAATAAACACTTAGTTTTTAAAAATGATCTCCCCTGAAAAGGCTTGTCTGGCCCATTTTCAGCAGCACCTCGTCCGGGCCCTGTGTTGTCTGAGGTGTCCCCTTCTGTTGTTTAGTTACCCCTCCACCCTCACTGGGCTTTTAGCCTCTTAAACCCAGGGCCTTTAGTTCCCTGGAGTGCAAAGACCTATGGTGTGTGTGTGTGGCTGACACAGAGAGAGAGAAAGGTGGTGACAGCGAGAGAGAGAAAGGTGGTGGAGAAATCTGTCCAGATCTGTGCTGATTGTGAACTTTTCTTTGCTCATTCCAAGGGATAGCCAAGGAAGTTAAATCAAATGCCTTTTAGTACAATACTAAATATCATTAAAGATAGAAGTGTGCTTTCATTGCTGTGGGGACCTAGATCGTCCTAAGTCTGGGTGTTCTGACATGCTGGCCTTCTGTTTCACCAACGCAGATGCAATGTGGCTCTAACCTGAGCCATGTTACATTTTTCATTAATGCTAATAGCTTTACACTTAACCGTAATCGTATGTGGGAACCTTCACGGAGAACTAATTATAGGCACTTATTCACTCACCTCTTAAATCCCTACTATGTGCAAATATACCAGATAAATCACACCTTGACAGCACCGAAATGACTGGATATAATTAGCTCACGATAAGATGCAGGGTTCTTCAATTACACACAACCACTGTATTTATCATCAATTAAATTTCCCTATATTAGTTACTTGCCGTAATATTTGAGGCAATCACCTCAGCTCAAATTGCCATAAGCAAGCCACATAATCTTACCAAATAGAATTATTTCCAGCAGTCATCATCCTCATCAATTCTTTATTAAAGACTCATTTCTCAAACCACTTTAAGTGTGGCTTGGAGTCAGTCATTTATAACCACATTTTGGAAATAGGCACATTATATTTCCATTTCATAAATATGTTTTATTAGTAATGAGTGGTATAGTATTCGATTGCTATTCGTATTCTCATCGTAAGTTGGAAAACGCTTAATTAACAAAGATATTGGATTGGAAAAAAATGACTTCGGGCATATTTCTTCATGACCAAAATGCTTTCTTCCTCCTTCTCCTCCTCCTTCTCCTCCTCCTTCTCCTCCTCCTTCTCCTCCTCCTTCTCCTCCTCCTTCTCTTCCTCCTCTTTGCAAGTCTTTTATAATTTTCTTCTTGCACTCACCTATGTCAGCACATTTTATTTCCAAGAGTCTATGTAGGGAAGCTAAGACCCAACAGAGAAGCAAATGGCTGTCAGTCTCTTCTAGTGTCTTCACGGGAACCCAGTTCAGGGCCCTTTGTAGGAACTATCAGCAGCCTGTCTTCCTTGCTGAAGGGCATGGCTGTCAGTTTTATCCCATGCGCATCACAGAACAGCCAGATTCCTGTTTGAGTCGTGGTACCCGCACTTCAGAGCAACTGTGACTATCACCTTTATGGATGTCTTTTTTTCTACATATGTGCGCCTCCTCTCTCTCCATGCTGGCGCCCAGAAGAACGGTAACAGCAGAGCATCGCTGGGCCGGGTGTTCCTGCCCAGACTGCCAGGCATAGATTTTGTTAACCTTGGTACTTAAGGCTCTCCATTAGCCAAAATCATTGCTGTTTGTTTTTAATTAGAGCTTCTTGCTTACTTTCTTCTTGTCTCGGCTTGTGCTGGGTTTCTTCTGCCAGTTTGTTTGTTTAGGGGTTGGGTTTTTTGTGATTGTTTTAGGTTTTTTTGTTTGTTTGGTTTGGTTTATTTTCTTTCTTTATTTATTTTTGTCATGTGTCCTGATGGCTTGGCGTCCTTACCTTGTGTGCAGTTGCTGTCCTTTCCACTATTCTGCGCTATTATTTTTCCAAGGAATAAGGTTTCTTTTAGAGTGGTGGAGTATGTTTCTGCCAGAGTTGTGTGTGTGTGTGTGTGTGTGTGTGTGTGTGTGTGTGTGTGTGTGT
>NW_026596256.1:2105391-2121430 GCF_907164565.1 Psammomys obesus | reverse complement strand
TGTGTGTGTGTGTGTGTGTGTGTGTGTGTGTGTGTGTGTGTGTGTGTATGTGTTCTCTGAAGAAACAAATTGATGGCTGCATTTGGGGGTGGTGCTTTGCTGACACAAAAGAGCATGAGTTTGTGTTTTAGGCTAAATGATGGAGTTCTGGGCAGCTTAAGTCTGAAGTGGCTTGCTGGTTCCCTAACAGCAGGCAATTATGCTACACTCAGGGAGCCTCCGCACAGTTGTTCTCATGCAGATAGTTGCCTGAGTGAACAGGAAGAGCATTAGAAATATGTGAGGGGCACGTGACTGTTCCTCAGATGGATTGCCCACAATTGAGTCTTAATCGCCGGCACCACTGTGCTGTCTGTACTTAATGTTCTGTTCAGGTACCTTTCCCAAGGTCCCTCGATGTGATGTGGGATCCATGCTCATAAAAGCTTCCAACACAGCAGCAGGATGAATAATCCCCAAGCTGATAAGAATTAGGTATGAGCTCTTATGAACACGGTATTCAAAGATTGGAACCAACTCTGAACTCACTCAGGAAAGACAAAATAACCCTTCCCGACACTGCCGAGCCCGACCACCTCAGTTTTGCCAAGTGGAGGGGAACTTGGCTGTTGTAACAAAGGGATTTTAGAGTGGCTGGAAGTCACTCTCAAAGATGAGCACAGGCCCCACACAGCACAGTCTTCTCAGGTGGGGAAAAACGGCACCGCATTCACGGGTGTGCCTTTCCCTTTACCTCAGAGACCTGTGCTAGCTGGTGAAGAGAGCGGAGCAGCTTAGCTAGAAACATCTGCAGCAGATGTGCGGCCATCCCTCCCCATGGGAGAGCTGACAGGGGAGGGACACAAAACTGTTCCACACCTCTGTCTCAACCTTGGGTTACAAATGAGGATTGATGGTCAGGCTGAGCTACGGTAATGGCCTTATCCCAGCGATCATTCTAGAACAGGCACCTCTCCCTTCTTCCTGCCTCGTAGCTCACTGCCCATCGACTGTTCCTCATTGCCCAGTGCTTGTCGGGCGAGCTCCACAGCATTCACAGGTATAAAAGAACACGCAGCTGGTTTTTTTTTTTTTCCCATGAAGTCATTGTCTATATTTAGGTCAGTGGCATGATGAGGGATGTTGGTGTTTTGTGACTCACACTGAAAATTGCCTCTCTAGATGCAAGCAAAATGGGAGGCTCTGAGGGCCTTGTCTGGCAGCCCATTGCTGCCCCAAAGTGGAACCAGCCCTCTGCCACACGCCAGTGCTCTGCACAACTGGACGCGTCACAGAAATCGCACCTCTGCCTGCCTCAGTGTGACAGAGGGAGGGCGTGTCACCGAAAGGTGAGAGGGAAGGTTACAAGGAGTTGTTTCACTCTTTGCCTGTAGTCCTTACCCTGAGGTGGGTACTCCCTAAGTGGTGGGTGGCCTGACTGGCTGTGTACACAAATGAATGGCCCCTTTTTACCATGCCAGAGAGAGTCAACAGGCATCTCTCCCTCCCTCACTGAACTGGGAGTTAAATCTCAGCCACCCACCCCATCCCCAACACCCTGTTTGTTCTTCTCATTCTAAGGAAGATTTTCTAGATTTTTTTTTTTTTGGTAAGGGAGGGAGGGGCTCACATTGAATTGTTCTTCAGCCACCTCCTTCCAGATAGGCTTCATTAATTTGATAAGCCAAAAGAGAGAGGGGTAAGGTGGGGGTAGGGGTGAGAGTGGGGGGGTTCAGGAGGGGCTGCCTGGGGGCTGCCCTGAGGTTTCAGAAGATGAACTGCTAATGATGTTGAAGAAGTACCTTTTTAGATGGTGTGGTCCCTCCGGAAAATCAGAGTCTTTCTTCCCTTTTTCTTCCTGTGGTATAGAAATTGAAAAATAGAAAGCTGGTTGCAGGTGGGGAGGGAGAGAATCTGTGAGCTGGTGCGGAGGCAAGTGGAGGAGTTGGCGGAAATCTGTGGGCTGTGGGGGATGGGCAGGTACACAGACACACCCCTGTGGGGGCGTTTGCAGGGGTCTTTAACAGTGTATCTGGTAGTGTCGCACTAAAGAATGAGAAACTAAACGGGGCAGGGAGATTAATTTGCTAGGCCAGTTATTGAACAGACTTACTTGATACTTACAAACTAGTGAAATGAGCGCAGACTGACAATGTGTATATTAGGTTCAATGTCTATGATCCTTTGGTTCAAACCGAGTAGGATGCAAACCAGGGGCTCAGACATTTCCAGGGCACTCAAGTTTGTCAGTCCTTCCCCATCTTCTGGTGGAAGCTGCCTACACCTAGGACAACCATCTGCACAGTGCGCCTCACACAGTCGCTCAGAGTTTATGCCAGTTGTCTTGGTTTGGCTACCAAACTGTTTACTCTTCATATCTCAGCAACTGGGAGATGCTAATAAGGCCCTGGTTTCATTGTGATTTATTCTATTTATTACATTTGTTACATTTATTCGTGTGTGTGTGTGTGTGTGTGTGTGTGTGTGTGTGTGTGTGTTGTGCTTGTGGGAGTCATTTCACTCCTTCAGCCATGTCATTTTCTAGGATTGATTTTCCAAGTAGTCAGGCTTGGCAGCAAATGCCTTTACCCACTAAAGCCATCTTGCCAGTCCGTGGTTTCAATTTTATTCTCCACTTTTTCTTGCATATTGTTCAAGACCATTTTCAGAGGCGTAGAGAAAATATGTGCATAAGGCCTTCTGAGGCTGGAAGGGTGTCTTAAGTTCTGACTTCTTTTTCTCTGGTGACAATATGAAGACTTGGAAATAGTTTTGAATACCCATGAATCAAAGACCAATGATCACACGTTGGCTAGCAAGCACAACTGGCTGTTGTGCTTCTGAAATGAACAGCAAGGTTGGCCGAGGTGTCACTAACCATCATTACTTATGCGAGGACAAGCCAAGCTACTGACCCCTGGAATTTCTGCTCCGGTAAATATTTCACTTCCTCCTCAATTTGGCCAAGTGACAGTGATTGCTTGGCTGTGTCAGAAGCGACTGTGGCTTGGACAGGGGGAGGTGTGCTGAGCCTGAGGGGTGGGGCGGGGCAGGAGGGGTAGATATTTCAGGCAGATGAACAAGTCCCCTGCACTCATCAATCCGATTCGCTAGAGTATAAATTAGAATGGCTAATAAGCATCCATCCCTTAAACAAAAATCTACCAAGAGCCTCTTTCATGCCAGCCCCCAACCTAGGTGTGTAAGATAAACAACTCTTCTCTGGAGTCCCTTCCTTTCCAGCAGACAATAAGCAGTGACCAAGTATTATGGGTTGTACAGCCCGTAAGACAGCAGAAAGGAGAGAAGAGACCCGATGAAGGAAGATGGAGAGCCAGGGTGTGTGGCCTGAGGGCTCCTGACTTCAGTTTCATCCCATTCTGCCACATTTGCCTGAATCACACGCAATCATGGAGGGCTTAGAAAGCCATCACACACCTACACACATACACTGAAGCTGCAGACTGTGTGTGTGTGTGTGTGTCTCTTTGTGTATGCACACACCAGGAAAGGGGCAGAGTTGGACAGTAGATGGGAAATGGTTGAAGGTAAGGCCTTTGTAGTAAGAACCGTCCTTAGCAGCTCTTCTCCTCCTCCTCCTCCTCCTCCTCTTCCTATTCTTCCTCCTCCTCTCTCTCTCTCTCTCTCTCTCTCTCTCTCTCTCTCTCTCTCTCCTAGGCACACAGAGACAACACACAGGCACACACACTCAGACACACAGGCACACACATTCACACTCACAGAGATACTCAGGCACAGACACACACACACAGGCACACACAAGCACACAAACACAGGTACACACACACAGTAGTCTAGGACTCCCAGCTGGAGTGCCTGCGGTCTTGATGGTAGTTTACCCTGCAACCTCCAGACACTGATCATGATCATGGATTCACAGGTACGGCTACTACATTTTGTCAGATCTGGCCGACAAGGAGTCACTTATGGATGCTCCAAGGAGGATGAGCCAGCACCTTGAGTTCCCCAAAGACAAAACTACGCAGTTGTCCAGGCCTGCCTTCTGTTGAGGCCATGCCATTAACTCTAAAGCAATGCGTTTCCTTTTCTTGTGGGCTCTGCACTTGCAGCCAAATGAGCAGGATCCATGCACAGGTCCCTGTGCCCACTGTCTGGCATCGGAGCCTTTCGAGTGGCGGTGATGCCGGGCACACCTCTCCTGTTGAGCCGTGTGCTTCCTGCACCGCTGGAATGCTGATGGGATCGGGCAGCTCTGAGCCTCCTTCCCCATTCTTTAGCTGAGACTGCAGTGAGGGTGAGTGGCTTCCTGCCTGACTGGGGTTTGACGTGTGGGGCAGGCCATGGAAGGGGGCCTGCACCACCCCGGGTAGGCAGGCCTCCAGCCGGGATTCTGGTGTCTGCGTGCCGTCCCGTAGCTGCTTTCTTCTTGTTTGCAGCTGGTGAAAGGAGCAGGCTCAAAGGAAGCCCCTTTCCTGGCAGAGCAGATGCTGTGTTTAAGGATGGAGGACGTGTGGCCTGGCCATATGTCTAGGGCCAATAAAGGGCCTCCTGGGACGGACAAGCATGAGGGCGGATTGTTCCTGCAGCGAACCTGTTGCCCGGAGATACTGTGTGAGGCTGACAGGAGGCCCCTGTCCAGAACTCTCACAGAAACTCAGTGCTAAGCATAGAGTTAGGGGCAGACCTCGGGTTGGCCCTCTCAAGCCTGGAAGCCTTTGTCTACAACTAGTATCTCCACACCCTTGTTATCACCGTGGAGGTAATGGTGACGGTAATATAGATAATGGTGGTGATGATGAAACTGGTGGTATTCATAAAAAAAAAAAAAAAGTCAGCTTGTTCACGTGTATGTGCCCGTCTCTTTACTTCATAGCCCTGCCGTCCCCGGTAGGGAGACCAGCGGCTTAGTTGGGAAGAGACATGACAGACTCCCTCTTCCTACCATGTGAAAATGCTGACGAGAGACACAGAAACCCTTTTAGAAGCATTGTCTTGGCTTCGGGTTACAAAAGAGCTGCTGCTGTTAAGCTGAGCAGCAGCGATGACCTTGTCATTGTAGAACATTCTAGAGCCGTTCAGGAACAGCCGCCTCCCTGCTCCCTTCGCACCTCACTGGTTGGCCGTTGCTCTTCATCACTAGCGCTGAGAGGAGGAGGCCCCCCCAAGGGCTTGACCCGGTGACTCTACAAGAAAGCTGTGATCCGAGAGCTAAGGATGTGGCTCCGTGGTAAAGTGCCTGTCTAGGATGGAAGGCCCAGAGTTCCATTCCCGGCACTTCAACAACAAGCAAACAGATTTTTTAACAATGAGCACAGATGTGATTTCAGAAGTGTATTTATAGCGAAGCCTGGTGGCACAAGCCTATGATCTCCAATACTTTGGGGTAGGGAGGGGTTGTGTGGCAAGAGGATTGCACGTGGCAGGCTTGCTTGGACTAACAAGATGAGTAAAAGGCCAGCCTGGGCCCCTCGGTGAGACCAGGACCTCAGAACATGAGTAAAAAAGAGGGCTGGAATACAGCTCTGTGGTGGAATTGTTACCTGGCACACGCAAGGCTCAGCTTACTCTCCCACCGAACGGAAAGAAGCGGGAAGGGAAGGAATGGGAAGGGAAGAAAACAAAGAAAAGGTTGCATGTGGGTAAAGGGTGTTCATCGTGCATTGGTGGTTATAAATGACCGAGGGAGGGTCTTATGTGGCTAAAAGTAGAGATTTAGCTAAATAAATTATGGGACATTAAGCTGCTATTAAAGTACCATAAAATAATGTTTCATGCCTTGGGGTCCATGGTATCAAGTAAGTGATGAAAGATTATAAAGCAGTGATTCCAGTATTTTTATTCTTTTTTTTTTTTTTTAAGGACAGAGAAAATTTATATTTATTTGGAGCTAGTTAGGATTGCAATCCAGGAAAACACAGGTTCAAGCCATCATGAAAATGTATTCTAATCCCAATAGGTGTGGGGGTTTTTGTTTGTTTGTTTGTTTGTTTCAGTTTTTTAGGATTTTGAAGCAAGGTCTCTGTGTAGCCCAGGTTGATCTCAAACTCAAAGCAGTCCTCCTGCCTCAGCCTCCCTAGTGCTGGGATTTCAGACATGAGTCACTACACCTGGCAGATGGAATATCCTAAAGAACAAAGATGTAAACAGTTTGATTTTAATGGAATAAAAAATGCAGATTTTTATTTTTTTCATAGTGAAATCTGGACTCAACATTTTAAGAAGGGACCTAGAGAAAAACTTAACAATGGCAAAAAAAAAAAAATGTCTTAAGAACCAAAGGTCCCACTGAAAGGGCAGAATAGGGGCCAGTGTAATAGCTGGGCAGCAAGAGAATGCGCCTGAAAGCCTGATGACCTAAGTTAAACTACTGAGTCCCACACGGTGAAAGGAGAGAACAGATACCACGCTCAATTTGTCCTCTGATCTCCACATGTATGCTGTGTCATCTCTACACACACACACACACACACACACACACACACACACACACACACACCTCAAATAAATAAATGTTTTTAAAATAAATGATAGGATACCTGAACATCAGGCTTGAAATTACTTTATAGTTCTTTAATTTCTTCTTGACCTTAAAGCATACTTTACTGAAAGTTATACTCTGAACTGAGCTACGTTTGTGTGGTTTCGTGTCCCTGCCAAAGCAGTCTCTTTCAACGGAAAGCAGAGGGCTTGGTACCATTTGTGTGACTGTTGCTTAGCTTCGAAGACAGGGAGAGAAGTTGGCAGTTGGATGACACATCAGCTTGGAGATGGAGGTGGGGAGGGATGCCATCTGCCCACCAGGTTTGGGTTTGGCTTTTGGGTGGTGGTGAGGAAGACTCTACCACCAACCCTTCACTGAGGAGAAGAGAGATCATTTCTCTTAACACAGGGTGAGGGGCAGGAGGACCTAGAGCTGTGCTGAACACAGCACCAGGAGTAGAATGAGAAAGTCCAATCCTCAGAATATTATCTTAATATCACAGGGATCAGAACAGAGAAAACACATATCCTTCAACACAGAGGAAATCTGGTACCAATGCAAACCAGCTCATCCTGCAAGGACTTTTGATTTAGCGTAGAAAATGCCAAGATGGGGCGTCAGGTGGGAAAGGTCTTCCTGGCTGGGCAGAATGAAACTCAAGAGAAGTCTGAGTCTAGTATTTGTGAGAAAGCTACCTCATTACCCTAGGGTTTGGCTGGTCTTGCTTTTATAATTCTCTCTCTGAGAGTACTGCTGTGTCCCTTCTAGCCATGGCCATACAAGCCAGTTAGGAGAAAACAGTTCCCCCAGAGTGGAGCTAGCCTTGCCCCCTCTAGCCGTCCAAATGACCGTACACAACATACCTACCCTCCCTCAGCCGTGTGGGGAGAGACTCAAGCACCTGAGTTGGAAACAGGCTACCAAGGGACCAAAATGCCTCTCTTAGCCTCACATTCAAGGTCGTACATAAGACGCCTGAGATTCCTCCCTGCCTCCTCTCTCTCCTACCCTCATCCTCACTGAAGACAGTGTATTATCTGTCCCACACACTGTGGGGAGTCACAGCCTCAGCCTCCTAAGTTCTCTCCACCTGGACGGCCTGGAACCGTCACAGTTGTCCTTGGCCACCAAGACTTTTCTCTGTTGCCCAGGTGCAATCACATACCAACTGAGCCGGAAGTTGTTTGTCCCTTCCGCTCTCCCGGATGTTCATGAGTCATGTGTCCCCACTCCAGCACCATTTAATGGAGATTTCATCCTGCCTCGAATTTTAGCTGGTGTTTACCTGTTTGACTTTGGTTTGTGCCAGTGCTAAGAACTGAAATCAAAACCTTGCTCATGCTAGACAAACGCTGTATCACCAACCTCAAGTCCTCCACCACGCCTTCCGTGAGCAGCATAGGATCGAAGATAAAAGGGCATGAGGAATGGAATGGGCTGGGACAGACGCCTACTCTTGCATAGGCAAGTCAAATGATTTCATACAGCAGGTACTTATAAGTGAGATGTATAGATATGTATCACTAACATGACTCTGACTTGACACAGTTCGTATGTATGGTCATGTTTTCAGATTAAAAAAAAAAAAAGTCAAGGAATGTGACCTTAAGATAGAGTCTTTGAGTCTTTGACGTCAGAAGGAGCCAAAAGACTCCGATTGTGAAAGCTGCTCTAAGACCAGTCTGACATCATTGAGTTCGTGCCCCATTCTAAGTTCCTTCTGTGCGCTATACCATTAGATTGTCCTGGCTCAAGGAAGTGGACTTGATAATGGGTGAGAGCATGTTTTATGATGGTTTCCCTAGCTCTTACTCAACAGTATTTGATGGTTTTCCTGTCTCAAGGAAACCTTTAAAATACGTCAATTCTGAGTAAGCTGGACTTTTCCCCGTAAAAGGGAGGCAGTGATGGTATACCTCAGCTGACTGTAGAAAACGTCATCACAGAAGTTACTCTTGCCTGGACACGTATTTATGGTCATTCACTGCTTGCCAGATACTCAGTAAATGCTGGGGACAGGAAATGGAGATGGCCCCTAACTTCATTCCCATATCAGTGACTGCGGAGACAGACGCCAGTGAAGCAAGCATGCAGATGTGAGGATATGAGCCCCTGAAAAGTCAGTGCTGTGGAGAAAATGCAGATGGCTGTGAACGTGGATAAACAGTGGAGAGAGAGAGGGGCCTGGCCAGAAAGGCCTCTCTGAGACCAGAGTGACATTCCTAGAGGTGCAGTTCCAGGCCCAGCAGCTGGAACATTACTTGGGGACCTGCTGGAATCACAAGTGACGGTTCAGCTCAGACCTATTAAACCAGACACCCTGGGTGCCTCCCAGCGGGCGGCGATGGGCCAGCTTTGTTTTCCTAAGTCTGAGAAATCTTTTTCATTTTCATTTTTCTCTTTGTATTGTGTGCTCCTGGCAAAGGAGTATGTATGTTCTGAGTGCCGTGTGTGTGTGTGTGTGTGTGTGTGTGTGTGTGTGTGTGTGTGTGTGTATGTAGAGCCCAGTACTTGACTTCAGGTGCTTCATCCATCAATCTCTTCTTTATTTACTGAGGCAGTGTCTGATGCCGAACCCAGAGTTTGTGGATTGAGCTGGTTTAGGAAGCTGACTTACCCCAGGGATCCCCTGTCTCCTCCTGTAGGGCTCTGACATTACAGGTAAGCTACCACACCCCTGGCTTTCACGTGGGTGCCCGGAGTCTGAACTCTGGTCCTCAGGTTTCTGTGGAAAAGGTTTTATCCACTGAGCCATATTTCCAGTTCCTCTTTCTGTACTCTTTCAACTTGGTTTTTCAAGACAGATTCTCATTTTGTATACCAGGCTAGCCTTAAACTCATGGCCAAACCTCCCGCCTTGGCCTTCCAAATGCTGAGATTACAAGTGTGCCCCACCACACCTGTTTTGTTTTGTTTTGTTTTGTTTTGTTTTGTTTGGGGGGGGGCGCATATTGTATGCTTTCATTTTTTACTAACACGTAGTAGTTGCACATACATACAGGGTCCAGTGTGACATTTCAACACATGTATATCATGCATAATGAGCCATTCATGGTGACTGTCATATTTGTCACTTCAGACAAAGGTCATCTCCTTCTCTGGGGAAGATCCGGAATCCTTTGCATCAGCCATTTTGAAATTTTAAGGAATTGTCAGCAGCTCTTGTACCACGGTGCTACAGAACATCCAAAGCACCTCCTACCGCCGCTAACATTCTCTCCCATCTAGTCCTGACTTACTTCCCCCATTTCAGCCTTGTTATTACAGGCGACAGAATTGTACATTATACAACAAAACAACATTCCGTTGTGCAATAAGATAGTAAGACAGCTAGGAGATTGGGATGGACCCTGAAGTTTAAGAACCTGCGTTCAGGCCTCGGAGGTGGGATAGGGATAGGCTGAGGCAGAACATTTGTCACTAGAAGAAATAGTGTCGTGAGATCCCAGGGTTTGAAGAGACAGAGCTCGTAAGGGGAGAAAAGTGAGACAGAGTGAAGCCGGAAAACTGTCTGGGGTCACATTGCCTCGAGGATTCTACCCCCACCGTGCTAAAAGTGAAGCCACTGGAGACTTCCCGGCAGGCTGTTGTGGTGGGATTATATTTGCATTTTGAAAACCTCCATCTGACCACACAGCTGGTAGAGGGGACTGGACATGGAGAGACTTATTTGGAAGCGACTTCAGTCCTATAATTTGAAGGCTGAGAGAACGGGGCGAGAAGAGATGGAGACAGGAGGAAGTGAGTGAGTGGAATTCGGTACAACAGACACTGGACCCTGGAGGCCTACGGAGACAGGGCCTTGCTGATATTGGAAAATGGAGCCTGAGGGAGAGCGGCGTGTCAGGCTGGAGCCCAAGTTCCTGGCTTTTAAAACCAAAATGACAGTGATGGCTCCAGACCCAGAGAGACTGGAAGTAAACATCATGTATTTCGTTTGCATCAAAAGAAGTGGGCAGCGCCTTTGAGCTATGAACTAGACCTTGGTAGACATTGATGGTAGAAGGCAGGAGAAAATTATTCTCAAGGGTGAGATATGGTGACAGCAGGAACCAAAAGATGGAGACAAGGCAGAAGTGAGTTCTTTGGTTGCTTGTCATTCAGTCATTTATTCATTCATTCATTTATTCTACCTATTACGCCCCCCCGCCCCCAAGCCATGAAACCACTCAAAGGATAGAATAGAATAATTATTAAAGGTAAGAAAGACCAGACATGGCAGATCTTGAGTTCCGAGAGAATGATTTCAGGCCCCCACTGAAAACAGTCTGAGGAACATCACAGCTGGGGTTTGTTTCTGAAAGGTTGACCCAGCACCATCCTGCAACATCAAACACGTGCAAGAAACCAGAAGGAAGGAGACCAGCCCAAGAACCCTAAGGATGCAGAAGGATCACCCCATCCCTCCGACGGTGATGTAAGCTTAGCACCCAGGGCAAGAAAGAGTTGTGCCCTCCTTGTTTCAGCGTGCCCCATCACTGTGGAGGCATGTCTTCAATTTGTGAAGACATAGTCTGGGGCTGCGAAAAGATGAAGCTTAGGGGAGCAGAAACAAGGTCTCCTCCTTGTTTTCAGCTTTCCATCCAAGCAGAGGCCAGTTCAGCAGCCGCTACTGCCAATTAGAAGCGAAAGACTAGCACAAAGTAGGCTTCCCAAGATCTGGCCAGTTGGACCAGTGGCTTCCTGGGCCCCCAGGAAGGTGCAGCATGGCACAGATCCTCAAGGGGAAAGGAGCCGGCAGGGAGGACCCGTGCATGAGAATTAAGACCTCCGTGACCCCCATCTGTTCCTCCTCTCCTTTACCTCCTCCCCTGCTGCCATGGAGACCAGTCTGGAATGGCAGTAAGCCTTATGCCCCAGAGAAAACAACACTGTGTTTAAAGAGTGGAAGTTGGCCTCTAAGCTCAGGCTCTGCCGCCCATCCCCCACAGCCCAGGGTTCTTACAAAAAGGCAGCTTTTTGCCAGAGGGTCAGGGCTCTGCTGTCCATCGATCTGCGTCCACTTTGTCCCTCGATGCTCTCCACTTGTTCATTTTTGAACTCACACCACACAGTCTAAGTGTCACGGGTCTGTTTAGTCGCAAAGGTGCTGGTGTGACCGTGTCCTTTCTGTTCGGTGGCACAGGGCATCACGCTCCTCTCCTTTTTGTGTCTTTGAACCGCTGCTGTTGACTCACTGGGCTGGGGCTGTTGAGCTCGGCAATCAACATCTCTATTTTTATCTCTGCCCTCTCCCCTCCCCACTGACTCACCACTCTAGGTCTCAGAGCCTGGGGATCTTAAAAGACTTGTATTGGATGTAGGCTGAATATATGCACAGATGCGGTGTTTCTACCGTTCAAAGCCACGAGTGGTTTTTCCTTTTCTTTTCTGATGCGCAGGGCCCACGCACTAGAAGCGTCATTTATTACCCGCTCGCCGCCACACTCTTTGTGGCTGTGTTACAGCTCAAGCTGCTGTTACCTCCTGAGGTCTAACATAAATGGCAGACAAGGGAGGAGCCGGGATCTGGTTTCTGAAACTCATCTTCAGAGGAAACTTCAGTACTGAGCTGAAACTTTTAACTTTCCCCAGCTGAATTCAGGAAGCCTGACCTGCAGTCTACAGAAAGCAGAAACTAAACACATTGTGGTCGTACTACCTTTTTAAAGAAAATCCACCCCAGTGGGGAAAGATCTTCTTTCCTGCTTAGATGTGTGCATGTTGATAAGTAGTCTTAAAAAAATTTTTTTAATTTTATGGCCATGTCTGCCTGAGTGTATTTATAAGCACCATATGTGTGCAGGTATGAGAATCCAGAAGAGGGCACTGGGTCCCCTGGAACTGGATTTACAGGGATGGAGAGCTGCCTGTGTGGGTGCTGGGAGCCAAACCTGGGTTTTCTCCAAGAGAAGTTCTCTTAATGGCTGAACCATCTCTACAGCCCTAAATATGTCATTTCTTGTGTCTTCATTTTCTGTTTCGGAAAAATGGAGACTTTTAATCTCTTGAACATACATTATATATTACGTAGAATTGTTTTGAGATTTTTTTTTTAATCTTAAAAAGGAAACTTTAAAACTTTAATCTTCAGGAGGACTTTAAAACAAGAGCTAGTTCATAATAACCTCTCAACTAAATGTTGGCCGTTATTCTACATCAAGCCATATCTATCTGTCTTAAGAGAAATAATTCAGTCTTTAAAAGGTTTTTGGGTTTGTTTTGTTTTGTTTTTTGGCCATGGTGGTAGATCAGTCAGTAGAGTTCTCAGGCATGGGGCCCTGTTTCATCCCCATTATTCCCATAAGAAGCCAGAGGCTGTGAAATGTGCTTGATTTTCTCACAGTGCTGGGAGGTGTTCTGGGACTTGCTGATGACCTGGCCTGGCCCTGCCTGCTGAGCTCCAGGCCAGAGAGAGACCCAGTCTCAAGAAATCAGGTAGGCAATGCCCAAAGAACTTCCAAGGTTGTCTCCTGGCCTACACACGCGCACAGAGAGAGAATAGCTCAGAATGCTGCCTCCCCTTATTTCAGAATTTATAAGCTTATGAGCCATCTTTCTGCAGAGACTCGGGGAAGCCTGTGAGGTACAGAGGGATCTATTTGTCTTTCCAGCATAGAGAGCTTTCTAGCTCCCCAGTCTGCCTTTCCTAGAATTTTATTCTCATTTCATCAAAATTGGTTTTGTGTTCCAAATCCAAGGGCACTCACATGTTCTTCTCCAGATAATTATATTATACATGCAGTGACTTTTCTTTGGCTTCGCTAATGTCACCTCATTAGACCCAACTCTAACGATGCTCTCTCTTTTCTACAGTGCAGCCATGAAAATAGCATGGAAAAGTTTGCGCAGAAGTTACCCTTTGTCTTCATTACCAGATTTCTTTACCACTTCTAGCCCTGCAGTCTTCACTAACTGAAAGGTGGTTGGTTGGAATCTAAGCAAGGGAGGGTCCCACAACCCAGATGTAAGTAAGATTCGTGCAGTCTCCAGGAAACTCCTGGGCACCCTGTGAGTCCCTGAAACTACACTAACCTCGTGGCTTAACACATCTTAGAGGTCACACCTGCTCTCCAGCTAGCTAAGATGCCCCGAAACATTCTCTGAACCACATAGCTCCATGCAATGCACCAAATCTGCACATCCACTGCCACAAAGCAAGACTCTGGGAACCTTGGGCACAGATTTGGGGAGAGCAAGGTACCAAATCCCCTGTGTGGGAAAACCTCACATGGAGGGAGAGGGGCGTGGAAGCCTGAGGCAATAAGATGCATTCAGGCACTTTTATCCCCAGTAGGTGTTCGAGGAGAACTAACTACTTGGCTCTTTCGGTATTCGATCAGTGTTGTTACCCAGGCATCACACTTACGTAATATGTGAGGCTGCTGAGCATACATGATGAGAATCACTGGTCCTCACCACAACACTCTTCTTCCTCCCCACCTTCTGCTCCCCATAGCTTTAAAGTCCTTCCACTGTTTTCTTCTGGAATGAATCTGCCTCTAAACTAAAGGGTTTCTCCCGTTGCTCCTAGATTACTGTTCTGACATTACCTCTTGACTCAAGAGTGGAAGACAGGGATTTGCCCCCGGCTCTTCCAGTTCTCCAGCAAGCTTCCTCTCCCTCCTCCTCCACGATTATCACTACATGTGTGTATGTGTGGTATACTATATATACGTGTGTGTGTGTGTGTGTGTGTGTGTGTGTGTGTGTGTGTATCACAACTTTAGGTGAGATTTGATATCTGTGCATTCAGTGGCTAAATAAATATCGTTTGTAAATGAGCGGAATAGTGGATTTTGATGACATTTCTACTAGGCACAACTTGAGATTTTTGTGTTGTTGCTGGTTGTCTTCTGTGTTTTTCTCTTTCTTCTTCCTTTGTTCCTAGCCTTAAGTCATCCATAGAACCTTCACTGGATAGGAAACCTTTTCCCATTCATTTGCAGATATGAGATACAAGATAAATTTCTCTGTTTTCATGGGTCTGTCCCTCCCTGGACTCTTGCTCCTTCAGCTCCCTTCTGGAGGGAGTGCTAAGGTGGCTGGGAGCGCTCCTGTGTGGGGGCCCTGTCTCTTCTAGCTCAGCTTAGAAACCCATTCCAGTGAAATGCTTTCTCTGATCCCCTTCTGACCGCTATAACCTAGAAAATGTATTCTCTGGAAGGAGCAAATCACACTTGAAGGACTTTGTTAGGTGAGAGCCTCCCTGCCATGGGCAGCCATGGGTGGATCTTGAAGTGGGAGGTGCCTAGGAAAAATAGAAGACAGAACAATGGACATAAGCAGCCACAGGGGTTTCCAGAGGAGACTAGGGATGTCTAGATCCTTCGTTTCCGATCAGACTCCGATAACAAATGGCATTTTTCTGTCTTAGAAGGGTTCAGGACATCCAAGTCCCACACCATTTGACCTTGTCTGAACTAGCCTATGTGCCAGGAGTCATGAAAGCAGACTCCAGGTAGGATCAGAAGCACATCCTACATCTGTAAATCAGAGAGCCTGCAAGGTCACAGCAAAGCTTCCTACCAGCTCTGTCCCGGAGACAGGGGCAGGGAGCGTGACCTAGCTAGAGGTTCTGTGAGCTAACACTGAGGAGGGAGGAGAGATGATTTCTTGAGGTTCTGCATGTAGGGAGGTAGATTCATACTTAGGTCATGTCTGACTGGGTGCAGGATGCCAGGCTTCAAATTCCTTTAAAAAAGGAAGTTTGAAGCAGCTCCATGCTTTACCCAACCTCCTCAGTTCCTGTCAGAAAGCGCCCCCAAGCCCACTCAAACCCCCTCAGGAACCTTTCAGAAGCTTCTGCTTTATTCTTGGCACTTTTGCAATAACATGATTATATGCCCTGCTGTGATAATTTTTGCCTTCATTGTTCAAGGACTGGAAGTTCCCATCTTTTTGGTCCTGGAAAGTTTCCTTGTAGGATTTCATTACTTCCTCCACTCTGTCTGCTTTTCTGGCAGTGTGGGGCTCCTGTTAGTTAGCGTGGTCCCTTCCAGGCTGATCACCTGTGTTGTCATCTCTTTCTCTCTATTTTGCTTCTCTTTGAATTCTGTTCCATAATTTTTAAGGGCTCTCTAATTTTTAGAATAATATGTCTGGCATTGTATTTTAAATCTGTGAGAGCTTTTTTATGCTTCTCCTCTTCTCTTTTATTTTCGGAGTTTTGCTCTATAGCTCAAGCTGGCCTCATGTGAAAAAATCCTCCTACCTCAGTTTCCCAAATCTTGGAATTACAATTTCATATCACCATGTCTGGTTTGTTTTAATTTTCCAAATGTTTATTTGTGTAGCACCCTGTTCTTGGGGCTGGAGAGCTGGCTCAGTGGGTGTGCAAAGATAAGGACCTCAGTTCGGGTCCCCAGTGGCCATGTAAAAGGCTGGTGGCAGAGTGCACCTATAACCCAGCCCTGTGTGCACCTGGAATCCAGCCCTGTGTGCACCTGTTATCCCAGTGTTGTGTGCACCTGTTATCCCAGTGTTGTGTGCACCTGTAACCCAGCACTGTGTGCACCTGGAACCCAGCCCTGTGTGCACCTGTTATCCCAGTGTTGTGTGCACCTGTAACCCAGCACTGTGTGCACCTGTTATCCCAGTGTTGTGTGCACCTGTAAC
>NW_026596256.1:2064761-2105381 GCF_907164565.1 Psammomys obesus | reverse complement strand
ACTGTGTGCACCTGTAATCTCATCCCTGTGTGCACCTGTAATCTCATCCCTGTGTGCCCCTGTAATCTCATCCCTGTGTGCACCTGTAATCTCATCCCTGTGTGCACCTGTAATATCATCCCTGTGTGCACCTGTAATCTCAGCACTTTGTGCACCTGTAGTTTCATCACTGTGTGCACCTCTTATAATCCCAGCACGGTGTGCACCTGTAATCCGGATGCTGGGAGACAGAGGCAGGAGAATCGCTGAGGCTTGCCAGCCAGTCTAGCCAAATCAGCAAGCTCCAAGTTCAGTGAGAGACCCTGCCTCAGAAACGAAGGTAGAGGGCTGGGCGTGGTGGTGCACTCCTGTGATCCTAGCAGTAAAGAAGGCAGAGGCAGGCAGATCTCTGAGTTCAAAGCCAGCCTGGTCTACAGAGCAATTCCAGGACAGCTAGGGCTAAACAAAGAAACCCTGTCTCAAAACAAACAAAAAGCAACAAAACCAACAAACAAAACAGAAACAGAAACTGAGATAGAGGTCCAGAGAGATGACTCACCAGGTAAAAGCCCAGCCACGCAAGCCCGATGGCCCAAATTGAACCCTGGCACCAATTCAACAAGCCAGATGCTACAGTTCATCTATAACCCCAGCACTCCTCAAACGAAGTGGTAGGCAGCAAGGTGGAAGATGAGAGCCAACTTCTGAAAGTTGTTCCCTAGCCCCACATGAGTACCATGGTTCACACCACACATCCACACACCATACATACATGCATACCACACACCACCACACACACACACCACCCATATACAGTATCACACACACACATATAAAATACAATTAGAGATTTCTTTAAAATATGGTGAAAAATGAAGACTTCCATATTGACCACACATAAGTACACCTCACACATATACAGTTATGGTACTAATTCTTATTTTGCTTGAGAATATCTTAATAATTCAAAAAATATTGTTCTGCTGCCTTTTTTTTCTTCTTCTCTTTTCTATTTGTTAATTGGACGCTGGTTTTTTTTTGTTTTGTTTTGTTTTGTTTTTTGTTAGAGGATTTTCTCAAATGTGTAGTGATCCTTGCGTCTGCTCTCATCGAATAAGAGACAAATGCTCTAACCAGGAGCCTGGTGTTCCTAGGGAAGGACTTTCAAGTGGTGATCCTTAGCCTAGAAGCCTTGGGGAATACAGGCGCTATTTGTCATTCTCATAGTGGGCCTAATTTCCCACAGGAGACGCTAGACTCCTGTCTAGAAGCAGTGAGGCAGTGGCAGCGTGCTGCAGCCAGGCAGCAGGATGATTGGATGTAGGATGAGACCATCTCACCACTGAGTTGCAGATTTCCATTTGATTGACACTTTCAGTACAAAACACCCCCTTCTCCTTGTGCCAGATCTCTCTATGCCTTCAAACCGTAAACCACAGATGATTCCAGGATGGAGGACAAATACAGTTTTGAGTGTCTCTCCTCTGAAATGCCGGAGACTAGACATGTTTCAGAGTTTGGAATGCTTACTGTGCTGAGATGTCTTGGGGGTAGGACCTGTGTTATTCGACATTCTCTGGAGGAGCAAAACTGATGGGATGCTTGCACAGTACAAAGGGAAGCTGTTAGGTTGGCTTGCACGGCACAGGCTGGGGAGTCTAATAACGGCTGTGTACACTGAAGAGGCTGAACCACTAGCTGCACAGTCCACAAGGCTAATGCCTCAACAGTCCCAAACTGGCCCTAAAAGTCTGGAGGATTCTTGGAGAGCCGTGGTCTTCCGCCCACATTGAAAGGCTGAAGGACGAAGGTTGTGACCTGTGGCCTTGGCGGCAACAGAGAGGATGTGTTCACCAGCAGGGAGTAAAGGCAGCGAAGCAAAGATGGGCTGTTCTCCCAGAGCTCCCGATGCCTGGAAGGCGCTGCCCACTTGGGAGGAAAAGCTTCCCCCTTCAGTTAATCCTTCCAAGAAACAGCTCAGAGACTCACCAGAGACCTGGCACTTAGATCAGCCAGTGCTCCTGCGAATAACCCTGTCACAGCACATGGTACTCAGGGGCTCCGATCCCCGAGATTTTAAAGGTTCTTACCATATACTGGATGGTTTTGTGTCAGTGTGACTCAAGCTGGAGTCACCTGAGAGGAGGGAGCCTCAATTAAGAAATTGCCTCCTTAAGATCAGGCTGTAGGCAAACCTGTATGTGGGACTTTTTCTTAAGGAGTGATTGACGTGGGAGAGGCCAGCCCATTGTGGGTGGGGCCATCCCTGAGCTGGTGATCCTATAAGAAAACAAGCTGAGCAAGCCTGTAAGCAGCACCCATCCACGGCCTCTGCATCAGCTTCCGCCTCCAGGTTCCTGCCCCTTTTCAGTTCCTGTCCTGACTTCCTTTGAAGATGAACAATGATACGGAAGCCAAATCACTACAGATAGCTACAACTAGCTGAGGAGGGCCCCCTAAGCTTGACCCCTGGCTCAAGGCTCCTCTAGAGTTTTGGCACCCGGTGGGAAGTGGGGGAGAAGGTGGCATCAGAGGATGGTTGGGGTCCTTATGTAGTAAGACTTGAGTTCCAGTTCTAGCTCTCCTTCGTAGGTTGTCAGTTCGGATTGCACCCTCTCTGCGTAAGAAGCAGTTGGTTACAGCAATGTGATATAAAGTTGTCTCAGTTTCCTCAGGAGGCAGAAGCCAGCAATGGGCAGATGAAAAGCAATGCAGCCCCTAGGAGGTGTGCAGGCACTTCCGGTCACCTTTAGCGCCATGGCTGTCACGTCGCACAGACACTTCCATAACCAACTTGATCTCTTCTCTAGACTAGAGAAGAGATAATCGTAACAGGAGAAGAAAAGGGGCCATCACGAATCCCCAGGTGTCTGCAGGCATATTAGCCAGAAGTCTCAACCTGCAAAGGCTGGGCAATCCTTTCTCAAATACCATCACAATTCTAAGGAAAGGGGGAAAAGGAATATTAGCCAGGCAGCTACTGGTATCTGTCAAACGAGGCAGTGAGTTATTTACTCTCACTTGGCAACTCTAACAGCTGTAACGTGAGACCAGAAATACTTCATAGAGCTGCAGTGAGGACTAAAGAGGAGGTGTATGGAGCAGTGTGTGGCAGCACACCTAACCTCTCATCTCATGCCTCCATCAGTATGAATGCCGTTCGGAGATCAGAGATCCCCCACCCAGCCTGCAACACCCCTTTCCAGTTACGTGAACACAACACTGCACTCGCTGCGGGAACCTGAATGGTCACGTGTGACTTGATTAAAAATCAATCTCATGTTGGCAAGGTATTAGTTAAGAACAAAAGTTGGAAATCAGAAGCCAAAAGCTCTCTGGCCAAGACAGAAAATATTAAACCATAAAGATGATTTTTACAGTCCATGTATTTTATTATAATCTTTCCTCTTCTTTATGACCGCTTCCTCATTTTCAGCCCACTCACTAATCTTTTTCATCATATGCTTCTCTGTTCCCTTAAGTTTTTTTTTTTTTAATTTGTATTTACTGTGATTTATCTACAGAACTTGAAAGCCAAGAAAGGTGTATGTGTATTTATGTGTGTATGTATGTGTACATGTGTGTATGCTTGTGTGTTTATACATGTGTGTATGTATGTGTCTGTGTGTTTTTACATGTATGTATGCATGTGTGCTTGTGTATATACATGTGTGTATGTATGTGTACTTGTATGCATATACACGTATGTATATGTGTATTATACACATATGTATATGTGTATGTACATACATGTATGTATATACATGTGTGTATATGCATTTGTGCATGTGTATGTACATGTGTGTATGTGTATGTACAAGCATGTATGCATGTGTCTGTGTGTGTGTCTATACGTGTGTGTGTATATGTGCATGTATGCAAATAAAAGCTTTTCTTTAATCAGCCTCAGGGCTGACCAGCTCCTTGCTCCTTTCACACTGCAAATCAGGTTGGGCTGGGAGGGCTATAGCTAGCCAAGCCTCTGACCAAAGCCTGGGGATTGCAGCACGGTTGGTTAGAGCTGAGATGTCTGCAGGTGAGAGCGCACACAGTTCCCATGATTTGTGTCCGGAGCGTCTCCCTGCCTGCCGAGACTGCAGTGTCTTTGCTTCCTGCCTGGTTTCCCAGCCCCTCTCATTCCCTGTGACCTGACATGTGGCAGGCCTGGCAGAGATTGAGAGCAGAGTCACATTTCACTGACCTACATTGCAAGGGGCCTTTGTGTCCCTGGCACAGCAGAGATGAGCTTGGTAACAGAGGGTCAGGTGTGGAGCCCTGCTTGTGTGTACTCAGTTCGCTAAGGTGCTGGTCTCCCAGCCTGCAGAGCTGGAGACAGAATCGTGGTGCTTGTCCTCTGAAGAGAATACAGAAGGGAGAAAGAGACTCCCCTCCCCAGCGCACAGCGCCTCCCTCCCCCGTGGCTCTTTCCTAGCCAGGCTTTGCAGCCTAGAATTCTGGCTCTCTGAGTGGAGAGTGCACACGTGCCGCAGTTCTCCGGAGGAGAAGCGCTTTCACGGGAAAACAAAAGGCAGCTGTCAGTTTAATCCCAAGCTCCCTGATAACATTCCAGCAGAGTTCCTTTTTCTGGAGATGAAATAAGAACCCTGGCAGGCCCTCTTGACTGGCCACATAAATCATTTGTAGTAATTGCTCTGAGAGAGGAGAGCCACTCAGCTCTGCAACGCAAAGGAGGGAGTCACACTGGCGTTCATGGACCCCCTCCCTCCTCCTCTCTCTCTCACACACACACACATGCCTACTCACACTATGCTCTTCGATCCCTCCCTCTCTCCCTTCCCCCCTCCCCTCAGAGCTCACAGAGAGGGAGACTGTTCCCACTGAGATGGGCACTGAGAGTCCTATTTTTTAAAGCATGATACAGAATATAATAAACAACGTTCTGTTTCCCCTTTTTTGAGGCTAAGCCAATTTAGATTCTTCTGGAGTCTGGCTTGGGAGAGGATATTGGAAGAGTCGACAGAAAGAGTGGGAGGGAAAGAGCACAAAGGTAAGAAGGAGAATGGAGAAAGGCCACCACTCGGCTCCGGGCTTTGTTAGGTTCATCTGCTGCTGTGTATTCCACGTCACCTGCGTCCTCTCTCTCTCTTGCTTTTTCTGATGAAAACTGCAGCGTGGTCATAAAAATCCCCTGCCCTGTGATCTGGGAGCTACTGCCGAGGCTTGGCAGCTCTCTAAGGAACAAACTCTCAAAAGCCACAAAGCCCTAATATACCCTTTCCCCTCTGAGGCCACTAAAGATGGTGACAGTAAAATCATGGGGCTTAGGCAGTGTATGTATGGTACCTGCAGAGGTTGGCCATAGGCCCTTAATATGCACCCTTCACTTACCCACTGGTACATATTCATTGAAAGTAGTGAGGACACCAGGGACATTGGATGGCTCTCTTAGGCACACACAAGTATGTGATGGATGGATGGGTGGATGGATGGATGGATGGATGGATGGATGGATGGATGGATGGATGACACAGTTTGAACACCGCTCAGCAAACTGTTGGAAACATAACTGAGAATGTGCGGAAATTGCCCATCCTCTCTGACAAATGAATGTCTGGGCCTTCTCCACAAGCTAAGTTATAACTATCCTCAGGTTCCCACAGCTAGAGAGGAAAAAGTGGGGTAAAGGGGTCTGGGACCCCACTGCACCCACAGTCCTGATTAGAGAACAGCCCTGGCTGTGAATCGGTACGACCATGGAACATTGGAACTCGATAAGTTAAAACTCAGTCATTTCTTTTGTTTGATAAGAAAATGCATCCGGCTAGAGTCCTCCATCTTTACTTACATGCTACCTGACCAGGTGCCAGGAGCACACACTTAAGCCAACCTCTCGAATCTCTTCGCCAAGGATCCCCAGCTTTGGCAGAGTGCCGTCGGTGGGTGGGCATCCCAGGGTGCCCAGTGCATAGAGGTGCTTGCGTCCCACCTTGTGCCTGTGAGGTGCAGCACGCTTGAGGGCACATGTCTGCTCTTTTCCGGTGTCGTACCGGTGCTGTGTCAGCCAGCACATCCATCCTTGGTTGAAACTTTCTCCTGTTGGCCCCGCCTAGATGTCATTCTTCATTCCTCTCCTGGCCGTGAGGCCCTTCAGCCATTTGTGGGTGATGAAACAAGTTCATGAGCTTGAAGATGTTCAGGAAGGAGTTGCTCAGAAATGCACTCAGGCTTTTTTGCTTAAATCTGTATGGGTACGCATTTGAGGCAGGGTCTCAGGTAGCTCGTGTTGGCCTTGAACTTCCTATGTAGTTGAGGACAACCTTGGAATTCAGTCCTTCCACTGCCACCTCCCCAGGGATGGGATTACAAGTGTATGACACCATATTCGACGTGTTCAGTGTTGAGGGTTGGGAATGTTAAGTAAGCGCTCTGTGGCTGGAGGTACATCCCTAGCTCTGAAAATCTCAATAACAACAACAGTAATTCTAATCCCTTATGTCTAATCCCTTATAGCTTGCAAAGCATGTCTTGTCAGCTGAAGAAGTCAAAACTTAAAGAAATAAATAACTGGTTTAGGGCCATGGAACAAAGAGATTGCAGGACCAAGAATGGAAATCAGTGGCGAGTCAACTAACATTGCCTATCCCTTTTGATCTTGAAAATGTGCATTTTAGAAAGTTAAATATATATATTTACATATGTTTTTATGATCATACCATCCAAGATGGCTTCTCAGATATTCTTTGGGAAGGATTTGCTCCGGTCATTTCTATGCATATATAAGACTAACATGAAGTCTTGACATCATAGCATTATAAAGCAAACAGCATTTGGTTTTGTATCTTTGGCCTTTCACTTGCGGAGATTTTTTTTCTTTGTCATTAAACATTATTTATACAACATGGTTTTTAATGCCCACATAATTTCCCTTGGTATGGCTATTCCATCAATAATTTAAATTTTAATCTGTCCCTTCTTGTTGAACATTGTATTGTTTACTTTTTTTGTTTACAGACATCCTTCTAAATGAATTTTCAGTGGGGTTTACGATTGTACTCTATGGAGTCTCAGAAGAGAAATTGCTAGGTTGGGCACTATTTGGAAATATTTTGTTCATGTGTGTTGTGTAACTGGCTTCCAGCATCTATTGTGGTCTGTGAGCAGAGTGTCACCCACAGGCTCATGTGTTTGAACATCAGGTTCCCAGCTAGTACTGCTGTTTGGAAAGGCTGTGAACCTTTGGGGGGCGGAGCCTGGTTGGAGGAAGTAGATACCTGGGGTCACACGCTGAGTTTTCATAGCAGGGCCCATTTCCTGTTTGCTGTCTGCTTCCTGAGTGCCCTTGTCATGGGACCGGTCAGGCTGCTACTCATTCAGCCTGATTTCCTTTCTTTGATGGACTGTGTCCCCTTGGAATTATGAGCCAAGATAAACCCTTTCTCCTGTAAGCAGCTTTTGGAGGGTGTTGTCGCACAGCATCAGAAAATAACCAAGACCCACCATCTAAATGGATTTGATCATCATACCTTTGTTTCAGTTTTAAGAACTACGATTTCTTCTTAACTTGCAGTATAATGCAGAATAAATATTACCAGTTTATTTATTTTTGCAGTGGTGGGGACCAACCCCAGCACCCCCCTCTCCCACAGCTCTACTCTCACACCACCCCTTGAAATTTTAATTCATACTCATAGGTTTATTAAGACTGAGTAAATGGGGCCTTGTAGCGCATGCTTATAATCCCTGAACACAGGAAACAGAGGCAAGAGACTGGTGAGTTCAAGTTCATCCTGGGTTACGTACTGAGATTGTATCTCAGAAGAACAAAGCAGAAAAAGAATTATGGTCAGTGCTTAATTGTTCATTAATGAACTATCTTCTCATCATAACTGTTGCCTGATGCTGACAATTGATATTTGTTTCTCCTTAAAATCCTTTACACCACAAATGTCAAGGGTTTAGTTTGTAATCCGTTCCTTAATTTTAAGTTTTTTAAATGGGCAGATTTTAGCTATTGTCTTACTCATTTGTAATTTCATATAGACTTCCTTTCTACCAAAATACTTAAATATTGGCTCTCTAAAAGTTTCGGGAAGTTAAATCTTTACCATCAGTATATGACTCCCAGAAGTGTATGTAGGTGGGCTAGCAAGATGGCTGAGTGAGCAGCGGTTCTTCCTGTCAGGCCGGACAACCTGAGTTCAGTCCCCGGAACTCCCATGACAGAACAACAGAGCTGACTCCCAGAAGCTGCGCGTGTGTGTGTGTGTGTGTGTGTGTGTGTGTGTGTGTGTGTGTGTTCTAATTGTGAGGCTCAGAACTTCCATTGCTAGTATCTCCATCTTTCCTCATACTTCCCAGCAGGTCATAGCCCTGAAGACACTTGGTGCATCTTCCTCCACCTGCAAAGCTTCCATTCTCGTTACTTGTGGGTAGGTGCCAGTGTGTAACGCTGCTTATCTTAGGCTCTCTGAGCTCTTCCTCTAGTTGACATCTTAAAACTAACTATAAAGATTTCATTCGATCCCTCTGGGATCCTAGAACTCAGGAGGCAGAGGCAGGCAAATCTCTGTGAGTTCAAATCCAGCTTGGTCTACGTGGTTTCAGGAAAACCAAGGCTATGAATAGAGACCTTGTCTCAAAAAGAGAAGTCCCACCAGGATGTTGATTTAAGTTACAATAAATACAATAAACGACATCTTTGATGTCGCAATGTCTTTCTGCTCAGAAAGGAGCTTTATCTCCATCTCATCTTTTTATGATTTTTTTTCCTTTTCATCATATAAGTCCTATTCATTTATAACTAAGGCTTTTCTTGGGGAATGCAAATACTTAATTATTTCTGCTTCTGAAATCATTGCAAAGTGGCATTTTAAAAAGGAGGGTCTTGATTAGCTAAGTCGGGGTTAGACTGTGAAAACCCAACAGAACCTGACAAGGTAGGAGCCATTAGTAATTAAATAATTTTCCTCTGAAAACTAATTGGATTAAATTAACTCATTTTAAGGTATTATTCTTCTTACAAGAAATGTGCAACCACTGTTCCAATACTGCTGTCTGTGACTTTTCTTAATCATTACCCACTTAGTCACTGAGTTAGGCGGAAATGAATGAACTCTTAATCTACAACAAATTCACTTCTAATCAAGTTATTTCTCATTGAGAAGCAGCAATATTTCAGCTGCATTATTCTGTTTCTGAAGTCACACTTCTCCCTGAAGTCAACTCTGCAGGCTTAGCTCAACGAACCATTTGGTTTTCTAAAATATACATATATCTGATTTAAAAAAAAAAAAAAGTGAATGCTTTCCTGCTATACTTAATCTGTACCTATACGTGAGAGTGAAAGCAGCTGCAAATTAACATAGCCGTAAGAAGGACGTCTAACCAGGCATGGTGACATGCACCTGTAGTCTCAGGTACCAAGTTCAAGGCCAACCTAGGCGACATGGTGAGAACTTGTTGTGGCTTAAGAAGAAGGAAGAGAGACCCTGGAAAGGGAGAGGGGGTGTGCTGTAGAGCTTCAGACTGAAAACAGACCTCGGAGGTCAAGCAGTCCACCCTTCTCTTGACTCTGGAATCCCCTGCTATTGTTAGCTGGGTTGCACTGGCTTCGTGGTTTACATGTGTACATTTGTCTGAGCAGAGCATGTGCAGCCAAGTCCCACTGGCGTGTCAGCCAGCTTCCGTTAGGATAAGACACACCTGGGATAATCAACCTAAGAGAGAAGAATTTTGCTCTGACTCAGAGTGCCACAGTTTCCATCCGTGATAAGTTAACCCTAATGCTCACGGCCCACGGAGGAACATCCGAGCGGAAGCAAGCAGTGGAGACAGCCATGTGTGTTGGGCATGGAGAGATGGCTGGGAGTTAAGAGCATTTGCTGCTCTTGGCAGAGGACTGGGGTTTGACTCCCAGAATCTACACCATGTTCCTCACAACCACCCATGATTCCAGCTCCGGAGAGTCTGTTGCCATCTCCTAGCTTCCACAGGTGCACACCCATGATCACACATACATACAAACACACACACACACATACATATATACACATATATACAGAAGCATATTACATACATACACATTATACATATACATGCATACACACATACATATGTACATGCATACACTCGCATACATACATACATGCACAATTTTTTTTTTTTAAGAAAAATCATCCATGTCTTGGCTAGAAAGTGGAAGGGGAGAGAAGAGGCCTGGATCCCACAGTGCCTTTCTGGATGTTCTCGCTCAGGTACCTCAGACCTCCCGCTGGGGTTCAGATCTTCAACGCTTGTGCCTTTGGAGAATATTCCAGATCTAAGCTGTAGCAATTCAGTTACCAAATGTCGTAGAGCTCTAGTGAGATTTGGGAATGACTGAGCAACCTGACATTTCTTAATCATCAGATGAGAAAATGGAGGCCCAAAATGATGAGGAGACATTTGATGCAGGCCCTTCAGGGGCATTCCAGAGTACAAAGCTGGGTTTCCTCCTGCCAACGTTCGGTGTCCTCTGTGAAGCCTGCCTCACAGCCCTGTGTGCTGTGAGACTCTCACATGGGCTGAGGGTGGAGACATTGGAGTGGGCCTTTGGAGCCAAGCCCCTCCCGTCAATTTTGCTGTGCGCCCACCACTTGGGGAGAGCCCCACACCCCAGCTCACTGTTTCCTCTTCTGTGAAGATCATTTGCAGCAACAAGATCTACCTGGCGGGGTTCCAACCGGGCTAACCTGGGGTAAAGTACCTGCATACACACCCTGGGTACTTTATAGACGGAAGAGCGCCGGGTGGTGCCAGCTGCCGTCATAACTCTGGGGAATGAGGGACCGGGAAGCGCAGTGGAGTCAGGTGGCAGTTAGTAGTTTTCAACTGCCACCTCGTGTTCACTAGTGTCCCACCCTCCACCAGAGCCAGCTCCCTGGGCTAATTAGCCCTCGCCACTGTTTTGATAGCAAGCATGGTCGTTAAGACCTCCATCTCCCCGGCACCTGCTGACAAAAATCCTGCTCATGGCACTGCGCCTGGGAACATTAACTCTTCCAACTTCAAGACGGGGGAACTGGTTTTGGCTTTGTTTTCCTTTATGAAACCCACCCCGCTGCAACTTGGTAATCGATCTGTAAAGGGCCGTGGCAGACTGTGGCTTGAATTCTCTTTGTTAGTATTGTGTGTTGTGAGTCGGATGCATGCAGGAGCATATGTGGGCGTGCATTTGCACATGCATGTAGAAAGGCTAGAGCACAGCCTCAGCTGTTACTCCTCAGGCGCCTTGTCTTTTGAGACAAGGTCTCTCCCTGGCCTAAGATTTGCCCAGTAAGCTAAATGGCTGGCCAGAAAATGCCAAAGATAGCCTTACTTTGTCTTCCTAGCATTGGCGTCATTCAAGCCCTAGTCACCACACCCTGCTTTTTTTTAGTTTTTTAACTTGTATTCTGGAGAATTGAACTCAATTCCTCATGCTTACAAGATAAGTATTTAACTATATCCAGAAACATGGCATTTAAAATCGGTCCAATGTATACGGGCCTAGAAACATAGTAGGGTACCCCACAAATTAAATATATAAGTATATATAAATATATATGCCAAAAATATAGAAAGAAAAATGGTGGGAATTCATAGGCTTATATCCTGAAGCAGCTCAGAACACAGATTTGAGATGAGAACATTTACAACAAGAACTTCTGCCGTCTCTCAACACCATGGCATTCCACGTGCCTAACACTATTTGCTGCAGAATAAAATAAAATATAAGGCCTTTTTTCATTTAGGTCATGATACTTTGCATTTGAAAATTGCTGCTCAAGGGCCAGAAAGAAGTTAAATGGCTCAGTGGTAAGTGTGCTGGCTACATGAGCCTGGCAACTGCAATCCCAGAACCCACGCAAAGGTGGAAGGAAAGAACCTACTCCACAGGATTGTTCTTTTCCCTCTTCACACACACACACACACACACACACACACACACACACACACACACACACAAATCTGTCTTGGAATGTCCCATCGAACATTTCCCTGCTAGGAAGCACCTAGAATTTTAGACATGACCAGATGGGTGATCCCATGTAGCCGCACTCTAGTCCTGTATCTGCTCCCTTCAGTTTGGGTTTCTCTTGGTTGCTAGTTCAAGTCTGAAATGTGTTTCTGGTTTTACCATCTACACTGGGACATACGTCAAGGTTAGAGTCCATGACTGTCTCGGTGGGGAGGGCACGTGGCAGCAGCCAAGAAGGCGTGGTCCTGGAGCAGAAGCTGAGAGCTTCCATCTTGAGACACAACCACAAAACAGAGACAGCTAACTGAGAGTGATGTGGGCTTTTGAAACCTCAAAGCTCACCCGTGGAGATGCACCTCCTCTTACAAAGCCACACCCCCAAATTCTTACCAAAAACTTCCACAAGCTGGGGACCAAATATTCAGATATGTAAACCTATGAAAACCATTATTCAGAACACTACAGGTGGCAAAAGTCTGTTGTTTCTGAGCCTGTGTCTTTTGCTCTGCTCTCCCCGTCTGCCTTTGGTTTTCATCATTCCTCACAGCCTTGTCTTGAGGAATCAAGTTGCATATTAAAAAAAGGAGATTGAAAAAATGGTGCCTCGTTAAACTTGAGTCTCCAGCAAATGGATAACAAATCATGTCTTGGTTTGTGTGTAAGAATGGGGTATAAATCTATCTGCAGTTCAAGTTTGAGGATCCCCCAAGTCACTTGGTAGTGGTCATTAGCAGCCGTGTTTTTTTGTTTTTGTTTGTTTGTTTTTTTGTCAGCTCACTATCACTTAAGAGTCTTGAGATGTTGAAACCCCTTTGCTAAGGGTAGTCTTCTCACCGCAACAGGCCTGTCTGTGTTGGCGGAACCAGACATCTGCAGCCCCAGGCACTAACCCTGCCCCCCTGAGCACTTGTCCCGCCTGGATCCATCTCATTACAGGCATCATAATGTCACTGTTTTCTTTCTTCTTTCAACTTTGCAAATAGGGGCCCAAGATCCTGCGGCCACTAAAGCAACCCACCAGCCTGCTTGTGCACACCAAGATGACTACTTGCAAAACAAGTGAGGTGGCTGCTGTTTACAGCTGGGCGCTCCAAGCTTCTGACTCATTCTGGGCAAGTGGCTATTTATAAACTAGTCTTTCATATTGGAATCATTATCTCCCACTCCCTTCACAAGTTAGAGACGGATTGAGCTTTCAACTACAAGAGAACCAGAGGCCTCTCTGACTGTTTTGCCTCCTGGACATAAATCTTTTTAGGGAACGGGGGTGTTTGTCGTCGGCCTTTTAATGGGAGTGACCAGATACCTGAGATAAGCAACGCACAGTTGGGGAAGGTTCATTTTGGATCATGGTTTCAGAGCTTTGGGCTATGGTTGCTTGGCCTGAATGCTTTGGGCCTGTGGCAGAACCACACGCCAGTTGGGGAGTGCACAGCACGACATCTATCTATCAGCTTTATGACACTCTGGAAGCAAAGAAGGAGGAAGAGGAGGAGGAGGAGGAGGGAGGAGCTGAGTTCTGAGCCCTTCACAGGCATGCCTCTAACAACTTTTCTTCCCACTGGGCCCCCCTGCTTAAAAGTTCCATTACCTGCCAGTAGGAACTCCGCAGACTGGCAGCGGAGTTGTTAGCACATTAGTGCTCGTGGTATCTAGATCCAAACCACAATGCTCCTGCCTAAGTCCTGTGTGGCACCTAGAATGGCACAGTCTCTCTCTCTCTCTCTCTCTCTCTCTCTCTCTCTCTCTCTCACACACACACACACATTTTGGTTTTTGGTTACCTTTATTTTTTTTCCAGGTGGGAGTGGGGAGCCTGTGCCATTTGCATAGAAGGAGATCTGAACTCAGGTTGTCAGCCTTGGCAGCAAGTACCTTTACCTTCAGAGCCACCTCACCGTCCCTTGTTCTGTTGTAAAAACCTCTCTGGTCTGTTAAAAACAAAAAATAGGGATGTTCTGGGAATTTAATTTGTGGCTTCACCTATGCTAAGCAAGTAAGCACTCTAGTACGGGGCCACAGCCACAGCCTTACATAACTCTTAAAATAGAAAATATATACTATTTAGTATTTTTAGTACATATATAGTACATATATTTAGTACATTTCCCAAGTACACAGGCATCTGTGATAATCCATACATACGGGCTTACAGAAGGCAAAACCAAAGTCTTCAGAATATAATTCATGATTGCTGAGACCACAGAGGAGTGCCTGTTCCACTTTGCCTTCATAAAAACGGTTCGGGTAACTGTTAAGAAATCTACACTAAGAAATAGCCTCCTTCATAGTTGAGCCACATGTGTGTCACTGGATACAACAGAAACATCCAAGAACAGTCATCGCTGGGGACACATAAAGCATTTAAAAAATAAATAGAAGAGTATGGACTATTAAGGTCTAAAGGAAAAATAACCAGATTCTGCTGTTTACCGAAAGAATCTGGGTCCTGGGTTTGGTGATGTGTTGTTTTTGAATGATAGAATAAGCACAATACTGGGCGGTTCCATTTTGTTTCATGTACAGATTTGCACTTTTCTCCCTGGCATAAATATTTGGTCTTAGGTTTCCCTTTTCCTCCTCTTTCTCTGAGCTTTCCTGAAACTCAAGCATGTCAGAGTGGAAGTGTGTTTGCTTCTGTTTAACTGTTGAGTCACAGACCACCCTGGGGGCTCCCTCTAGAAAAATGGTCATAAAGTACCACAATTGGAATCAGCTGTAGCTGCCGCCCTCTGTCCTCCTCACCGGGCGTGGGAGGGAACCGACCGACTCTGACCAAAGTCATCCGTTGCTTTCTGCAGAAAGTGTGGAGTAGTTTAACTCAGAGGAAAAGATGCCATCCAGCTCCTTGTAGCGTTCCCACCCTCTGCCAGGCTCCAACCTTGTGCTCTTCCTGATTCACAACCCTGCTTTTCAGTTTTCCTTGCAGGAACCTGCTAAATGAAGACAGTATTGCTACTTCGCTTCTTTGTATTTGGGATGCTCTTCTTGAACATCTGACTTGATGGTCATCTTGCACATCAGGCCACGTGTAGCATGCAGTTGATTCATAGCGTTGGGTTAAATTTCCTTAAGAATCACTTAAAGAGCAACAATAAATAGACCTTAAAACTTATGCAAATAATTGCCTTTAGAAGTTGGTGTTTTCACCATATATAGTCCTTCACACACAAAATCCGGTCCAAGAAATACAGGCCAGGTTGTGCTTTTGACTATGTTCTTCTAGGCTTGGCTCTCAGGGGACCAGGGACAAGGAGTAGGGCTGGAAAGGCCTGGGACACTCCTACTAGCCATAGAACAGAGTATACTCTGAAGGGACCTCTAGAACCCACGCTTAAGTCTAAACTGCTTTAACTAATCACTTAGAGACCCAGACAGCCAACCGCTTTTAATCTGCCTAGATAAGAAAAGTAAACTTTTTAGACATTTGAGTTTAACAGATTTAATGGGTGAGGGCCGTAAATGAGCCTAGAAAAGGATCAGAATTATAAAGGTGAGAACACCTAGGGGCCAAGGTCGTCTGACCCCCTGTGTACACAAGACACGCACATATGCACACTCACACACATGAACACACACACAGAATCTAAGGAGAGATACCCCAAGTTGTCCTCTGGCCCCCACATGACTATACACGCACAAGCACACATACATGCACTTGAACACACAAAGACATGATGGAGCAGGATTACGATAGGGGAAGCATTTCAAAGGCCTGGAGGTGTGGCTCATGGCAAAGGGCTTATCTAGCTTAGGTTCTGAGTCCAATTCCAAGTACTACAAAACAGGGCTGGGGGAGGGTTTACACAGCCCTGTTAAATTAGACAGCCTCCTCATTGCTGTCCAGTGCCAAAGGGTGGTTGTTTTCTTTCATTTTGGAAGTCAGACTAAGAACACACTGAGAAGTTGGTGAAATGTCAACCCGAAGGCTCTTCCCATCTGAACTGGGGGGAATCCAGGCTCTTGTTGAATTGACCGTGACCCCCTGGTTTTGGCTCGTTGACAATAATGTGACATTGTGTAACAGGATTTCCAGGTAAATGACTGTTGGAGCAGCTTAGTGGCCAGTGAGCCATGGGTTCAACCGCAGAAGCCGGGGCAGGTAACAGCTGTGGCCTTTCCGTGGCTTCTGCCTTTGCAGTGCATTTAACAGAAGAGTTGAAACAGAAGCAGTAACCGAAGGGCGGTGGCTGGTTGTCTGACCTCTTTGTGCCCCTCTCTGCACAGTCCTGCCCAGCTCCTCTGGGAAATTAAACTATGTTCAGAGTTTAGCTGTTTGAGACTATGGATAGACTAACAGACACGAGGTTTACCTTAAAGGTCCTGGGGTTGAGTTAGATCTTTTGAGGGTTTGTTTGGCTTTTTGTTTGTTTGTTGTGTTTTTGAGGTGGGAAAGAACCAACAGGTCTCATAGGAGCTAGACGAGAGCCCTACTGACACACTACAGCCCCAGTTCCTGGTTCAGCATTTGAGAATAGTCAACATGAAGTCACGTTTTACTGACAGAGACAGCAACTTCATGTGCCTCAACGTTTAAATAAGTATTTGGCGCCAATGCTCAAAATGAGTGGGTTTTCTTTTTGAGCTCCCCTAAACATGACGTGGAAATCCAGGGACAGTGCCACGCTTCTGTGCTCCATCCCTTCTTGCTTTTTGTGTCCGAATCTGAGCGTTTCCAAGCAGATTTTAGGCTGCAGGTAGCTCCACCTCCTTCATGGTCGTATATCCAGCAATTCGAAACACCAGGCTCTCTATCGCAGCTGTTAGTATTTACAGGGAGTACTTTATAACTACATTGTCGAGAAGCTGTTGGGTATGGTTGGTCTGAGGGAGGCGATCCCTAATCAGCCTGTTGGGTTCAAGTGTTCCCTCTTTGAAGTGTCTTTCAAGGGCATAGGGGAACATTGACTGCTTGCCTTCTTTTCCTCCTGCTGAAGTATCTGTCAAGCTCCAGCCCTCACGCTCATTCTTTTAGACAGGGTTTGGATTCTCAAACAATACAATGCCCTCTGCTGGATGCCCTCTGTGTGCTCACAGTCCAACCCATGATGTCCTCTCTGCTCAGTGTCCTTCCTGTGAATGCACACCACTTCCTGTCAAGGACATAGCACTTGGATTACACATCTTTAATCTAGAGGGGGACCTAGACTCCCTCCTGTTTTACCGTGTGACCCTGCCTGGTTGAAGAGACTTGTCAGTGGCCTTGTGAAATGGCCTGAACTAACACGTTCAGGGACCTGTGACATGCTTAGTTGTCAAGTCATTCTCACAGGGCCTGTCACCTGCTTCTCCAGACACGCAGTGCCCCACATGGCAGCGTGAACCTGCCGAACCGTGTGACACTCCAAGAGCCAGGACTTCAGCCTGACTGGATTCTGTTAGTTAAAATGTCGCTACGTGGATGTGAATCTGTCTTGCCACAGATTTTTATTCCGAATGGTACCCTGGTAAGCCTGTGAGGTGTCAGCCCATTGTACAGATGACAAGATTGGATTTGTGGAAATTAGATAACCGACCTAAGATTATTGAGATGAGCAGCTTATTGATAGAGAGGATTGCCTAATACACACAAGGCCGGGGGTCCCATTCCCAGCACCAGAGGGTGGGGGAAGGAAGGAGAGAGGGAGAGAGAAAGAGAGAGAGAGAGCACATTCTCATAAGACCTTTGTCCATAAGGCCCAGGGGGTCATGTATAAAACAAGGTCTAGAAAACCTAATTTCCGTGTCTTTGCTGTAGCCATGGTTAAATTAATTCAGTCAGTTTTCTTGTACCACAGCTGCCACACTCAGGTGTGGTAAATAGCCCTTTGCTTGCTTGTTTTTGTGTTTTGGTTTTGGTTTTTCAGACAGGGCCTCTATCGTATGCTCAACTCAAGCTCCCCTTGTAAATACGGGTAACCTTGAACTTCTTACCCACCTGCCTCTAAGTCTAGTCGGGTGCCAGCACTCCGGACTTGTAAGGGTGGGACCCAGGGCTTCATGTGTGCTAGGCAAGCACTCTAGCAAATGAGCTATGTCCCCAGTCATGGCGAAAATGCTTCCTCATGTGGTATGTGATCATTTCAAAGTACACACGCTGTCAGCATCGTGTGTACAGATCCTATATGACATTGGGTGTTTCATAAAGGTTTGGGTCAGATGCGCCACACCGTGACCTGTGCAGATCCATGCTGAAGGCTCAACCGGCTCTTCAACACATCTGTGCCATCAGAGGTTTCCATAGTGGACAGAATCCTTTAGAACGTGGGGTCCCAGGAGTCTCCCCACAGCCCAGAGGACTCTTCAGGGCTGGAAAGAGGGCTCATCTCTTGATTCGTGTAGGATCTCTGGACCAGCTGGGCTTCGTTTCAGCATCTACTGCTGTCATTACAAGAGCTGTTTTGTCTTTAATCTGTGCGCCACGTTGCAGCAATTTTCATCAAAAATATATTAAGCCCCTGCTGTAAATTGGCCCCGCACACCCTTGTCAGACATGCGAGGCGTAAAATGTCTTCATTTTTTCCCCCTCAAACTTTTCCCCTCTCTCTAAAGCCCTAGTAGACAGCAGTGGTTCCTAAAGCCCCTGACAGTCGTCACTAAGCCAAGGATTATACCGAGGAATGATCTGCTTCGGCAGGAAACACTGGCTTAGCCTTTGTTTACAGGAGGGAAAAAAATACAGAAAAAAGTAAGCCCCACTCCCCATGTCCATGGTCTCTGAAATACCACCTCAGACTATCCAAGAGAAAGAAATGAGGTTTCCAGCCTCGGAGGTCCCCCCCACCCCTCCCCCATTCCCACCCAGTGGCTTATGGGTTGTGACACGAAGTCACTGACGGTGGGCACCCCAGTGGTGAGTAAGAGCCTGGGTGTTGGAGGGGGGTTGTCTGTGACAGATGTCACCTGTGACAGGCTTCCGTCTTTACTCACGTGCATGTCTGTGTGTAGGTACCTGACTGGGAACACACCTGGGGAGTTCTCCTGTCATGATGTACAATCTTCCAGAAATATTTCATATGCTGACAACAGTAGCCCTGCAGGTTGTCAGTGGGGTCAGCCTGAAGTGTCCTCAGGAAGAGTTAGCGGTGAAGATGAACGCGCCTCCCCTGCCCGCATCCTTCGTCGGTGGGGGCGGGGGAGGGGGTTGTCAGGCTGCTGCCAAGGAAGTCTGGCTGTTTCTGAATAATGGAGTCCATCCCTTACCAGAAAAATGGGACTCTCTAAAGATTCTCTCCACATCTTTAGTTTTTCATAAAAGGGAATGCAAGAATGCTGGTGCTTTAAACACCCCCCCACACACACACACACACGCACACAGAAACTCTTATAACAAAATAGATTGTGACAGATTAATGGAGGAATGTTAAGACCTGCTATTTTCACCCCTTAACATTCACTGAAACACATTCGACAATGTTTCATGTACAATACACACAACACATAAAGCATGCCCCCCCCCACTAAATTCAGATTTACCCAGCACCCTTATGCTTTGGTTTTTGTTTGGTTTGCTTTGGTTTTTTTTTTTTTTAAATGGGCACACGTGTGCATTTTAAGGGGCTTCATATCTTGCTTGCTTGGGTCTTCCTCTTCAGTAGAGTGTCTGTGACATTCAACATTTTCACGGTTTTGTTTTGTTGGGTTGGGATTTGTTGTTGTTGTTATTATTACAAATAAAGTTTCAGGTTAGACAGTTTCTCGGGCTTACTGAATGCTCAGGGTGTATTATTCACATTCCTGACAGGTGCCATGCGCACCCTGTATCACTTCAGCCATACTTTCTCACCGCCCTTTCTGAGCCCTGGGCAAGAAGCAGTGTCATGGTGTCACAGCCACTTTCTAAGTAGAGAGAATTACATGGCTAAGCCAGAAGAATCCCCCCCCCTCACTTTAGCTGTCTTTCTAGGTGTCATTTCCCACATTCCTTCCAAAAAATGCGTGCAGGACAGACAACCTCTTGGCTACTGAGACAATCTATGGAGTGGTATGAGCTTGATCAGCTCCGTGGAGGAACAAGGATGGTTGGGGTGTGATTAGCAAGAATCAAATACCAATGTGCTGTCCTAAAACGGAGTAAAGATGTGTCCCTGAAAGCTACAGTTTAGCTCCCCAAACTGGCATTTTCCCAGGAAGTCATTCTAAGAACGTGGATTATTTCTAGGCCACCTCAGTAGGTCATAGCAGGTCATGATGAAGAGTGAAGGACACTGAGGCACGCATGGAAGAAGCTAGGAACAGCAGCACAGGTAAGCAAGGCCCTGCAAATGAACACACAGGCAGGCCTGGAAAGACGCCCATTTCTCCACCAGGCATTCAGATGGCTTGGGCAGGTGAACTCTTGACACACGGAGTACCCATGGATTTCATGGAACCTGTGGGCTCAGTGGCTGTCACCCTACCCTCCACAGCACTCTGTGTACCTTCTTAGTTCCGAGTCAGGGAAACAGAGCAATGGACAGAGTGGCATTCTTTGGCCAGAATGTCTGATGACCTCAGCTTTCCTAAGACATTTGGTACTCTGCTTAATCTTACTGAAGCAATCAGAGCAGTGAACAGGACTATTATAATTTTTCCAAGGAGCATCAATTACCTTAAAATGAAGGGAGCGCGATGTAATCTTTCTCTGATAATGATTTATAGGTTACCTCAGGTCGTAGTGCAGCCAGGGAGTCTTGGTCAGGAGTATTGATCTTCTACGAGGGCCTGCTCTTTAAACAATACTTCCCGACAAAGTGTTCTGGCCAGTTTAAAGGGGCTAGCCACAGTGTCTGTCCTTTTGTTTTCATTAGCAAAGTAATGTACCCTCAGTATCCACCCACAGTGATGTTCTCAAAATCACGGCTAGATGTGACGGGTGGAACATTCAAACATCAGCCTGGGGTAATTAGGTAGTCTTGGGCTGGGGATATAGCCAGGTTGGTAAAATGTTTGCTTTGAAACATAAGGACTTGAGTTCAATTCCCAGGACCCATGCTTATTAATATTATTATTACTTTTACGTCATGCATGGCATCACATGCTGCAGTCCCAGCTTTGGGGAGCTGGAGCTAGGTGGATCCCATCACTCATCCTAATGGGCTTAGTGAGTTCCAGGCCAGTGAGGAACAGCTTTACCCAAGGTCATCACCTCACGTCCACATAGCTGTGCACCTACACACACAAACGCTACACACATAAAGAAGTTTGCTCAAGCATGAGCAAATTCGGAAGGTATACCCAGCCATCTGCAGCTAGATCTTTTCTGTCTACTATCAGTGTATTATTTGGGTGCTTTGACGGCGATAGAAGTGTGTGTGTGTGTGTGTGTGTGTGTGTGTGTGTGTGTGTGTGTGTATACCTGTGCATGTGCCTGTGTCTGAAAATTGTTAGACAGCCACAGCTTACAGAACCCTGGCAGCCATCATGCCTGGAACAGCAGAATGAACGTGCCACTAGGGCTCTCTTAGCACAAAATGCCACAGGGACTATCAAGATGCCACCTAAATGAGTCACTTCGTGCCATGTTGCTCTCCTTGTCTGCTTGAATTCAAAGCTTGGAGCTAATGTTCACATGGCCAGGGGTCAGGTGCACATGCCCGGCAGTTTCTCAGTCAGTAGTGGTGATGAGGAAACTCGAGAGCCCTCAGGAAGAGGGATGCAGGCTAACCAACATCTGTGAATGTCCTCTGTGGCTCCCCAGCCCCAGCGTGTCTCTCTGTTTGGATCTCTGCTGTGAACAGGGTGTTGGTCTTTTCCAGGAATCTATAGGCGCCAAGTCTGTAAAGTCTGCTGTATAATACAGACCAGAACAGATGAGCCATGTCACCTTGGCTAATTCACTTGACCTCTGTGAGAGGGCATTGCTATAGAATGTTTCTGGCACATGCTGTATTAACTTACAAGGAACGTAAACTAATATCAAAGTTCTAGCTCAAGTATTTGAAACTTCATTGGTGTTTAGATATCTTAAGTCTCAGTTGCAAAAATATCTATACTGCTTTGTTTCTTAGGGGGAAAAAAATCTTGTTATATAGCCCAGGTTTTGCACTAAACTCAACAATCCTCCTGCCTCGACCTCCTGAGCGCTGGGTGACAGGTAAAGCAGGCCTGGGTGTACTGTTTTTAATATGCTATCTGTAAAGGGTATCACTAATTCTTTGGTGTAGGAAGAAGTAGAAGGCCTCTCTGGTCTCTCTTAGGCTTAACACCTTGTGAACCTCACCTTTGTTTCTTTGTGTGTGACAGTAAAGCAAGGTTTTCATCTGCCCTGTCCATATTTCCAACAAACAGAGTTGCATAGGAAAAGCCAGGTATGACCTACCAAGGGCTCAATAGATGTTGGTTGGGTTGAATTGGTTCTGTCACAGCAACAGAAACTTACATTACACTGTCTGAATGAATGTTTCTCTCACTTAGAACATGCATCTGCCCAAATACTCCAAGTGTGCTTTAAGCAGAGATTCCAGCATGTGGATGCCTGCTAGCGGAGAGCCTAATGGCAGGCCCCATCTGCCTCCAGCAGGCTGTCCTGGAAAGGAACACCTTCATCTACTACAGCCATGCCAGGAAGCTGCTTACCGAACAGTAGCTTACCTCAGGAAGGAAGCAATACAGAACATACGGCTAGAATACAGTGGGCCAAAATGCTGCAGAATAGACCCAGGCTTCTGGAATATTGGTTTTAGAATAATGTGTTTTATAACCGAAACAACTAAATGGCTAATTTCCAGTGGGGGGGGGGGGTGGCATTAATCTGTGTTATGAACAAAGCTCCCTTGACTATCATTTTGAAATTAAGAGTTTAAAGAGCCGAAGGCAATGTAGCCAAATGGTAGCACACTTGCCTCGAGTAATCAGGAGCCTAGACTCCAGAGCTTGTTAGAACTGAAGATTTCTTGGAAGCTGTAGCTGTAAAGTAAAAACTGTGTACGCTGAGGGGAATTGTGACTTGCAATGAAAGACTGTTCAGTAATGGGCTGTGTAAAGAGCATGCTAGACAAGCCTTCTATCACTGACCCACTGTGAAGCTTCTTTTATACTATTTCAGAGGGAATTTATTCATAACTTGATAAGACAGTGAAATAATCTGTTTGAATACTGAGCGTTCTGCTTAAGTCCAGCATGAGACAGTACTTAATAAACTCTAAAGATGTACGCAGGGTAATGTTCTGTGGTTGGAAAACTTCTGAAATACTGTGTTATTGAGAGTTTCAAAAAATGTTTACGCAAAATGAATACCAAATTCATTACCTTCCAGACTAAATTAATGTCATATAAGTTTAGTGCGTTTAGCTTTTGTTAGGTTGGTACTTACTTTGTAAAATATTTTTAGTTAGGTGTGTGTGTGTGTGTGTGTGTGTGGGTGTGTGCGCGTGCGCGCGCATGTATGAGTTTGTGCATGTAAGTGCAGTGCCCTTGGAGGCCAGAGAGGGCGTCATATCCCCTGGAGCTGTTGTTACAAGCGGTTGTGAACTGCCTACTGATCATTAAGCTCCAGTCCTCTGCAGGAGCACTGTGTGTGTCTTTGTGGCCAAGCCATCTCTCCAGCCCCCTGACTTGGAAATTTAAAATGCTGAGATCTCCACTCCTGAGCACCCAAAGTGTGAGCTGAGAACACGGGAGAGCGTTTGGTTCCGTGTGAACTGTGGGAGCACAACGAAGACCTGGTGGTTAAGGAAACTTCCGTGTCAGGTTACCAGGCCCCTAGTTCTTCACACTAGTCAACAGCATTAACCACCAGAATGTCCAGCGCCAGATGAGTGGTGAGACCAAAGTGAGACAGCTATCCGATGGGGTGTCACCCCCCCTTAAGAAGAAGGACACTCTCCCCGCTATATACATACATAGGCAAACCTGGACAGCATTGTGCTCAACATAAGCCAGACCCAGCAGAGTAAATAGTACCCCTAATTGTTCAGATGAGATACTCAGGATGGGCAGATCCCTAAGGCTCGAGGTACAAAAGATGTTTCCAGAAGTTCAGGGCAGGAGGAAACTGACTATTTAACAGGTGCAGTTTCTCTCCAAGGGAACAAAAAAAAAAAAAAAAACGTAGTGGACAGAAGGGATGTTGTACAATGTTGCGAATGTGCTAATGCCACTGAATCAGTGCTTACAAATGGCTCAAAAAATATCTCTTCCACAATTAAAAAAAAGAAAAAACACGGTGGGGGTTTGTTTATACACTAAGCAAAGTAAAATTACATGGGCAGTAAAATATGATGGGATGGAGGGCCGTGTGCTGGACATTTTCGCTAGTCTTTTGTTACCGGTCCATCTGAGCTGTGTGGCGGGGGCATGTTCCCGCAGGGCTTTGGCTGCTTCTCGCCACAGTTTTGAGAAGTCCTATTGTCGTTGCTCCACCTGGACACACAGAACCTGGAGTGGACAGCTTTCTCCCCACTTTCCTGAGAGATGCCCCAGGCGTGGTGAAGACGCATCCCAGCATCCCCAGCATTCCTGGTCCTCCTCCTCCTTCTCTTCCTCGTCCTCCTCTTTCTCCCCCTCTTCCTCCTAGACTTGTTCTTGGCCTTCACCATTGACCCCCTTTTCTCCACTCTGCCTTCCTGATGGCTTGAAACAAAGTTGCCGGTCCACTGGAAAGCAGCTGCCCCCGCCTCCTTTCCTTTCCGTGTTTCACTTTCTTTGCCAGCTGACACATTCCGTTTCAGACTTTAGGACAGTGACTTCTGGGTACAGTCCCATCCCTGGAACTAATCCACTTCATTCCAGAAGTGAGTGCTGTTCCCTCTCAACTGAACACTAGCACACAACAGACTATTCTCACGGCTGAGTGGCTGGTCCCCCCAACCTGCGTCTGCCTGCCAATAGAGGAAGCCAGCCCTTCGGCCTTATTGAACCCCCCACCAGGGCTCATTAATAGTGCCTGAATGACCACTGCTTCCCACTTGAGCTTCTAGACAAGATCTGAATGGCCCACGTGCCACTCCTGGCTTGGCCAGATAGACAGACATCTCCAGAAATTATTGCATGGTGCCTGAGCCCAACACTTTCCAGGTCTATTCAGAATCTGCACAGCTTTCTCGGTCCTTCAGTAGTCACATACAAATCCTTCAGGCCTTGCATTCCCCGTACTTCCTGAGTCACCAGCATTGATAACACAACCTGCGTATTAATCTAGGTGAGAGAGAGGTGTGATCATATTTTCTCTGGTGAAGGGCTTCCTTTAAAGGCGGCATTACGTGTTCTTTGGACAAAAAACTTTGGTGCCTCCACAAGCTTCTAGGCTATGGTAAAAGATTCTTTGTGGACATCCTGAACCTTTTACCATAGCCTAGAAGCTTCTCCTTGCTTCACATCTGGTGTCTAGACCCACGCCCTGGCCCTGATCTGATGCTGAACACCCCATGTCATTGCAGGGGCGTTCCACTCTCAGGACATTTAGCACACACCTGTATTACTGCTCGGCATGTGATCAAAGCTTGTCTGAGGGAAAAACAAAAACCTTGCTTGTTTCTCTCACCCTTTTCCCAGCCTGTGGCTTTTTCTGTGTAGCCATTCCACAAATGAATTGGAATGAATGTGCTGATCTCTAAGGCTTTGGCTACCTGAGTGCGACCCAAGACTAGCCTTTTGTATCAGTAAGAATGAGGTACAGCCTCACTCACCTCCCAGCCCTGACTCCCACAACGGGTGAGTTAATTTTTGCCTCTCATCCAGTTGTTGAGAAGTGAAGGGTCCAGGGTCAGTGAGGTAGCTCCTGTCATCAAGAACACAGGTTTCTGCCCATCCCCACGCTCTCTGTTTTATGGTCTACAATGGCTTATAGGTGTGCTCTGGCTATAAGCACATGTGTGTTCCAGGCAGGATATCTGTTCTAGGGACAAAAAAGCAGCCACTCTCCCTCTGTGGAAATGTCTAAAAACTCACCCAAAGCGACATTGTATCACATAGGCCAAAACATGGGTTTGGGACCATCCCTGTGGCCAAGAGAAGTTGAAGTTTGTAGCCTTAGGCAGGAGAAAGAGCTTGGAAGACAGAGAGCAGTCTCAGCCATATTGGGGGAGTTTATTCTGTCTGCTGTAAGCTTTCCCCCAGGCTGTGGAAGGGCAGGATCAGAGTCACATAGGAGCAAAGATGAGAGAGAAGGCATAAAGCTTCTTCTCTCCTCAACACAGAGGACAATTACTCAGGACAATTACCCAATGAGCTAAGCTCACTTCTGTTCAATTAAATTATTTATTTTGTTATATTTTTATACATTGTACATAATATATAAAAGTTGGCATATAAAAATACATCTATATAAATATTATTATTGTTGTTGTTTAATTGTTAAAAGAAAAGCCTTCAGTCTGGGAAGATCACTCATTGGTGAAAGCACTTGGCATGCAAGCATGAAGATGTGAGTTCAAATCCCCAAAGCCCAAGGAACCGTGCATCTGTAATCCCAGTGCCTACATAGGGAGAGACGGGGGATCCTGAGAGCCTTTTGGACAGCAAGGCTGGCAAACACAGCAGGATCAGCAAAGACCCTGTCTTGTGTGGCAAAGAGCCACACCAAAACTTGTCCCCTGATGTCCACATGCCAGCTGTGGTATAAGTCTCCTGCGCTTGCACACACGCGTGAACACAGACACATATACATCCACACACGATACTCATAAGTCCCAGGAAGAGGAGGGCTGAGTGAGTGGCATTCAGGGCCCCCACTGGTCCAGACTACTGCCTCTCAGCAGCCGGCTGCGATTCCTCCCCAAAACACGGGAAACCTTTTTGCTCAGCCCAGGGGGGAGGGGCTTCTTAGGGTCAAATTCAACTCCAGAGCTTGTTCCTCAGGGGTCTCCTTATAAATTGGGGGGGGGGGGAATCTTTTCCATGTCACATAGGTTCCGCCAGTTTCATGCTTCATGTGGGCTTCTTAAAGCCCACAACATTCCTGAAGTGTGAGGAGGGTCTCAGGCCGAAGAACTCAGGTGGAGAGTTGAGAAGGAATAGGCACAGTTAATAAAAAAATTAATGATTGCTATGAGACACTTCAGGCGAAGCTAAACAAACTGGGGGACTGAGGAGCGTGAAGGCAGATGAAATTTAATTTGGTTAAGTGTAAAACGGTGCACTTTGGGAGAACTCATAAGCATCTCATACTCTCTGATCAGCCCTGAACTCAGAATGGAGTAAGTTAAGAGTCATGGTTGGGAGATACGTCTAATATGCAGCAGCAATTCAAAAAGCCAATAGGATACTGGGGGCTTCAAAGAAAAAAAAAATATTGAAAACTTAAGATAATGGATGAAACATTAGTGCTATTCTGTGTCCAGTCTAGGTTACCCACAGAGATACTAAATCCCAGAAAAGGGACTTGAAAATCATTTAGAAAAGAAGTAAGGCTTGGGGTTTATAGGAGTTTACTGACTCGGAAGAAGGAAGCGGAAGTGTCCGTCAAAGAACAGGAGCAGGATTTCCTCCTGGGTTCTATGGACCGGTGGCGGGAGAATAGCACGTAGTGAATGCAGCAGTAAGGCCCAGGTGGACTCCGTCCCAGGGTTCCTCGATTGGAGAGCTCCCTGTGCAGGCCAGGAACAGGTCTTCGCTATGGGCACAGGATTATATAAACATTTGTGTCTGCTCAGCTGAGAGCAAGTAGTGAAGGATAGTAGTGTTCTTGGGGCGGGGGGGGGGGATGTCTCCAGCCAAGCTTTGGATAGGGGTGGTGCCTACCGCTGGTCAGAGACCAGAACCAACAGTCTCAGTGGTCAGACCCAAGGAGAAGTGTGTGTGTTTCTTTTGGGGTCTTGTTAGCTCTCAGGGGGACTTTTGGAGGTTTTTGTTTGGGTTTTGGTTTGCTTTGGGTTTTTTTTTCTTTTCTTTTGAGACAGGATATTACACCGTAGTCCAGTCTGGGTTGGTGTTTGCGCTGTAGCCCAGATTAGTTTTAAACTCACAGCGATCCTGCTTCGGCCCCGGGGGGAGGGTAATACGCCTGTGCCATAGCATTCGGTCACATTTCTGATACCTTTGCTTCCAGCTGCACTCCCATGATTCAGTATGTTCTAAGCGTGAGAAGGGGACCCTCAGACACAGCTTGTGTCCTGCCGTGTCATGGACGTCCCGTGTAGAAGGGAGCAGGGAGTCTCAGCAAGACTAGAGCCATGCACCTCCACAGTCAATACACAACTCTATCTTCCTCCACCGGAAACTGAACAGTCACCTGGCCCCTCATCCCGCTTTACCCTCGACCCCTGAAATACACAGTCTTATATCATCGTGCTGTATATCCGAGGACCTGCACGGCCATGCTGCCTACTTGGGGCGTAGCCGGCCCTGACCATACCGCGCTGTGGTTAGGTATGTCTGTTACGGCTGACACCTCAGAGGACCGACTGATTGGTTCAAAGAAAACTCCAGAGGTTTATTTGAAGGGCCAGATAGGTCCTTCATGGCATTTGCTCCTGTCAGTTCTGCCTTACGCACAGGGAGCGAAAGAGCAAATCTGCCTCTGCAGAGATTTCGCCAACCCAATTTCCCCCCTGATCCCTGTGAAATTAGCATCTGCAGTTTATGGGCCTAGATATTCTTGAAGATCTAGTAGAGAAAATGATGCTGGAAATCCCTAAAATGCTGTGACTCCCTCCCTCGTCCACATCCCTTCTGTTTGTTTGTTTGTTTGTTTGTTTGTGTGGAGTTAACCAAGTCCTGAAGTGTGGGTGAGTTCTTGCTTCCTCGGAGTTTGGGAAGCTGGGAACCTCAGACCACTATGTGGACTGGCTCAGTTCCTTCTGAGGCCTCTTGGGCATAGAGATGGTCACCTTTGCCTTGTGTCCTAGCCCAGCATCCCTTCTACATCTGTTCCCAGGGTCCCTCTTCTGATAGGAACAGCAGTCCTTTTGGCTAAGGGCAGCTGCTTATTACTGCCAAGCAGCCTCATCCTGAAGTAACCTAGATTAGTACCATTAGCCTCTTTTGTTCCTCTTCAGGGATTTTCCCTTAAACGGTAGTTTGAGAACCGGCCCTTCAGTAGCATTTTAACATTAAGAATTCCCATGTTTCTAGTTAGAGAAATAAATACATAAATGGCTGGCGAGATGTGTGAATGAAGGGACAGATCACTAAGCATGTGCCTCTGGCGCTGGGTAGCCATATTGTTCTTGCTGGTTGAGACCTTTTCAGATAATACTCCACAGTGTGACACCAGCCGGCAACAGCCTTGCAACCACATGCAACCTGTTCCTGCCAGTGGGGAATCACCACATTCATGAGAAAATAAAAGGCTGAGGTTTCCGCACCATTGTTCTCTCATCAGTACTGCAGCCCCCAAACCAGCGTCAGAACCATTTCATCCCTCTCATGGCCCTGCCTGCAGAATCCAGACTACAGCTCGGCCTTCCGTCTCATTTTCTGCCTGGAGCCCTGTGAAAACACTGTGTGATGTTTTCATGGAAATAGCAAAGCCCCGGTCACGTCTTTGATAGCAGCATTCAGCACCACCCAGAAAAGGACTGTCACACACACACACACACACACACACACACACACACCTGCCCTCGGGGAGGCATGTGACAGGGTGGCTGTTGTCAGCCCTGGCCTCCGAGCTTGTGTGCCCAAGCCAACCTCCTAAGCCCCTGAAGAACCATTCTCTCATGGCAACAAAGGAAGGAAGCAGGGGAGCTGGACCCCACCCTGGAAAGTCTCCCTCGTCGAATAACAGCGGGGATGCTGTCTGCTCAGACAGCCCACAGGAGCTGAAGGATCTGGGGGTCTCTCAGGAACTGAGGGCTGCAGATATGTAGCTCAACAGTGGAGTTCTCTCCCAGAAAGGGAGGAGTCGTTCAAACAAATGGAGAAAATGCCACAGTGACGGTCCATATGGGACAAGAATGGAATCCTAAAACCGATGCAAATGCCATTTCTTTTTAAGAAACGGAAAAGAGACCATCATGAAAGGACATACACACCACACACACACACACATCTTGCCATTCCACACCAAACATACAGCACACACATACACACACACTACTCCAAACACATGCACATCACACATACGTGCGTATACCACATACAGCATATACACACACACCATACAAACACATACACAACACACCTGCCCGTACCCCCTCCCAACACAGAAGAAATGGCAGTGCTCACCCAGTGTCAACAGGAGATCATAGAGACATACACCACACACACACACACACACACATACACACACATACCCACCACACAAACACAGAGGAAATAACAATGTTTGCCCAATAGCAGGTGAAGGTCACACACACACACACACACACACACACACACACACAAGGCAACAGCACTGCTTGCCTTGTAGCAGCTGGAGGTCATAGAGAGGTCATGGAGACAAAGTCCTGGCCGACTGAGGTTAAGTGACACCAGGAAGAGATGAGGGCTGAGTGACCCGGGGCCCTGCTGTGCTGTCCCTCAGTAGACACTGGGCCCTCACTGTCCTTGGGTTGGCATTGGCTCCGTCCCTCAGCCTGTGACTTGCCAGGATTTCGTGGAATGCCGTCGGAGATGCGAGACAGTTTTAGAAACAGGAAATTGGAAGTATGCTGCTTAAAATACTTGGAGCTATACGGACGAGAGGGGAGAGGGTCTCAGAAGAGCGCCTGTGTGGATGCACCCAGGCTGGCTTGCGGGCAGCGAGGGCAGCCAGGAGGCATCGGGCTGGCCTGGCCTTGTCAGCTCCTGTCTTCCACAGAGACTGGCTTGTTTGGCACAGCCGTTTTCTGTGCTTCGGAGTCAAAGCTGCCTGCCCCTTCTCTGCTCTCCTCGTGCATGGGGGAAAAGTGTTGCATGTGGATACTCAGAAAAATAAGCATGCTTTTTGATATCCACGGCTCCCCCACAGTCGGCAAGCCTTTTCCTCCACCCAGGTGGAAAAAGGATAGGGCCTCTCTGACATGCTGGTTAGTCTGAAAACAGGCCGCTAAATGCATAATGAAGAGCCTCGGAGGAGCCAATCTGCATGTTAAAATGGTGTTCAGCAGCCCAGGCTGTCACACAACATAATTTGAAGATGAATGTGCATCCAATCAGACGGCCGTTCGCTGACTGCCGAGCCCTGGCTATTAGGATTACCTGTCTGCTGGGTGGCAGCGGGTCTTCTGAGTGGGTCCCCCAAAATCTGTGATGAGATAAATGGGCCCCCTCAGCCCTCCTCTGCTTTTGCAGAGCCAGACCAAGGTCAAGATATGGATAACCTAAAGAGGACCCCCACTAAAGACACACTAGTCGGGGATCGGAAGTGATGACAGAGAAAGATGTTTAGCTTGGCACTCGGAGGAGAGAAGTTCTGAGCAGGCCTTGGGCGGGTCCTGCTGGACACCAGCTCTGCTGTAGCCACAGCCCCCGCTGCCGTTGCGGCCTTCGCATGAATGATGCGCAGCACTTCGCTTTTGTCTCTGAACGTTTGACACCAATTAGGACCTGACTCCAGGGGCAGAACTTCACGCGCACGCGGGAACACTCGAAAAATGAGGTTACAGCCCAGAAATGAGCCATCTGCCTGGTGAAAACTGTGTCCTCGAGGTAGCATTTACATAGGAGCACCAGGTAGCCTGTCATTGTCTCTCTCCACAGCTCCACAGCACAAAGGGGCTTTCAGAGCCGCGCTGCCTTTAAGGCCTGGACTTGGAGAGCCTGAATGTACCTTTTTTTCCCCCCTTAATTCAAAATGCCTGCTGGGTCTGCAGCTAAATGCCAAGCCCTGGGGAAAGTTTCATATTAGCTGCAGGTTTCATGCCTTGCTCCCGTCTTGAGGTTCCCAAATACTGACAATAGGCAGCCTGAAGCCAAATTTGGAGTGTAGGAAAAAGCAGTAAATAACGTTATAAGGTCCTTCCTTTGAAAGATGGAGGGGACAAAGGGAACCCTGGTGGCTGAAAGCTACCTCCCTGCAGAGAACCAGATGCATGGTCTGTCCAGGGGTGCCAGGCACACTGACTCTTCTCAGCCTTTCTACAGCTGCATCCTGGCCCAGCTCGGCCATTAGTTACAGGCCACCCAAAAGAACTAGCAGGAAGGCCACCTACATTTAGTGTGCATATGTTGTACTTTCTAAGAGCCTTGTTCATTTGGGAGAATCCTCCAAAGAAGTCTATCCTCCAGCCATTTAAGACTTCTATTCCTGTGTTCACATGAACTGAAAGTTTCACTATGCCTAGTTGGTTTAAAAAAAAAAATCAGTGGGATTATTCCAGAAAATGTCTTTGAAAACTAATTTGACTAATTGTGTTTAGTCAGTGTCACATTGCTGTAACAAAATATCTGAGGCAGTAAACTTATAAAGAGAAAAGGTTTATTTTTTCTTCGTGGTTCTGGAGATTCCAGTCTAAGCCAAGATCTAGTAAACTGGCTGGCCAGCCTTCTTTCTTTTTAGCCTTCCTTTCTTCTCCTTTCCTCTACTCTTTCCTTCATCCCTTTTATCATTCCTCATTTTGTGTCATACTTGGACTTGAACACAGGGCCTTGCACATGCTAGGTAAGCAGTCTCCCATGAGGCTACATCCTGAGCCTGACATTCCCATTTTGGAGAGCTCTAGCAAGGACAGCACGTCATACGCAGCAAAAGGCAGAGCAAACCGCTCACTTCACGAGCCTGTCCGGCTCCCAGAATCCTTTTGAGAAAATGCCCCCAGTGACCTAAGGGCCTCCCAGTATCCCCCAATTTCTTAAGAGTTCCATCAACGTGGGGACCAATCCTTTAACACATGGATTATGAAGGGACATTCATAGCACTGATGGTTTGAGTGTTAAGAGTGGTGATCTGACCCTAATTCTCAAGTCTCGTCATTTTCCCCTTTCTTTTCCACTTTTCAACAAATTTCCCCAGTGCTCTTGTTCTAGGATTCAGTTCCAAATGGCACCTTCATTCTCATCCGCCGAGCCCACTTCAGCTCCTGTCGGGATATATTAGTTACTTTTGTCCTCACTATGACAGAATGCCTAGCAGAAGTGACATAAAGAAGGAGAGGTTTATTCAATCTGCCTCTCAGTCTCAAGGTAGGGAAGACACAGCAGCTAAAAAGGCATGGCCTGTGGTGGCGGGAGCTTATGGTATGGCTTGTTCACGTCTTGGAAGATCAGGAATCGGAGAGAAGGATTAGAAGCTAGGCCAAGCTATAATCTTTAAACCCGACTGCTTCCTGGTGCCTTGCATCCATCATAAGCTAGGCCCATGTCCCCCTGAAACAGGGCCGACACCTGGAGGCTAAGGTTCAAGTACAAGAGCCTGTGAGGGACATTCCACACTCAACTCATAACATGTTCCAAATTGGCCTTCATATTGTTAGCCCATCAAAAGAAACAAGCAGGTCCTTGCAAGGGAGAAAATGTCATGAAATGGTTTCTGTCGTACTCAACATTACACTCTTTATTCTGGTCAGTCACCTTGACTTGAAGGTGTCAAGAGATTTCATCAAGTTTTCATTGAGAGCCAGTGTCACCATGAATGGAATAGCTGGTGTCAAAACAAGTGCCACGTGTCACATGTTCTAGCCGTGAAATAAGCTTGGCTTGTGCTCAGCAGCCTGAAAGTTAAGCCGCACTTCACTGCACTGTGAAGCGGGAGCCTTTCGCTGCTTTGTCCTCCGTTTGCCTACCTAGGAAATTAAGGCGGTAATTAATCCTGCCTAATGCGGGAGAACAAATGAGGCCAGTGGAGGAAAAGGAGCCATGATGGGTGTGCAAGGCAGATTAAATGCATAAAAATGCTCCGGGACCATTGAATGAGAGCACCTGCCATAGACTCGATCCAGTCAGGGATTTTTGAGGCTTGCCAAAATGAGATGGTGTGAAGTTTACCAAATTTTAACAGCGTGATCCTGCTTTTCAAACTGCGTGGGTCCCGTTCTGTGTCTGTTGGTAGAAAGAAAGGCTCTCCCTTGCCGTTGCCTGCCCTAAAGGAGCAGCAGCCAGGCTATGCCTCACAAAAATGCTGCCCCATATAGGAAAAGGCGGTTCCGTTGCCTCACGTCAGGGAGTGTGTCTGGGGTTTCCTCGGCAACTGCCGCTCACGGTTATTTTTTTATTAGTGATGTGTAACATCCTGAGGGTTGTAAATAGATGAAGAATTCAAAGCCAGGTGTGAAGGTGCATACCTGTAATCCCAGCACTTTAGAAGCTGAGGCAGGAGGATCACAAGTTTGAGGTCAGCCTGGGCTACAAAGCAAGATCTTGTCCCAAAAGTGGGGGGAGTGGGAGAAAGGAATTCAGAGTACACTATTGCAAGCAGCATCCTAGAGTAATGCACTTGGGACTCAGAGTTAGTGAGGTTCACTGGCTGGAATGACAGTCTGGGAGACTGAGCACCCTATCAAGGGGAAAGCAATGGTTTTGATGGCTGTCTTCTGAGCAGAGAATTACCAGAGCCTCTGTAATTCTTGGTGCTCAAAGCCCGTGCCACTTGCGCAGTCTCCTGCAGATGATAAAAACAAAACAGCAACAACAACAAAAATACAAGTTTGTTAGGACCGCTTGTAGCGGGGGGAGGGGCTACGTCTCTACGGGGAAGTTCTCAGTTCGTTTCCAGCATCGAGATGCTTGAACCACACCCCCAGGTCACAACAGTTGTGTTTCCCGAAGCCTAGGAAGATGCAGGATGCTAGAGAATAAGCCACGTTCTAACAGGGTCAGTTAGGGTCTTTACCACAAAGGTCACCATGACCTCAGGGTCGGGGGACAGAGAAGGAAGTGGCTTCTTGGTACCAGTTCAGTTTCCTGAACTGCAGCTCTCTGGTAGGACGTTCTGGGAAGTGAGGATCAGTTTGTTGCCACGTAGCCCAATGCAGGAGTCATTAGCCACATGTGGCTATGGCACTTGGAAAGTGTCTGGAGCGACTGCATCTTTTTTTTTTTTTTTATCAAAAAGAAAAAATTTAATGATGTGTAGACGTGGGGGTGGGCATGGGCACCCCATAGGCGTCTGAGGAGGCCAGAAGTGGAGCACACAGCTCTGGCTCCCCTGGAGCTGCAGTTACAGGCCATTTGGGGCCTGCATGAGTGCTGGGAACCAACCGCAGGCCCTCTGCCAAGCATTCCGTGCTCTCGGCCCTCAGACCCTCTCCAGACCCTGACGATTTTAAGATCAAATGGTTACTGTATCGGATAGCACGGCCCTCTGGTTTTTGCTCCCTCTTGAGGAACAGGAAAGGTAAAATGACCACCCTTCAACCCAGGGTCGAGAGAAGGTACGGAGCCCGGGAGCTGACAGAAGGAAAACTCACGCAGACGGCACATGGCTTGTGCCCTCCAAGATAAGGAAGATGGATCTGTGACAGGGCCTCCTCTCCCTGTCACCTCCCCGCCTCCACTCAGCCTAACTGCCTCGTGTGGAGAAGGGACTCTACGGAGCCAAGCCTGGTTATTGTCAAGCTCAATTTGCCATGACTTTTATTTTGCAATAAGCAATCTGGCCAGCTGTGGCTGGAAATAAAATCACCAAAGTGCCAGCCCCCACCCCCTCCAGTTACTGATTTATAAAGAGCCTCTTCCATGTCCCAGGCTGTCATCGTTGCCAGCGGTCACGTGTCACGCCAGCAAATCCCACGGTACAGACATAGTCCACGATTTATTTTTTTCAACAGGCAATAAATATTAACTGGCATTCCTAAATTTGAAATGAAATAGTTTATTGCCTTTTTAAGAAACAATCTTAAATGTAAAAGACTGGTTTAAAAACAACAATTAAAATCATGACCACTAACTAGGGCTTGGGGAGCAAGAATCACAAATTAATTTTTTTTTAATAAAACTTCAAAATGTTAAGAAGTTGTTTTCAGTTTCTATCAAGCACTTAAGTGGTTATGCTTTGGGGTTTTCAACCAAAAAACAACAGCAAATATCACCCAGCTCTAGCAAAAGCGTTCTAAGATTTCCGTATGTCAGTCAACCATTAATGTTTACAGAACCCTCAGAGACTGCCCTTCAGCTCTGTGCAGAAATTAGGGTCAGGAGTAAATCAGGAGACACCAGCCATGCTGGAAAGGCCTTGGCTAAATGGCTGGAGCCTTGCTCAGCTGCTGCATGCAAGATGTCTGAGAACCCTATGGTTCCATCCTGAATCAGAGTCGGCTCCCTCCGGTCAAAACTGGGGCAGCTCACAGGCTTTCTAAGTGTCCCTGGAAGGGGGAGGGGCGTAAGAGAGGGAAAGGTGTTCCAGCTTCAGGAAGATGGAAAGAACAGCCCAGTCTCTCGGGATCTTTTATAAAGAAGAAGGACAATGGGAACCTCATCTTACCCTCATGGGTAATAGAACTCGGTGGCTTTTGCACTACGGCTGTGTGTTAGGCACTTTTCTGTTACTGTGATAAAACACCACAGCCAGAGCAGCGTAGGGGAGAAAGAGGGATGAGGGTCTACCCTGGCAGGGAAGCACGGCCACCAGCAGTGCACTTGGTAACAGAAAGAGGAAGCAGAAAGCAGAGAGAACAAACTGGAAGCGGTCCGGAGGCCCCTCCCAGTGGCGGACAGCGGTGCAGCCAGTGTTCAAATGCATACGCTGATGGGGAACCTCTCTCACTCGGATCACCACCAGCTGGTAGCCGGACATGCACTTTGCATGTTGCGTCTCTAAGTCTACAATATAATACACAGTCTGCGTTCTTTTGTCTCTTCCTCTCTAGTGTGAGGAAAACAAGGTTGCCTGCGGCCAAGTAACGTGTGTGCCATGTATAGGTGACGAGAATTGAGCTGGGCTTCTAGCGCGTCCGATTTCTGCATAGCTGGAGCAAATTGGAAGATTATGCCACTGGCCAAGTTTCTTCCCTTCTTAGGGGGTGGGAAGAGACAGGGGGGTTATAATTTAATTACATTTCTCCATTCCCTTTCCTCTCTGCAAACCAACCCATAGACCCCTCCCCTTTCTCCTTCCAGGGCATGGCCTCTTTTCACTGTTACTGCACGCATATATGGATATTCGTATATCTTTTTAACTATAACACGTCCTGCCTGTATAATGCTACCTCTCTGTATGTTTTCAGGGCTGACCATTTGGCACTGCAATTGGTCTGTTCTTCCTTTAGGAAGGCCACTCTCTCGCCCTCAGCTTTCCTCCAGTGCCTGTAGAGTTCCTTGTATGGGGTCGAGGCCTCGTGGGCTTTTCCCCATGGAGTTTGGCATGACCATCGATGGGATCCTTGTTCAGCACATGTTTGGGCAGTCATGTTGGGGAGACCTTATGGGTGCTGCCTCTGACGTTACTTGGAGACAAATCCCACAGCAGACGCCCTGATCCTCTGGCTCTGACAATCTTTTGCCCCATCTTCCGCCATATTCCCTGAGCCTTGGGTACAGCCCAACTTTTCTCTGAGCCTATGACGGAGGCAGTGAGAAGCTCCCTTCAAAGATGGATTGGCCTGTACCCCACATATCATCTAGTCCCAGGGAGAGCGTATGTGCGCATCTGTACACAAGTGTGTGCCTATGTGTGTAGAGGTCAGAGGTCAACCTCAGTGTCAATCTTCAGGTGCCGTCCACTTCATTCTGTGGACAGGATTTCTCACTAGGGCCTGCGATCACTCATCCCACCAGACTGGCTGTCTAGCAGGCTCTAGGAAGCCACCTATCTTTGCCTTCCCAGTGCTAGGATTCCGAGCTTGTGCACGACACCCAGTTTTTCATGTAGGTGTTGGGGATAGAACTCAGATCCTTATGTCTGCAGAGCAAGCAGTTCACCACTGGAGTTATCTCCCTAGTCATCCCCCACAATGCTTTCTTTTTTTCCTCACCCGCCACTTTCTCAATCCAACGAGTGACGACCTGTTTTTGAAGCCACTTTATTCTTTCATTGGACTGATATTTATTATACCACCCTAGTACATGCCCGAGGCTGGACCATACTGACTATATCATCATCAACATCTTAGATGAGGCCCCCCTCTCTAAGTGCCCAAGAAGGCCTGAAGAGGTAACACCTGAGCCGATGATGAGAGGAGCCAGCCAAGTAAAAACCCAGGCAAGAAGGTCCCAAGCTGAAGGGACAGGTGCCACGAAGACAGAACAAAACAGGCTTGTTGGGGCCTTGGAAAAGTCTTTGTAGCCCGGGGGAGTGGCTGAGTGGGAGGCAAGGAGAGGAGTCTGCTAAGGAGCCTAAAAACATTAGCGAAGTGCCGCACGCCTGTGATGCCAGCACTCAGGGAGGCAGAGGCAAGCAGATCTCTGTGAGTTCGAGGCCAGCCTGGTCTACAAAGAAGTCCAGGACAGCCAAGGCTACACAGAGAAACCCTGTCTTGAAAAACAAAACAAAGCAAAAGCAAACAAACAAAACCACTCAAAAGCAGTGGAGAAAAGGGGTTAGTTCTGAATGTGATTGGTAGACTTTGGTGTATGTGGAGCAGCGGTCCTCAACATGAAGAGGAGGACACAGGGGTGAGAGTGATGCCTTGGGCCATCTGGGTGACGGTGGGTACTGAACATTGTCTTACAACGTCTTACAATGTCTGCTGAAGGGCTGGAATGAGGATAATGGTTCTCAACCTTCCTGGTGCTATGACCCTTTAATACAGTTCTTCAGGCTGTGGTGAACCTCAACCATAAAATATTTTTGTTGCTACTCCATAACTATAATTTTGCTACTGCTATGAATCATAATGTAAATATCTGTGTTTTCCAGTGGTCTTAGACGGTCCTGTGAAAGGGTTATTTGACACCCCACAAAGGGGTTTCAAAACCACAGGTTGAGACCTTCTGGCCTAGGATCTTTTAGCTGGTGAACACTGATAAACATTGGTCTTATCTTTCGAGAATGATCAAGCAAGAATCAAAAGTTTAATGTTGGACATACTAAGCCATGATCCCTACCTGTCTGCCTGTTGTCTGCCATTCCACAAATTCTTGCTTCTATCTGACTGAAGGTTCTCATTTTTTTACTGAAACCTGTTGATCTTTGTCAGTACCATCTGCCCAGGGCACCACAGAGTTGAGGGGTACCCCTGTACAGCCCTTCCTGCATTTGCCCCATCATCCTTAACTTTTTCCCTTCCCAAATAAGCCAGCTGACCCCTTTCATCTTACTTCAAGAATCTTTTGTATCTCTGTAGCCACTGCCTTTGGTCTCTGGGTCCTCTGTCATATCATCATCAACATCAGAATCATTATTTTGGTTTTTTGAGGCCAGGTCTCTCTATGTAGCCTTGGCTGTCCTGCAACTCAGGCTGCTTGAATTCACAGAGATCCACCTGTTGCTACCTTCCAAGTACTGGTGACTGTGTCATCATGCCTGGTTGTATGTGACATTTGAACATCTGGAACCACGGTCAGTCAAAGACACCGTTCTCACTTCACTTCTGTTGCTGTGACAGATATGCTGGCCAAAGCCACTGAGGAAAGGAAAGGGTTTATGTCAGCCTACAGATCACAGTTCATCCTTGCAGAAAGTACTCAGGCAGGAACTTGCAGGCTGGCCTGCCTGCTATTCTACACAGCATCACATCCACCAAGGAACTTACTTCACAATCAAAAGGTACTTCTGCAGGAGTTGGCAGTCCTCACTACCTAGTACTTGCTAGCAGGACGGCTTGTACGCAGCTAGCTTTCTTATGTAGAGATGGTTGTGCCCACAGTGGGCTAGGTGGGCTAGATCAATGAACAATCAAGACAGCTGCACACACATACCCTGATCCAGGAATGTCTCAGTTGTAGCTCTCCTCTCAGATTACTCTAGGCTGTATCAAGTTGACAGTTAAAGAGCTAATCAGGACAGATGCCTGGTTAAAGCCGAATGCCTATAAAACAAAGGAGTTGCATCCCGCCTCTTGCTGTCCTGTCCTCATACAGACTCCGCCTGTCTGATCCCTGCCCTCCTGTGATCTCTTCCCCTTGCTGCTGTGTGTGCCCATCCTGTACCATTCTGTACCCTTTGTGGGGGGTGGGGGGTTAAACTCTTTCACTTTTTAAGTGTCTACTCTGAGCGTTACCTCCACCCTTGTAGGAGGCATCCAAAGACAGTGGAGGGGAAACCGCAATCAACCTGAACCCTTCTGCCAAAATGTCCAGAATGGTCCAGGAGCTCTGCTGCAGGCTTCATTATTCTCTGCTGTGCTCTTCAGAAGGCTTTCTCGGCAGGCAACACCTCCCCCTGTAGTCATTCCCTGAATCCTTCCAGGAAAAGAGCAAAAGAAAATCAAAAGCAGAAAAGATGTGTAGGAGTACCGAAGCCACAAGTCCAGACAGTAGCTACTTCACGAATGCCCAATCGGGTCTCAGGCAAAAGTACCTCTTCACAGCAGACAGTGCCGAAGTACCTGCCTGCCAGTCCCCACCATTCTACAACAAAATACAATAGAAATTAATATTCTGAAAGAAGATTAGAACCAGATACCATAAATTAACTGCTGCTGGCATTATAGAACTGTTGATTTATAAAAAAATAATAATAATAATCATTTTTTCATCCTACATGAATTAGAAAATTATCTATGTATTTATCATTTGCCCTGGGCTAATACATTCAGATTTGGCATGCTAGTTAGTAGGAAATATTTATGTAAGGAAAATTTCAATTTCCCATAGGTAAGTTGAGTGGCAGTGGATGGGGGCAGAGTTTATCCGATTCCGTTTGCCTGTGCCTTCTTTCCTGCAGTGGGGGCAGCTTCAGCGCCTTCTCACAGCTGTCAGTTATGCCTTCAGTAAAAGAAAACTGAAATATTTCCCAGACAGTTGAAAAGTTTTAACTGAGCTGAAGGTAGCAGGCTTTTGGGGAAGTGTGTGTGTGTGTGAGAGAGAGAGAGAGAGAGAGAGAGAGA
>NW_026596256.1:2034461-2064751 GCF_907164565.1 Psammomys obesus | reverse complement strand
AGAGAGAGAGAGAGAGAGAGAGAGCGCAGGTGTACATGCTAGCACATACATGTCAAGACTGGAGGGCAGTCTTAAGTCTTACCCCTTGCCTCCTTGCTTTGAGACAGGCTCTCTTGTTGACCACCACTGCACATGACAGGCTAGCGGGAGGTGCTGTCCTGTCTCTGCCTTCCATGTCACCATAAGTGAACCGAGCTTATGAGTACCTACTAACACATCTGCCTTTTTGTGGGTCTGGGGATTTGAACTGTGATCCTCAGGCTTGCCTGCCAAGAACCTTATCTACTGGGCCATCATCCCCAAGCCTGGTAGCAGGTTTTTGAGGGAACCCTGAATGATTAAAAAATAAGATGTTGGGGGCAGCTGCCGGGATGGCTCAGCTGGTAAAAGCACCTTGACACCAAAGCCTGATGACCTGAGTTTCATCCTCAGAATCTTCAAGATGGAAGGGAGAGAGTTGGTTCCTACAAGTTGATCTCTGACCTCCATAGTGCCTCCCCCCCCAAAAAAAATAAATAAAAGTAAAATAAAATTTTAAAAAAACAGGATGTTGGGTTGGGATGTAATTCAGTAGTAGAGCGCTTCCCTGGCCTGCACAAAGCCCTGAGTTTGGTGCTCAGCCAAGCAAGAGGAGGAAGGGAGGGACAGAGGGAGGGAGGGAAGATAGAAAGGAGGGAAGGAGGCAGGGATTGCATGTCCACTGTCCTTTTCGTAAGTCAAAGGATGATAAAAATTATCCAATCTGATATTCAGAGACATATAAACAACAGTAAGGAAATAAAGACATGTTTGAAAGCAAGATGCAAACTGGGAAGATAATCAGTCTGTCCAGAGCCACTTCTCTGGTGCCTAAATGCCCTGCGTGCCCTGTTCTTCCTGCCTTCAGGGGCCCCTGCTCCTGGTTTAAGCTGGGAGGTTGTAAACTCAGTTTCATCCTCATCCTTAATTTAGCCAGACGGAGTTTTGAAATGGCGACTAAATTACCTTTTGGTGAAATCGAATCTCCCCGGCTAGCCTCAAGCAGAAAGGACCCCAGAGCACCGGGCTGGCTAATTCACGCCAGCAGCCCGGGTCACTCTGCTGGAACCGCCGATTAAAGGGTTGCTAGCCTCCTTTGTCGCACGCAGTTTGTCCTGTAGGGGGTCACCTCCGCAGCCTTTTCTCTCTGGTCTGCCTGCCCGGCAGGAGGTTGCTCTGGGCAGTAAAATGTTTATTACCTGTTTATTGTGTGAGTAACTGCAGTCAAGAAGGAAATATTTTCCCGGTTTACCTAGGGCAATGAAAATAAGATTAAGAATTTCGAGGGCTGGGAAAGGAGTGGTTTTAAAACCCGGAGAGCCATATACCGCGCACAGCCATGCAGCCACCATGGCACTGGCCCTTTGTTCTAGTTCTAGAGACTTCCTCTCCGTGCAATTCATCACCGTGGCTCTGGGGACTGTTAGCTCTTCCCCCAAAAGAGAGTTTGGCTTCTATCCCAGATACGGCTATCAAACTGCACCGAAAGACAGGTTGGGGGCCTGATTAACATTTACACACATATTTCTCCTGCCTCCAAAGGAAGTTACAAACAGCTTAATTTCCAACAATTTTGTAATGTGGAGGTTCAATATAATATCATGTAACCATTCGTGTCGCCCCACAACCGCTGCGTGTGGTGAATTCAGCCATCACGGTTCAGACTAATTCATGTCTATGATTTAAAAATTACTATCGTAAATCTTCAATTAGTTCGAAAACATGATCCACCCCCAGCAGTTTCCCCTCCCATGATTTTTTTTTTCTGCTGCTGATTCTCTTATTAAGACATGTCTTGTCTTGATCGTTAATGGAGCAACACGGAATTTAAATTCTTTTCGTGATTCACAAAATTATTCTTCCCACTCTCTGCAACTAAAATATGAAATCCGGTAAACGCAGTCGCTCTCAAGAGTAGACCTCAGGATTGGGCCTTAATTATTTCTATTGTTGTTCATCCATTCATTCATTCATTCATTCATTCATTCATTCATTCATTCATTCTGCATCCAGGCTGGCATTATCACTTGTTTGGACATAAGCATTGAGGATGTTCAGGCTTCCATCAACCCATGCTTGGGACAGCTGCCTTCCAGAGCAAATAGGAGTTCCTTCATATTTACATCAAAATGCCCATTTTCCGCCTTCAAGGCCTGTTGTCCGTGAGTGCTTATTGTCTGCTGAGTCCTCATCGCACCTTTAGTGACACTCCGGACCACAAAGATTTTCCTGTGGCTCCAGAAGTGAGTCTGCTTTGTTCCATCTTTTGTAACAGCTGCTCCCTCAGCCGAGGGCTCTCTGCCCTAGCCCTCCATTTGTCTGGTTTTTCTCATCCTCTGGCTTCTGAACACACCGCACTCCGAAACTGAGAGCGTTATCTTGCTGATGGCAGTGGCAACCTCGAGACGTGATTGGTACCTGACAAACTGGGGTGATGTGTCAGACTGAAGGGCACGTTGATGAAAACTGCAGTGGTTTCTTGGGGACCTTTGGTTTTACTTGAGAGTAGCAGGGCCCATGTGACAGGCATAGATAGCGTTCCCCACCCTCCTGGCAGGATCGTCCTCTGTGTACCAGCACTAGAGAAAAATCAGTGAACTAAACAGACATGGCCTTTGCCCTCGCGCCTGTAGAGCAGCCAGAAAGTATGGTAAAGCATAGTCCAGTTAAATGGGTGCTTGCCCAGTGTGTGGCTGCTCTGGAGGACTTGGGCAGACAGGGAGCACTCTGGCTATTGCTGATTCGGACATGTGAGAGCCGTGAAGCAAAGCTCAGCTCTGAAGAGCGGCATTCTGATGAGAGCTGTGCAGAGGGCTGCTTCCGTGCCACTTCTCTGAGGCCATGCCTAAGTTTTCAGGAAGTGAAGGGCACCTGGCCTGCTGCCAAGCAGGGCCAGGGTCCTGGGTGAGAGTGTAAGCCGTTTGCTTTGGGTTCCCACTTGAAAACTGTTTCAGTAAGGTCCTGCCCGGTTCACGACAGGCTATAAATGTGACGTCACACAAGCCCTGTTGTGTGTAGTTTCTGATCATACTGAGTGTTTCTCTCCTCGGTTCAGTCCTGAGGCCCCAAGCCAGCCACACATGTGTGTCTGTGTGTGTCTGTGTGTCTGTGTGTGTGTGTGTGTGTGTGTGTGTGTGTGTGTGTGTGTGTGTGTGAGTCTGACGTGGTCACTGACAGGCCCATCTCTGTCCCTCCCTGTGAGCACCGAGTCCTTGGTAACGTGCTTCACCACCGTCGGTCAGGATTCCTTTCTGGAGCAGTGAGGTTCCGCCTGTGACATTCTTGACAAGTGGAGAGGAAATGCTGGGAGTGATAGGAAACAGGTGCAGCCCACTGGCATTTCCCCTCCCGGGAGCTGTGCCTCCCTGCACAGTTTTGATGTCTTCCTTTCGCTGTTGAAGAACTTGAAACGGTGGGAGAGATTCCGGATCCGTGAGCTGTGGGATGGACAGCAAGCTGCACAGTGAAAAGGCTTGGCAGTTGTCTCCATGCACCCGGTATCAAACAGGAAGCCAGGGGTGGTGGAGCCCAGGCTGTGGGTGGCACTGTTCATCTCAGTGGTTGTCACTGAGATGAAGTCTCTCTGTGTGTTCCAGGCTAGCCTCGCACACATCATCCTCCTGCCTCCACCTCTTCCTGACCGCTAGCATTACAGGCTCGTGCCACCATACCTGGCTTTCTTTTACCTTTTATCTGCTTGTATTCATGGTTAGTTAGTCGGTTTCCAGGATAGAATAGAACCTTAAGAAACCTCCAAGTCCATTGATTGCTCTGTCTTCAACTTGTAACTTTTTTGTTTTATAGGCTAGTTTTCTTGCTTCTTTCTAAAAACTACCAATAAAAATCTCTGAGTGCAAGGAGAGACTTTTAAAATATGTAGTTCTTGACATACTGAAGTTGATTTCATTATAATGTTATCATAGGTTCCTAGAGATAGGGGAAACATGATACATTATTTCAGCATTGGGACCCTCCATGACACTAGATTTCTCTCCCAGTATTTCTGATAATTGGTTTTCCAGCTTCAGCTCCTACAGCTTTGGTGATGGAGAAGTCACTGAGCCCTTCCATTTTTGCAGCGTTCATGCTTTCAGATCTTGCTATGATACATGCAAAAGTTAGACATGGAGGACAATAATGTTAAAAATAACTTCTTCAGAACGTGAAGTCACTGAGCAAGAACTGCTCTGGAGGAATGCGATTACACCTGTTTATCTTTTCTTGGCTGCTCAAAAGAGAAAAGAAAAGAGGCAGGAATCTTTCAAGATACAGAAATGGTCAAGTGCAGTGGCTCATGCCTGTGATCCCAGCACTTGAGAGGTGGAGGTAGAATTGCCAGAAGTTCAAGGCTAACTTGGGCTACAGAGTACAAACCCTGTCTCAAATTAAACCAAAAAAAAAAAAAAAAAGCCCAGTATTTCCCAAGACTCACTATGTGCAAGAATGAGCCACTGAGCTGGTTCCAATTGTTGAAACTCATTCTCCTCTCCAGCCATGCGAGCCTCCAGATCTGCATCTTCAGAGTACCAGGAGTTGATGCTGGATGTCTCTGTGGTTCACTTGACTAAGGAACTCTTGCCTAGTCTGGGAAGGTTCTACAAGAAATCGATTACTCCTGTTTTTTCTTAAGAAATAACATTCCGATCTCCAACAACTAAACTCAGAGGTGGCGTAGAGATGAACTAGTGAAACATTTTGTCCAGTATTTTATGCCCTGTAGCTCCAACCATCTGTATGAAAAATAATGATCTAGGTTCTTCAGAGCTCTGGGGAAGCATGCTGAAGCACGTCAGTAGGCCGCGCACCCTGCCTCCCCTCCTGGCGAAAGGAGAAATTCATCATCTCCTGTTTGCCTTGTGTATATAGTCATTAAGGGGAGTGACATAGGGAGGGTCCCTTTGGGGCCAGTGAGATGACTTAGCAGGTAAATGCACTTACCACCAAGGTTGACAACCCGAGTTCAATCCCCAGGACCCACAGGATGGAAGAAGAGAACCGAAGCCTCCTGGTTGTCCTCTGATCTCCACACCAGCCTGCCACAGCATGCGAACAACGCCTGCCCTCACTGCACACTTGCAAAATAGATGAAATCCAAAATTAAACTAACTTTTAAAAAATTGTAGGGTTCCTTTAGAGAGCCAACTGTGGTATTACATACCTGTAATCCCTGCACTTGGAAAATGGAGGCAGGAAGATCAGGAGTCCTTCCCAGTACAGAGTGAGTTCGAGGACAGCCTGGGCTATGTGAGACCCTTTCTAAGCAATACAAAAATCAGGGGCGCTTTGTTTAAAAGAATCTCTTTAAGTTCGAGGCCGTCAGTGTAGCACAAGGCTCAGTCCTGGAGAGCCCTGAGAAGGAGCGATCACTCTTGCACCGACACTAACATGAGGTCAGTCTATGCGGGGCTGCTCCATGGTGTGCCCCGAGAAGGACTCCGACTCCTGTATTGTTAGGCCTGTGGCATGGGGTTAGCAATTGCCACTTGAAGGAACCAGTTGAAGGAACCCAGTGGAGAAAGTAGAAAGGGATTTAGAGTGCTCTAGAGCAGGACAAAGTGTGGACCTTCGTGGAGGGCGACTCAGTTTGAATGTGGACTGTCCCCCGCAGGCTCATGGAACCGTTGAACAGTTGGGCCTCAGGTGGTTATGCTGTTTGGGAAGGTTATGGAGCCTTTCTGAAGGAAGTGTCACCGGGAGAGAGCCTTGAGGGTGTGATAACTGAGGTCCATTTCCTTTCTGCTCTCTGCCTCCCCACTTCAGACAGCGCGTGACCAGCCTCCTCGTGTTGCTCCTGCCCCGGGATGCCGGCCAGTGTCCCTTCTTAAAGTGTGAGTCAAAATATGCCTCTCGTTCTGCCTTTTAATTTACGTCTTCTTCTAAGGTGTCTGATCTTAGGAGTGAGAGGAGTTCCTGATACAGAGGCTGTTGGTAATAGGCATCCTTGCTTGTAGGTATCTCCAACGCCGTCTTGGAGAGTTTCCTATGGTGTAACTGTGTCTGATTGTTTAGCCTTCCACGGTTTCTAAAGCCTTCGTTCTCCATCCTGAGTGCTCCCCTCCATGCCCAAGTCCACTCTTTCTGTCGTTCGTCGGAGCCCCTTACTTTACAGTGTACTCACCAGCTATAGCCTGTCGAGAAAACCTACCACTGCATCGTCATCCCCTGGACTTTGTCAGAGACTGGGAGATCTGGAGGGTCCGTGGTGCTCACATGTGGACCGAGGAAGATGAAGATACTCCTAAAACAAGGCCAGCAGTTGGCTGGATTCATCATCCCAGGGAGCCTCCCGCGCAAAGAAACAAGGTCAGGTTTATTTATAGAAACAAAGAGAAACTTCCCAAACAAGTGACTGCTTGTCCCCTGACATCAATATCCGATTCTGTCCGGCTTCAACCCAACCACCGCTCTCTTTTCCTGCTGCCCCCAGAGGAGCCTGGGAGGTGCTGGCAAAAGAAACAGAATAGTGGTGAGCCAAGAATTAATATAGACTTTTTTTCCTATCTGTGCAAGTAGCAGTTGGACTCCTAAGAGCTTCTACCTAACTCTTAGCTGGTCAGAGCAAGGGATTTAAACTCTTATCCTGAATGGGGAAGATGGAGGAGAGGAGGGCCGGGTTGTTGGAGAGGAAATGTCAGGCATTCTTGCTGGTCTCGGAGGATGACAGCAGCACCCAGAACCTAATGCCTGTCTACCACACAACACACCAAAGCAGCACTCATACGGTGCCAGGAACTGACGCCGATGCTGTGTCAGCTCCAAACACTCCGAGGACAGTTGAAAGGTCTGCTGTCGCTCGTCTGTGTCGTCGCTTCCTGCAGAGGTGCTTGCAGCTCTCAGTTAAAATATGGGTGTATGGTTGATGAGCAGTAGCTGTGAGGTTTACTGCGAAGCCTAAATTAGCCTGAGCGGCATAACAACTCCTAGCACGTGGGGTTCATGAAAACAACTTGCATGTAAATCAAAATACTTTCACTAGACCCTGCCATTTAGGTAAATAGCTTAAAGTGTGGGCACAAAATATGAAAAGTATCTTTGACAAAAATCCTTTATGGAATGCATTAAGGTACTTCAGATTTAACAAGAGGACTTTTTTTTTTCTGGACGAGAAAAGAGTGTTGTAGGTGACGATTAATATTTACTATTGGTTTATCTTTCATTAATGCTGCTGTTAATCCTAAACAACTGTATACCCAGATCACCACACAGAGACTTGGATGTATTTAATTAACCTAGAACACAATGCTGGGCAATAGTTACTCCATCCTAAACCTCCAAACCCGCATAGTTTCCTAACATTTAGATTTCCCACAGTATGCTTGCTTTTAGTGATATATTAGGTCCAGTGTCGCCTACAACAAAAGAGTGTGGACATAGTTGGAGCAGGCAATGGGAACTTTCTGTGAAGCAAAACATTCCAGGAGGTGGCCAGCATGCACGCTGTCCGCTGCCCCACAGTTCCGTGGGCTACCTCATGCTTATTGCTCGCCCGCTAACAGCTCGCTGCCCAGCGAGCAGGCAGCTTTCCCTCACATGGTGTCACAGGGATTCAACCAGGTCTCCTCCTCACTTCTGCCTCTGCTGGGTTCATAGGGTTTGTCCTGTCCTGCTGTCAAATGGGGGAAGATGATGGAGAACGCATATACATGTGTTCATTCACAGACACATTCACACGTATTTGCATGTACTCATAGTTACACACGTGTGCCATACATTTACACACATACATGTACCTGCATTTACCATACATTCACACACACCCGTTTCCACCAGCCTTTTACTTCTGTTCACATCTCTGGCAAGGACTGGTTATTTGGCCCCACCTGGACTTAGGAGAGCTTGGGCACTGTGGCCTCTGTCAGGCAGGCCCTACCCGGTTGAGGCCTTCCTGTGGGCACAGGAGCGGAGTGCCCACATGAGCATAGGGTTTGGTGGGGGGCCTGTGAGTGGCTATCTCTGCTGTGTGGACCGTTCCTTAGTTAAACATTGTGTAGGGAGTAACAGGAGCCCCGCAAGTTCGCAGAGGGCAGTGTCACAGCGTAAAGCCAAGTCCACACCATGTGAATTCCTGAAGACCTGACAGGATGGCAGCTGAGAGGTAGACAGGCAGCAGCTGAAACCCAGTGTGGAAAAATACAAGGCAGCGCATCTAGGGAAAAGAATCCAAATTAGGTTGTACTAATGGGATAATAATATTCTACTCGGAAGATGGACATGTGGATCATTATATGCCATTCCCCAAGGACCTGGGTCCAGGGGCAGCTGCTCCAACTCCAAAGCCTACAAATAGGAAGCGTCCTCTGAAGGAGCATAAAGAAAAGCATCTTTTTTGGAACTTGACACATCCTCTTTTGGACTAGGGGATAGCATCCTGCTGTCCCTTCTCAACAAATAACTAATCAGAACTAAAGAAGATTCTAGAAGGAGCTGAAGGAAAAAGGGAATAGTCCCCAACCTTTATAGAGAGATGAACTCCAGAGAAATAGGTGTCTAGACACACACAAATTTGCACTGATTTTCATGCAAATCCAAAGCTCAGCTGGGCAGCCAAGGCCGGTTTCTTAAACAATAGATTTCTTTAATGAGGTAGATTTAAAAGTTTGGGCTCTGCTGTCTTGATGTGTGAAAACTTGAGGAGTTGGTTGGGTCTTCCACCACCCAATGTCAGTGCTATGGACACGTTCCCTAAATTCTGGTATGGTAAAAGGAAATCAGAAGGACCATACCTGAAAAGGATACATTCGAAGGGAAGCGGATAAAAGTTCACTCACTTACATAGCTGTTTCATAAGGTGGTGAACTTTCCTAACCTATAAATTGGAGGAACAGAGCTATGAACAACTCTCCAAATGATTTAAGTCCAGCATTTGGCGAGATATGGGGGAAAACTCGGTCTGGTGTGGAGTGCCAACCATTTGTGGTTGATACCGATACAGATAACTTGGCTTTCCTAACATGACCCTTGGTGCCACAAAGAAAAAAAAGATTGTGTTGAGTTTAGAGGATGTTTTTGGTTAAAAATCAGTCACCAGTAGAGAGTGGTAAGTTATTGTGGTGTGAATCTTTTATCTGGTGTATCTCCTGTAGAGGCAAAGCATATGTGAATGGATTGACTAATTTGGTGTAATAATGGCATGGACAATAATGGTGATCACAGGCACATTTTTTGGAGGTTGAGAGGAACACACACTGTGATTCCCAGTTTTCCATGTCTGTATGCTGTAATATGAAGAATCACTAGCACATGTCACCTCATACTCCCTGTCTAATGATGATAAGGAATACTGCACAACCACAGTTACAGGCAGACCAGGCCACACACTAGCCAGCAGAAGACACTAGTCTTCTCTCCTTTCTGCTGTTTAGTGTCGTAGCAGCTAGTGCCTCTACCTCACCTGACCTCATCTGCTTCTTTGTCAGATAGCGTCAGGGACTTTTCTTTAAAAACCAAGCCAGAGGAAATGGTGGCCTCGAAGCTATCTGGAGAAAGAAGTTCTGGGCAGCTACTCACTCTGCCACACCCTTGAAACGGTGGAGAGTGGCTAGCTGCCACACAGATCCGACAGGCTTTGCTCTGCAATCCTTGATGGTTGCTTATTTCTTTGAAGAGCCACACACGGTTGGAGGTTCGCGTGATCTTGGCATCTAGAGCACTGAAAGTTGTACATGGGGGATGTTGTCTCCCGATGCCTGACAAAACAGCTGGTGCTGGTACTCTGTGGGAGGGGCTGGGGAGAAGGGAGACCATGGGGAAATATGAAACACCTTGTCCAATGTTCAGCACATAACAGGTGCTTAGCATGTCCTTGGTTCCTCATTGATTGAAAAGATTGTAGACTTGTGTGCTAGCAAGCATCCTACAACTATAGCAAATGCCTGAGTTTGTAAGATGGCTTAAAAAGTAAAAATGTCATTCTGGCTCACTGTTTTGGAGGTTTGGGTCCGTGGTCAGTTGCACTGTTGCTTTGGGGCCTGCGGGAGACAATCCATCTGGGAGAGAATGTTTGCGTAAGGGAGCTGATCACCTTAGGGTGGCCAGGGAGCATAGGAAGAGGAAGAGGAGCTCCTGGAGTCTTCGAGTCCCCTCCAAGGACATGTCCCCAGTGACCTAAGTTCCCTCCATTTGGCCCTTCTGCCACTTCCCAATACAAACGTAGACTAAAAACCAACCTTTGAAGGTATGGGCCTTTGAGGGACAATTAAAGACTTAAATATCGAAACTCTAAAGGAGTTTGAAGTAGCAAAACTATCATTTGCTGTATAATTTTTAAACAACTAACATCCTCTGCCTCCTACTACATTCTCAAAAACAAACAAGCAAACAAACAAACAAACAAACAAAACCTATATTGAAGTGGGCTCCCCCTAAAATGTTTCAGATGCAGAAAATACAATTATTTCCCTGAAATCTGGCCTGTGTGGCATTTCTTTAACTTTGCCAAATTCAGGGTGACAGGTGCCGTGTTATAAAATGTAAAAACTCCAGTCACTTTTTCTTTTATTATTATTGTTGTTGTTGTTGTTGTTAAAAAACTATTTAACGAGGCAGAAAGATGCTTCATCCGTCCAGAGCACTGGCTGCCCTTCCAGAGGACCCAGGTTTGATTTCTCCTACCACCATGACAAGTAACAACCGCAGCTCTGCTGCAGGGGGATCAGATGCCTTCTTCTGGCCTTCACAGGCAACTGTATTCACATAGTGCACAGACATACGTTCAGGCAAACAAAGATACTCATAAGAATAAATAAAATCTAAAAAATAAACAAGGCTATTTAAAAACCGTAGAGCATACCGAAAGGGAGCAAGGGAAAGAAACCTTCATGACCCCACCATCTAACACAGCAAATAATTTCACTTTTTCATGTTAAATCCTAGTCGGAGGCAACGTGTATGATGTGTGTCATGTGTTACAGGTCCTGTCATGACGGAGTTCCAGTTCTTAACCTGGTTTCAGTGGAACATGTTTCGAGGGAAAGGGGCCAAATAAGCTAAATGATAATCTCTTCAGTTAAATGGCCACCAAGTGGACGCTTCTAGAGGGGCCTGCTTCAGAGAAGCAGGCGAAGGCTGGCTCCTCTCTTCCCAGCTCAGAGAATTAGCCTGCCTGCAGGGCCAGTCCCAGTGTGCGCTGCCCTGGGACACACATTAGGAGCGCAGGGGTACAGCCCATCGAAGACGGTCAAGAGTCACGCTGAGGTGAAAAGTGAGTCATTTCCTGCAGCCCCGACTGCCCAGAAAGACATGCGGACAGAGCTTTTACCGTAGGGAGGAAAGCCAGTGTGCTCAGTGCTCTCTGCTGGTCCCCCACCCACCCACCTTTGACTAAGATGCCCAGTAACCATGGCAACAGCAGCATCCCTTAGGCTTCTGCATGTACTGGTCCCATCACCACAAGAAAGTTTGAGGCCACCAGGCTGTTCTCTGTCAGCTCCACTGTGCACACACACACACACAAAAGACAATTGGTTTTGTGTGCCTGTGTGTGTGTGTGTGTGTGTGTGTGTGTGTGTGCGCGCACTCACATGCGCATGTGGCTGTAGAAGCCATAGAGCTACCTCAAGTGTCGTTCTTTCTCAGGCACAGTCTAGCTTGCCTTGTCACCGTCCCTTGTTTATTTGAGACAGGGTCTCTTCGCTGGTCTTGGGCCCACCCGTTAGGCTAGGTAGACTGGCCGTTGAACTACGGGGACCCACCCATCCCTGCCTCCCCATTGCCGGGATTATAAGCACGCTGCCCTGTTCCCAGCTTTTTGATGTGGGTTCTGGAAATTGAAGGTGGGTCTTTATGCTCACGCAGCAGGCACTGTATCCCCAGCCCAGAAGTGACAATCAGGAGAGAAAGCAAGGAACAAGTGCCTTTGATCACAGATTGAAGGTTTCAACGTTAAGTTGCCCCTGGAAAGGGTGCTGGCCTACTCTGCAGCCACGTGCAAATGCACACGCTCACCCTTTCCCATACCGTTGAGCAAGCAGTTCCCCTGCATGGAATAGGTGGGGGGCCTTTGCAGCCCAGGCATTAGAGAGCAGGGTGTGGGGCTGATGATAAGGGAAGCCCAGCGAAAGGATGTTTAAAAATAGCCGGTCCCTAACCAGGACGGAGCAGGCTTGTCTGCCTGCAGCACGGCTCATCCCCGGGATAGCATGCAAGCCCTGTTCAATGCATCCGATTCTGTCTTGTGTTATTAAAAAAAAAATATATATATATATATATTGATTACTGGGACTTTGGATGATTCATTTTAAGGAAGCTGTACATATTTGGAAAGTGCCAAATCTAGGAAATTAGTCCTTTTGGTTTGGCCGGGTTTCTAGCACCCTTTGTGGAATCTCAGGGCCCGTCCTCCACCCCCTCCATCCGTCCTTGTTAGGTTAGGGAGGGGAAGGCTCAGAGCGGCTCAGTATTATTTTAGCAACAGAAGCCTCTGCTGCAGCTATTTTTAGCCTGTCAGGTGTGCTCTGCCTGCCACGAACCTGGTGTATTTGAGTGTTTAATTCAGCGGCCTCTCTCATTTGAAGGGAAGCCTGTTCCAGCCCTCTGCCCACCATAGAGCCACTTTACAGCTGCTCATAAATTTCCAAACATGTAGAGATATCTTTAGCTGCGACTCCAGATACTTCCTGTCGGGTTCCAAGACGCAGCCCCGCAGCGTATGACACTAAATATACCCTCTTGCTCCAGCACCCAGCCACATAAACAGAGACATCAACATGGCTTGTTTTCTCTTTTGCTTTTATCTAATGCTGAACTGTTTTGTTTGTTTGTTTGTTTGTTTGCTTGTTTCAGTTAGATTAAGCAATTTTGTTTATTTGGGAAGTTGAAGTCATTTCCATTACCCCCAAGCTTTCAATACCTAGCCTTCATTTTCTCTTCTGACACAAGAACTGACCAAAAGGCCTAGTGTGGACCCAGCATGTTTTAATGCCGTACACATTGTGGGCTGTACTGTTAAACAGATGGCCAGGCAATCTCCAGCTCAGAGCAGACACCTCACTCATTCCAAACTGTTCTTCGGCTTTGCCTGGGGCCTGAGCCACAGGGAGACACCCCCAAGATCACCTTCTGGGGTTTGAACTAGGAGAGAAAGGTTTGGGGTCTTTCTGGGCCTTGTATTGAGGTAGATGAAATCTCTCCCGGGGTAGAATCAGCCCTGATAAAGACCTTGGATTCTCAAGAAAAGATCTGTCACCCTTGAATCTTCAGAACAAGGAACTTAACCTAAACGCCATTGTCTTTTGTTTTGTTTTGTTTTGTTTTGTTTTGTTTTGTTTTGTTTTGTTTTGTTTCAAGACAGGGTTTCTCTGTGTAGCCCTGGCTGTCCTGGAACTTGCTTTGTAGACCAGGCTGGCCTTGAATCTACAGAGATCTGCCTGCCTCTACCTCCTGAGTGCTGGGATTAAAGGTGTGCACCACCACTCCAGGATTGTCCCGTCCTAAAATAAAAATGAAAGGGGTGGGTGATGAGGCTATAGTTCTGCGATACAGTGCTTGCCTTGCATTCATGAGGCCCTGAGTTCAATTCCCAGCACCAGTGGCCCCTTTCCTCACAAAAAACAAAAACAAAACAAACAACAAAACAAAACTCTATTAAGCAAGCACAGGCACAAAAAGCAAAAGTTAAACAAGAAAGGGAAATGAATGATAATGACCATGGCTTTTACCTATTCAAGCTTACCAGGCACAAGGGCTTGCTCTAAGCAGTCTTCGTATAGTTTCAGGATCCTGCAAAGTTGGATCCTTTCTGCTCACTCACATTTGTTCTTTAGGCCCAGTCTAGAAGCAGTAGTGTAATAGTGAGCTAGATAGACAGAGTTCATGTACTCATGAAGGGTACCGCACAGGGTAATTGCTGTGATTTGAATAAGTCTCCTTCAGGGGCCTGTGTGACAGGCTTGGTCCCTGACCTGTGGTATATGTGAAGTTAGTGAATCCTGTAGGGCTGGGACCTGGTCATTAGGGGTGTGCTCTCTAGGGGTCAGCAGGACCTTGGCCCCTTCCTCTTTCTCTCTGCGTTAGGCATCTCGTGCAGTGAGCAGCTTTATCTGCCTCACGCTCCTATCTTAATGTACTGCCTTCCAAGTTTGAAAGCAGTGAAGCCAAGCAACCAAGGACCAAAAGCCTTAAAACTATAAGCCAGAACAAGGCTATTCTCTGGATAGACTGAGTATCTCCTCTATTGGTCACAGTCAGGGTCCACTGGCTCTCAGAGCCACTGGACAAACAGCGGAACAAATAATTTCTAGAGGCCAGAGACTACTTGACATCCTGAAGCTTGCATGGGAGTCCTCTGTGTTTGTGTGTGACACACAAGCCTTTAGAAATGCACACTGCATGCTCAGGGCTCCGGCCCCCTCCACACCCAGCAGCCTAACTTCCAGTGGAGCCTTTCAGCCTGGCCGTGCCTGACTGCTCTTCCCTGCTTCTGGTACTCTGCCCATGCCGACCCTAACACTGCCAACACTCACCTTACTCCACCGCTGTTCAGATTCCAGACTTTGCTCCCTCAAAACCCTGCCCTGGCCATCCTGGACCCTGTCACACCAGGGAAGCTGAACCTCGAGTGTGCTTCCAGAGGGCCTTGTGCTGCTCTCTGCCTCAGCACTTGCCTCTCCACGGGATCCAAGAAGGGGTCTGCCTGCTCACCGGGTGCCGCTTGAGACCTAGGCTGTCATTTTTGTAGATCTGTCACTCAGCACGGTATCTGACCATGGACTTCCCATCAGTGAGTACCTGTCTGAGTGAACGCGTAACCTGTGCGTGACCCTGTCACTTCTCGGTCCTGGCGGGAAAGATGTGCAAACTCCTTCCCAGCAGTATTTAATGGGGCAAGGGAGAGCCTTGGGAGACTGAGCCTAGGCCGTGGTGGCTATTCGTGGCAATAGAGTGAGGAAGAAGAGAGAGTACCCTCTCCAGTTCTCCTACGTGACACTCACGTGGGTTCTCTGAGCACATGCCGTAGTGAACCCCAGCACCTGTTCCTCTGTCTGCTCTACTGGAAAACCCTACCTTTTGTTAAACAAATTTGGCTGAAGAATTTTAAATTTTTGTCTTCTGGAGCAACGGAATAATTCTATTCTCTCGTCTGTGTAATAGTTCGTGGAGGCTCTCAAGAGAGTTATGGCCCATGTTACACTCATTTTTCCTCAGCAGATGTGTCCGGTTCCTGTCATGTCACACCGCTCTGGACGCCCTTAGGCCTCCCGACACATCTTAAAACATTAGCGTTGTGAGCCGAACAATGGCATGGGTTCTGATCAGCGTAGGTCGTGCGTTTTCCCTCTGAGTCTGCAGCCCACGTTCAGTGTCACTGGTGCTACAGCCTTACGGCCGCTTCTGTTCTCACTGCTCCTGTGGCATGAAAGACCTTATCGTTCTACACGCCACAAACCTGTGTCAGATCATTTTTAATCGCTACGATAGTCTCTGGTTGAGCACAGTAGCACACAGTTGTCATAGTAGCACACAGTTGTCATCCTAGCACTCAGGAAGCTGAGGCGAGTGGATGATAAGGCCGAGGCCAGCCTGGGCTATGTAGTGAGACCCTGTTTCTAATCCCAGTGATGATAATAACATCCGCTGGCTATTGAAAATGCCCTATGCCCATAGTCCAGGTGCTATGCTAAGCATTTGCTGTTGGATTTCCTTAGTTCTCCTACTCTGAGCCTAAGTTTACCCACAGTGCTGGGATTTCAACCTAGCTTGCTGCTCCCTAAAACTCATATTCTGTCTAATGCTTCCCGGCCTCCCATCCCAAGCCTATATAGCTGATTCCTTTCTTCACCTACATTCTGGATTCACTCAGCTAAGTTTGCAGACTGAGTTTCCTCTTGACTCTCCAGTGTCCGTCAGACTCTACAGGCAGCTTTTTAGCTGCATCTTTTCAACATATCTGCTACCTTCATCCAGTTCCGCATCATTCCTGGCCTCATCCTACCCATCAGAGAACTTCAAGTCAGCATCACTCTGAGGACTAAAGCTGACACCATTCATATGAGTACCAGACTGACAATGCCAGGGTACAGCCCCAAAGTGGCCCCCTTCTTTTCTGCATTTTCACAAATCCTATGTTTAACCTTTTGTCCTAAAACTCTGTAGAAACCTATATGCTGACCTCCTTTGCTCCTTATTTGGCTCTGTCTTTACGGTTCATCCTGATCTTCCATCATTCATTCATTTTCTTCATTAACTGTGCTTCCATAGCCACAGATGAAGATTAAGTCTTAGATTGCTTTCTTCTCCCACCCTAAATATTAACATAATACAAACTTCTCATGGGAAGTAGGAAAAGGGGGTAAAGAAAATACAAAATGAAATTGTCCCATAGCCCTAGAATTATAGCCCTAGGTTCTATAATTCATTTTGGTAGCTATAGGGTATTTGCCTAGGTGCCGGAATCATTTATGGCCAAGAACTAGGCTTTGTCTCCTACAACTAGAACAGAGACACTAGCCTGATGTTGGCTATGCTTATGAAAGGAATGCTGGCTTGAGGGAAGCAGGAATGCTGAGCCTCATGGGAAGGCCAGGGTGGATATAAAGGGTGGGAGGTAAGAATGACCCTATCCTGTGAGCCTCCAAGAACATCTCTTTGCTCCAGCAGCTTTCTTCTGTTTATTTTACATACTTCAGTGTGTTGGTATTCAAGGCAGTACATGGCTGCACCCCAGCCCTCTTGACATTGTTTCCCCAGGGACATAACTGGACCTCCCTCGCTCTGCTGTTGTGGGTTTTCTTTCTCTGTCATCCCCATCGGGCTCCGCAACCCCCCGCCTAGATTTTTGTCTGGGCACATTTCTCTCATCCCTTACATGTCAGTTTAAACATCAGGAATTAGAGAGGGATCGTGTGAGTGGGAGGGTTCTCCCTGGGTGACTGAGATGTGCTGGGCATCTGTCTCCAAGTACATTATGTTCAGTTTAGAACCAATTTCTCAACCCATCAGGGTGATTTTTCACAGCTGGATGGATGGACAAACATCGAACAAAATCTCCTGTCGGTTCTCATCAAGAGAAGTTCAGGTGCCATGCTGCCCAGAGGTCTCTTTCCGCTCAGTCATCCTTTGGATACGTGATTGATAGTTTGGAAGCAGGGGTATCACTTGGCATATTTGTCAGCTCGTGACAGTCTCCATGAGAGCTTTGCTTTGTCCACCAAAAGCCTGGAGAAAGATGTGAATTGCACAGAAGAACTAAGGGAAGCAAGCAGTAGGTAGCACAGGTGAGAATGAGAAAAGGCTTGTTCTGGGAGCATAGTTGATGGGAGATACAGGGAAGCAGCAGGGGGAACTAGAGTGTGGGTAACAGTGAGGGCATCACTTTGCAGCCTGGACAGATGAAGGAAACATGCACAGGCTGTCGTGTCCAGAACTTTCTCTGAAAGGGTCATTCAGAGAAGTCCGAGTCACAGATCCTAGTGTGTGTCTTCACAAAAGAAAAGCTGGCATGGAGGTCCCTCTTCCAGTCTCTGAACATGTGCATAGTTAGCCACATCTCAACGTTACAATGGAAACCTCGAAAGGCTTTAAAGTGAGTGATTAGAAAGTACCGTGACCCCTCCCAATGACCTGTAACTCCTGCTCCGGGGTATCTGACACCCTCTTTTACGGCCTCTGTAAGCACTGTACCCACGTGCAAACTCCCACACTTAGACACGCATGTACTTAGGCACAATTAAAATGACAAATCTGTTTTTAAAAACTTGAAGTAGAAATCACACCACGTGGAGTTTGTTGTGGGCTTTTTAAAATATTTTTAAAATGTTAGGTGTATGAGAAGACTAGACGAAGGCATCGGGTCCCATGGAACTGTACTGACAGGTGGCTGTGAGCCAGCATGTGGGTGCTCAGTACTGAACCCAGGTCCTCTGCAAGAGTTTCTCATCCTATGGTAGTTCTGGCAGCAGCGTCGTGTGTGGTCATTACTGTCCAGCAAGCACTGAGATGCGACCGTTCCCATTCAGTCTTTGTGTTTCTTTTATTTAGTAGTGGAGTGTGGGGCAGGTGCTATTGCAGTAAGGGATCCGTGGAGATCCCTTAGGGGTCCGTGGAGATCCCTTCGAAATCCTGAATCAGCGCCTTTGCCGTTGTAAGAGAGGAGTGGGTTCCAAGTTCGCCACCATTGCTGCTGGCATTGTTCCTTTCAGTCCAACATGCTAAGGTGCTGGAAGGTTCCGGACAAACAGCTGAAGTAGGTCGCTTTTCTCCAGGCTTGTCCCAGCGCTTCTCATTCCCAGAGTCTGCAGATGTTGCTGTGGCTCATGGCTCTGAAGAGAAGGACAAACCAGTTGTCATTCCTGAGAAATGGTGGGGGCCAGCCGACCACAGGCGTGAAGGATGCCTTTCGCTCTGTCCCTCGGAGGCCAGTCGCAGTGCAGACAGCAGAGGATCCTGGTTTACAGCTAGTTTGTTTGCGGCATTTGGTCATCCACCACCCCGGAGAGAGGGCGGGAGGCACGAGGTGTCTGGCCGCTGAGTGATGACGGCAGAGAGCAAGTGTGCCTGCCCCCAGGGCAATGGGCAGAAGAGACGCTGGGAGAAGCCTGGTGACCGAGCGTTCCACCATGATCTTGTTTGCAGTGTCCTCCATTCTGTTCACTAAGGAGGAAGCAGAGAAACACGATTGTGCTGGAACGTTGCTCCTTCAAAGACCAACTCAGAGTCCTTCTCTGAGCCTCATGGGAATGTAAGGAGGAAATGAAGAACTTTGAGGGCAACAATTGAGGAAGAGATGCCAGAACAGAACCTTAAAAATACTAGTGTTCCAAGAGGGACTACTTGGAGGAGGGATGGAAATGGAGGAGAGAGAAGGACAGAAGCATATGTGAGAAAGAATAGTGATATATGTGTGTGTGTGGAAATGTCACGAAACCCATTATTTTATACACTAAAATTAAAAATGTTCACAGGCTTCGATGCAGACTTTTTACTTACTGGATCTGATTAGAAGGAAATTGTCAATGACTTGTGCAGAAAGTTTATTTTATACAAGAGTAGGGTTTTATTTTTCTGAAGTTAAAATACATGGTGAAGGAGCTGGGGAGATGGACAGTACTTGCCCCCAGTCATGAGGACATGAGTTCAGATCCCTAGCACCCACCTTGGCATAGCAACACACACATGTAATGTCAACGGAGAGGCAGAAACAGGGGTTCCCTGGGAGCGATCCGGGCTAGCCAAAGCTGGGAACTCCAGCGTCAGTGGGAGACCCTGTCTCAAAAAATAAGGTGGAGAGCAATGGAGGAAGACACTTGATGCCCATCTCCGGCCTCCACATGTGTGAATACACATGCAAGGATGTAGATAGATACACATGTACATGCAAAAACACATAGTTTTTAAATAAATGCTGTTAAAATGACAGTGTTTCAAATGTCGAGTGATAGACCGTTAGTTGAGTAAATGATAACAGCCCCATATAATGAAATAGTACACCCACAATCTTTGTTTCATTCAGGTGAATATTTTCAGTAGGAGAATAATCAGTAGGGATCAAGTGGTTACCATTTTGTGGTAATCATTGGTTACCACTTCAGCTTTCTTATTTTAGGTTTTTCTGTGTTGCCCATATTTTCCATAGTCTAGATACGTTTATAATCAGAAAAATACATGTAAGTGCATCCTACACGGGGGTAGTGTGCCTTAGTTAGGGGTAGCCTTATCTTTTCCAGTCGTATATAGTATGTGCCTTCAATTTCACGAGTCTTAGAGCTGATGAACTACGACATATGAGGGAGGTCCTAAACACGGCTGTCTGTAATGTTCTTGTGAACAAACTGTTGAATATCTAGCTGCAAGGGAAGCTTGAATGTGAACCTCTGAGTGGCAGGCCAAGGGGGATGTGAACCTTTGAGTAACGGGCCAGGGGGTCGTGAGCTAGGAAGATGACTTCTTATTTCAGGATCAGGCAGGAGATGATCTTCCAACTTCTGCTCTGGGCCCAGACCACAGTGATAACAAAGGCGAGAAAGAACTCCTTTTACATCAGGCTTCTTGGGGCTCTCTGCATTGAGTGGTACCTTTCTTTATCAAAAAGAGCTAGCCTTACACACAAAAATCAAAATTGGATAATTTGAGGGTGAAATTGTGGCCTTTGTGGGGTTTGTGTCAGTATCCACCCCGCCCCCACTCTCCACATGCATCCCCACCCATATCTTGTTCCCTGCATGAAGTCCTGTCCCTGGGTACCTAGAACCCATTTTGGGCAAACATCCCTTGAAACCTAAATAGTGTTTGAAGCACAATAATCTATAGGATCTAAATTCATTTAGGAAAAAATATACTATATTTGGACAAAGATGTAGGAGAAGGATTTCAGAAGCATTTTTGTTAGTTGGGCATGATGGTAAATGCCCTTAATCCCAGCACTCATAATCCAGAAGCAAGAGGATCTCTGTGAGTTCTAGGCCAGCCTAGTCTACATAGCAAGTTCAGGGACAGCTAGGGCTACATAGAGACCCTGTCTCAGGAAAAAAAAAAAGAGAGAGAGACATGTTTTGTTACTTGACATCATATGCTTGTAATCCCAGCACTCAGGAGGCTTAGGCAAGGAGATCAAAAGAGCAAGGCCAGCCTGAGCTACATTAGGGAGATGCTGTAACTCATTCCATCCCTCAAAATACTCGTCTTTAACCTGCACTGCATGCAGCCCAGAATGAGAGCCTACTCCAAAGGTCACCTTCCGCATCTACAGACTGCTGCCTTGGGGAAGGAGTGCTTTCATCACAAGGAAAAAAAAAAATGTATTGTCCCAAACTGAAGCAGGTGCCTTCCCCTGCTCATAAACACTGTTTATTTCAATCTAAAGCTGAGACCAGAAGCAAAAACACTACCGGCTTCTGGAAGCTTCCCCACTTCCATTTTAAAACAAGTGAGGCCAGCATGGAAGTCCAGGCCTATAATCCCAACACACCAGAAGTAGAGACAACAAGAATCAGAAGTTAAAGGTCATCCTCTGCTACCCAGCAAGTTGAGGCTAGCCTATGCTAAACGAGACCTTGTCTCAAAATAAAAGAATGAGACAACACAGTTTTACTTGGGGAGGTGGGGGGTGGGGAGGGGGTCCCCGAGCATGGGCTGCTGAGGCCAGGACATGAGAATTCCTGGTTTTGAGGTACATTGCTAACTTCAGAAATTCAAAATACATAAATCTTAGGGAAGACATTTTTCTAGGTAACATACACAAGAAAGTTAATGGAGCCTGAAGAGGATCCAACTCCCTCTTTAAATTTATTTTCTTAGGAGCTCCACAAATGTGGGCACTGGGGTCAGACAGAGTAAGTGGAAGGGGGAGTCTGGAGGGTCGAGTTACATCACACAATAAGGTTTAGAAGAGACTCAGTTTGCAAGTCCGAGGTTCAACTCAGATTTAAGGTTCACTGTCTCGAAGGAACAAAGAGAAAAGAGCTCCCAGACTGTCCCAGGGGCCATTTCTCGAGTAGGCCTGGTTTTAATTCGATTTGAATTCAGAGGCAACAAATGCTGGAATGTCCTCAGGAAAGCTAACGACCTCCCAACTCTCTCCTTCCCTCCCGTTAGTGATTTTTATTGAAGCTTGAGGGTGACCTACAAGGGACACCCACATTTAGTTTGTAATGCTTCTAATGTCATCTAGGAAGGGGCTGGATGATTTTCCCTCTCTCGTCCCAGTGCCACGGAGCTATGGGAAGCTACCTTAACTCGAGGGAGAAGAATTCATGCAGATGAATTCCAAGTATTCTATTCCAAGTATTTTTGGGCTTTTTGAAAGTATAGTCAAAATCACCATCACTCCAGTGATATGAGTAATACATCCATATTGTATCTTTACCATTTCTTAACTTTTTTTTAAAGTAACATGAATTCCATTCTGGAGGATAGAGGCATAGGGCAAGGGGTGCCCTCATTCAGCTCCACTGTGGGGGTACACAAAGAGGTAATGGAATTATGGAAATGCAGATTAGCTATAAAATAACTTGAGTGGCTAATGACTGTCTTCTTCATAGCCAAGGAGCAAGAGTTCCTGTTTGGTACCACAAATTGAGTGCTAGCCTCACCAGCTAACACCACTAAGGGTTCCTCGTGAAGATGACATTTGTTCAGAAGGGCTTGTACGAAGTGTGGGGTAGGGACATGGCCTCAGTGTGGGTGGAGTCCTCTCCTATGTCCTGTCTTTCAGACTCCTCTTAGGTGTACCTCTCTATCCCCTAGCCAGTAGCCAGAGATCGTGAGCCAAAGAAAATAGTTCCAGTTGCCGGCAGGACAGTTGGGGGCGGGAGGGGGGCTAGGCCTAAGAACAGTCAGATTCCCATTTGAATCTCTGAGGAAGCAGATAAGGAAGGGGCAGTGTATGCATCCGTGTTCATGCTGCCAAACCTATGCCATGGCCCCGAGGTACCAGAGTGGTAGTGTCCATCAGTGAAAACTTCTCAACATTTTAGCATTGCTGTATGTTGTTGTTGTTTTTTTTAAATCTGTGTAATTCTAAAGAAACCTCAAAAGTAAAAGCGTAAGGGCTGGGGAGGTGGTTCAGCAATTAAGAGCACTTACTGCTCTTCCAGAGGACCCAAGTTCAATTGCCGACATCTGCATGACCATTCACAACCATCTGTGACTCCAATTTTAGGGAATCCTCCAACTTCCATGGGCACCAGAAATGTGTGTGATGCGCAAACGTACATGCAGGCAAAACACTCTACCCATGAAAAAATTTTAAAACATTAAATTAAAAATATAAGGTTGGATCCAAACATTGCCATTATTTTTTATAATCAGAACTATATTCTTGTCAACATAGAAACTATATATTTGTAAACAATTCCTTGATTTTTTTTTTTCCTCCTCACCTAGAGGAAATTTCTGATCTTTTCTGGAGAGAAAACACTTGCTACAGAGCTGGTAATGTGGTTCAGCCAGTAAAGTCCTTGCAACAGGACCTGAGTCTGATACCTAGAGCCCGCATAAAAAAGCCTCGTGCCGCCATGACATTGTCATCCCCTGCTCTGGGGTGCAGAGACAGGAGGATCACTGGCGCTCACTAGCCACCTACATAAGTTTGTATGTAGTCTGTGTGTGTGTGTGTGTGTGTGTGTGTGTGTGTGTGTGTGTGTGTGTGACTCATCTGAGCTCTCTGTAGAAAGCCTGGGTTGTTGGCCATTGTGGGACTTGGACAGAGGCATAAGTACTCTCTGGAATGTCAAGGGCAGGGCTCATAAAGCTACAAGTCTTATTCACCCTCTCTTCACCAAGAGACAGGGCCAGAAATGGTGTTCACAGGGACCCACCAAGACAAGCTGTCGTCAGTCTTTAAGAATGGCTGCCGGCAGAATACCCTGTTGGATTGAGACCCTTCTCCGTTCCTCTCGGCCTAAAGCGTTCTTCTCACAATCTAAGGAGCTCTCACTTCAAACTGCCCAACTTCCAAAGGACTGGTTTGGGCTGGTTTGGGGAAGAAGGGAAGTTTCATTCTGATCCCAGAAATTCACAGAGGACAGAAACCCCGGCTTTGAGTAACAGTGTATCAAACTAGACCTTACCCTGATTTGAGGCCAAAGATGGGAGTGTGTCACCAACCAGTATCTGTTCTTGATCTTATCCGGGGCTAGTTCTTCTCCGGTACCCCGCCCTTCCAGGTTCAGCTGTTTCCATGCATACATGTTGCAATCTTCTCTCTTCCACGTGAGCTGAGTTCCTCTCAGCATCTAGACCCTCCTGCAGTTAAGCCCCCAGTGTGTCTGTTTCCTTCAGCCACTGCAGGGTGAACACGAGGCAGAGATGGCAAAGCCCAAGATAGGTTTGTCTCCTCCTTTGACCCCAGTTCTCTGATCCTCAATCCCCAAGTTCCATACCATCCAGACAGTTGAAAGGAATAGAAGCACCTCCCAGAGAGCCTGTGGGGACGTGGAAGTTGGTTTCTTTGTCCTCAGCTCTGTAAAGGCCCAGTAGAGACCGCCGTGCTTCCATTGCTCTTAAACAGTATCAGGCATAACGGCTGAGGAGACAGCCCAGCGAGTTAAGCGCTTACTGGTAAGCTGGGCATGACAGCACACATCTGTAAAGCCTGCCATAGAGGGCGCAGCAGAGATGGACAGAGAGCTTGCCAGTCTCGCCAATCAGTGGGCTCCTGGTTCAGTGCGTGGGGAGGGCACTGTCTTAAAAATCAAGGTGGAGAGTGATAGAGGAGGACACCCAGCCCTAACTGACCTGGATTCTGCAGCTGCACACACACACAGGCGCCCATACTTGCACACGTACAGCCACACATTTTTTTTTCAAAGAATCAGGCATAAAGAGTAAACAAACCTACAATTTTTTGAGGGGGGCTATTATTATCATTTGTCTTTCTAACGTGTGTGTGTGTGTGTGTGTGTGTGTGTGTGTGTGTGTGTGTGTGGTATTGAAGGTAGAACCCAGGCCCTCATACAAGATCTTCAAATGTATCCCTCTCTAAAGTAAACATTCTTGAAGAGGAAAAGCCTATACCAAATGGGGAAATTGCTCAGTGCCCTGTGCCCTTCTCCTGTCCCTGCATTCTTCCCTCCCACCCTGAATTGTTTCCTCAGCAATATATGTGGCGTGGGTTTACTAGTCCCTTTGGGTTTTACTTTCCCAATTGCTTTCTTCCTTCAGCTCCTCAGGAACCTTGAGAAATAGTCTATAATACAGAAATAATGTTTAAACTAGGCGCCGTAATCCCAAAGAGTCACAGGTTCGAGATTCACCTGGTCTGTATAGCAAGATCACATCTCAAAGAAGGGAAAGAAAGAAAATCTAAGTTTGATTTCCCTATTCATTTTGAAGGCAAGCCCCCTCTCTTCCTCCTTCAGACAAGGAGAGACTGTGGGTGCTGGCCCCTGGCTTCTTTGAGAGGCACAGACAGAATGATAGAATACTAGAAAGGGAGAGGGAGGGAAAAGGAAAACAGATTGGCTGGTGTCAACCATCTTGGGAATGTTGTTCCTCCTGAGGCCAGTTCGGGAAGGACTGCAGCAGCAGACGCCCGGGGAGCCTGGGGGAGATTTGTAGCGCCTGCTCAGGGTGTGGGAGACAGGCCAGGCAGGTACTGCGATCCATCTCTCAGGCCAGGGAGATTTCAGTGTTATGAATGGCAGTTTTTGCTTCACCCTCTGTCATCTGAAGAAAGGGAAGATTTTTTTCAAAGGGAACGTATTTCATGTGTTCAACAGAAGACACAGGCCTCCAAGTCAAAATACAAAGCAAGCTTTTAACCTGGGACCACCTGCAGATCGCAACTTCAATTAGAAATTTTCAGTGACCTAAAGGGCTCAGTGCTAATTTACTATTTTGTGTGAGTATCTTCTTCTTTAAGATTTATTTATTTTTATTTTATGCGCATTGTTTTTTTGTTGTTGTTTTTGGTTTGTTTTGTTTTGTCTGCATGTATATCTGTGTAAAGGTACCTGATCCCCCAGAACTGGAGTTACAGACAGTTGTGAGCTGTCATGTGGGTGCTGGGAATTGAACCCAGGTCCTCTAGAAGAGCCAGTACTCTTAACTGCCGAGCCATCTTTTTAAACAACATCTCTAGTTTAGTTTTAAAAACTAATGGAAAAGGGCAACACTATCCCATTTAAAAAAAAAAAATACAAAAAAAAAAAATACAGCCTGCTGTGTGCTAACTTAAACATTATTTTTAAAAGAAAAATATTTTAACACAATCTTTCTGTTGCAAACAAGTTGTAGCAATAAGATCTAAGTCTGGCTGTTTCTTTCCAAGAGTGAGCGTAAGCCTAGGAAATAATTAGTTACTGTGTTTGTTAGGAAGACCACTTGTTAAAGCCTGAATCTGGCCGCCCTCACACTTTAACTCTGCCTTGCCAGGCTTTCATGGATGTTAAGGGAAGCCTTTAGCAGGAAGGAGAAAGTTCGAGAGCCAAGTAAAAGAAGCATAGAATTAAAAGTTGTCCCCCCTCGAGGGAGGGAATTTCGAACAAACTGTAAAGTGAGTAAATAAATAAATTAATGGGGGAAAAAATCTCCTCCTCTCAGAGTAGTTTTGATCTTATTTCCTGTTGTTTTTCTGGCTTCCCTTCATCCCCAGAAAATATTATTAGGGCCTTGAAAATAGTCAAGACAAATACCTGCTTGTGCTATTTATTTCTAGTCCCACACAATGTTTTAAACATGATGTGTTAAGTTTATATTTACAGACATTAAATTCCTTTACCTCTCAAGTATGTATGCATACATGGTTTGCATGCTTGTGTGTGTGTGCGTGTGCATGTGAAGGTCCACAGGCACCAGCGTATGTGCATAAGGAGGCCCACATGGAAGGTCTTCCTTGATCACTCTCCTCATTTTTTAATGTCTTTGCACAAGGTTTTATTAAACGTCTTTACAGAATGACATCAGCCTCCAAAAGCATTTGCCAAGACCCTGTTATGCCAAAGGTGTTGGCTGGGGCATGGCGGGTGGCTCTGGCTTCCCAATCTTCTGTTCTGAGACGGGGGTGGTGGACAAGACTTCTTCTTCTACGTCACAGATTCCTAGGAGGGCTTGCTGTGTGAAGGGCCTGCTGTGGTGTGCTTCAGTCCCTTATGGAGAGTGGGACTGGGAGCTGTGAGGCTTTAGCATCCGGGAAGCTCTAAGGGAAGAAGGCCAAGTCCATGGAGTTTGCAGATGGCCCGATGATCCACAGTGGGGACCCCTGTTAACTCTCTTGACACGTTCCACAGTTTTCTTTGAGGCGGGGTCTCTCGGCTGAACCTCTAGCCTATAACTTGGCAATACAACTAGTCAGCTGGTCAGCAAAGAGGCTGGCCAGCTTGCTGTGGGACCCCATCTCCACCCTCCTGTTGCTGGAACTGTAGGTGGACCAACGCTTCTACCCAGCGTTTATATGGGTGACGAGGACTCTAGGCCTCGAGCTTACATAGCAAGGGCTTTGGCCCTTGAGCTATCTCTCTAGCCCAAGCACACTGACATTATTTCATCTACCCCTTTGATTTATTTGTTTAATTTTGAGACAGGATCTCAGCATGTAATACAGACTAGCCTCAACCTGATGGTCCTCCTGCCTCAGCTCCCTGAGTTCTGAGATTACGGGCATGTGCACACCTAGGTCTACACTTGATCGGTAGGTAGGGTTTACCATCTCTGCCAGATCTCTGGTAATCACGTGGGCTCAAGCAAAGGGGAAAATGACAAACTAGAAGTCGGTGTAAGGAGATGAGCCTCAGTGGGCCAGAAAGTGGTCTTTGTGTGTGATAAAGAGGCTGCAAAGCTCTACCGGATAGTACCTTGCAAGTGACTTGACCTTGTTCTTCTCAGTTTCCACGGTGAGAAGCCAGATTCACTTCACTGGCCAGATTACCCCGGAGGCTACCTCTCCATCCTTCCTGCCCATTCTCCTCCTCACCTAGCCCCCATCTAATCTCTGCTCTACCCGACCCCCGCCAGTCTTGGAATGATGCATTTATCATCTTAGCTTCTGAGAGCCTACTCCAGCTCCTGTTATCCCTTGGTCCCATCAGATGACTGGCCTGTGTCCAGGCCTGTCTGTGGCTAGTCATTCCCCCACCACACTGACAAGGATGGTTTCCCACACACCCAGGAAACGTTTCTTCTCTTCTCCACTCACACAGAAATCTACAATTCCCTCTAGACTTCCAGTCAAATCCTCTTTTACCCTCGAACCTGCCGTTAAGAAGCGGAGAATTTTCAGTTGTGGACCAAGCAAGCAAGAGTCCAGTGTCTTGCAACTCCACCCAGGCTGTTTCTACCTTTGAGTGCAGGAGCTGACTAAGGAACTCTCATTGAGGTCCACATTTCTTCTCAAACTGTTTTTTGCCATTTTGTCCCCAAGTCTCAAGGTTAAGAAAATACCTGGGCCACTTTTATTGTTTAGATCCACCGTGTGTGTGTGTGTGTGTGTGTGTGTGTGTGTGATCCTTCGAGTGTTCCCGCATGTACACACTTGCAGTGGCACACGCATGCACACACAGAGAAGAGCGTTACAGGGCGCACACAGTGTAAAGTACGAAAATGGATGCTTCCTTTCAGCTTCACCAAAATGCCCCTACTGTCAACGCACATAGAAAGAAAACATGAAAAAAATACCCAAAGGGGTTTGCGTGTGTAAGGCTCAGAGTCAACCAGCTTTCTGCACCCATCCCCAGATCCGCCTGGCTCTAGTCCCTCCCTGACATGTAATCGTTCTCCGAGAAGCTTGTCCAGACCAAGATGCATACATGTAAAAGACCAAGTCCAGATTTCAGGCCCTGCCCTTCCTCAAGCCCCACCCTGATGCCCGGTCCAGCAGGCCCATACTCTTACAGATGCTAAGAGGGTGCCTGTGGCATGAACTTCTCCAGAGGTGATGAACTAAGTATCTCATTACCTCCCAATGGGGCACCAACCATAAACCAAAGGAACACTTCCACTCAAGGCTTATTTTTGGTGAACCAGTAAGTTTAATTAAGGGTACTTACAGGAGCAGTGGTGAGAATTTCTGTTGTTGTTTTCGTTTTGTGCGTATGTGTTTGTTTTTTGTTTCTGTTTTTTGTTTTGTTTTGTTTTGTTTTGTTGTTGTTTTGTTTTTTAAGGAACATGGGCAACATATGAGCAGCTATACCACTGAAGAAAATATCTCTTACTTTTCCAGCAACATTATGTGTGTATTCTCAAGGAGCGGTGGGGCTTATGGAATGCTCACAGGTCCAATCTCAGGCATGTTTTCCTTCTGGTAGTCACAGCTGCTGAGTTCAAGAGGGCTTACCCAAGGGCAGCAGTCTACGCCAGCCCCTGCCTCATCCTCATGTGCTCATGTGGTTTGCCTACAGATGGGCCCAGCTGTCATGAGGCCATGCCCTGACCCTCCCTGCAGCAGCATTTTGGGGGCGGGGGTGTGGAAATGGGTCGCTATTTGGAAGAAGCTCCTTCCAGACGCTCAGAGCTGAGTCTCCTCAGCCACTGTCCCCAGGCTGGTGGAGGAGGTTCAAGGCTTCTCCCGTGAGCCCTGAGCTCCGGCTCTTTCCTTCCTCCGTCTCGTAGCCTCAGCAGCACAGCTCTCCTTTTGGCAGCACAGCAGCGCTCTTATCTATAAATGGAAACATTGGCCGGTCTCCCAGTATAACACAAGATAGGCCTGTGTATCGGTTATGCAACCTTGGCCTTGAGAACTTTATCAGAAGGCTGGAGGCTGGGAGAGGAAGGTCTGGACCTGGGGGAGAGAGCTCAAGAAAAAAAGGCATCTTAGTTGTGGACAAGCAGCTAGGACCATTCTCCTCCCTGTCTGTCAGTCAAAGAAAGTAAACATTTGATGGGCGGAGACCCTAATGGCAGTTGACAAACCATTAGGTCTGTGTATCTTGACGCCTGAGGGCAGTCCCTTGGAAGAGGGCAAAAGCTGTGCTGGCCTCCTTTGCTGCCTTGTCCTCAGCCCTGGTGACCCAGCTCTTCTTACAGCCCATGGAGAAGACTTGTGCAAGTGGTGATCTCCCTGAACCTTCCAAGGTTTTCCGTTTAGTTGTGTCTTGTTGATACAGAGTCTCTCTATGTAAACCTCCTGACCTGGAACTGGGTACCCCAGGTTGGCCTGTGTGATAGTTAGTATTGATTGTCAGTGTGACAGGCTTTAGAATGACTAAGGAGACAAACTTTCGAGCACATCTGAGAGGGAGTTCTTAGACTGTGTTAGTTGAGGTGGAAAAACCCACCCTGAATATGGGCTGGGATCCCAGACTTTGTAAAAAAAAAAATGGGGGAGGGGCACAAGATGAACATCCGTGTTTATCTCTCTGCTTGTCCACTGTGGATGTGGTGGGACCAGACTCCAGAAGCGTGGTGTGCCTCACACTCCTGCTGCAATGACTTTCCACCAGGGTGGGAAATACCCTCAGACTATGAGCGAAATAAACCCTTCTGTGGTGTTTTGAATGAGGGTGGCCCCCATAGGCTCATATGTTTAAATGCTTAGTCACCAAGGAGTGGAACTGTTTAGGAAGGATTAGGAGGCTTTGTAGGAGGAAGTGTGTCACTAAGAGTGGGCTTCGAGATTGCAAAAGCCCGTACCAAGCCCCATTCCCCTTTGCATGCTGCCTGTATATCAAGATGAAACACTCTCAGCTGCTGCTTCAGCACCACATCTGTCTGCTTCCGACATGATGGTCATGGCATCACCCTCTTAAACTGTAAGCAAGCCCCCAATTAAATAGCTGTCTCCTAAGTTGCCTTGAGCATACCATCTCTTCATGGCAATTGGATAGTAACCAAATAAGTTAGTAACTGAGACTTCCTTCCTTCCTTCCTTCCTTCCTTCCTTCCTTCCTTCCTTCCTTCCTTCCTTC
>NW_026596256.1:2022473-2034451 GCF_907164565.1 Psammomys obesus | reverse complement strand
TTCCTTCCTTCCTTCCTTCCTTCCTTCCTTCCTTCCTTCCTTCCTTCTGCTGTTTCTATCAGTATTTTGTCAGAGCAACAGAAAAGGAAACTGATATAGCCTGGAGCTCTTGGAGATCTTCCACCCCCAAAGCTCTGGGATTTCAAGCATGCTCCACTGTGCCAGGCTCACTCTGTGGCCCTAGCCATCTCTGTGGTTTCCAGCCTAGCATGAAGAAACACCACAGAGAGCAGAATAGTTCCACCAAAGATGAGATGGGATGTGGAAGGTGATGGCTTATCTTCCTGAGCCATTCCTGGCATTCGAGGGCTTCCCAGTAGAGCAATGAAAGCCAGCTGCACATATGTCCCAGGCCTTGGAAGCTTTCCGTTGCGTCATGCAGAGTAGAAAGTAGAATCAGAGGGAAGTAGCCACATGCCAGACGTGACCTGGTTCTTCATGAACTATGTTCTGTCCCATGTCAGTTTAGACTGGCTCTTAATGAACTTTTCAGACTCGTAATACTTAAGTGACACGTGTCTGTGATCTCAGCACTTGGGAGGTGGAGGCAGGAGGATCAGAAGTTCAGGGTCATCCTAGGCTACACAGCAGGTTTGAGGACATCTAGACTACATAGGGTCTTGTCCCCAACCAAAAACAAGCAACGAAAAGGTAACATTTATTTAGAAATCAAGTACATTCATGCTCAGTAGGCCAGTGCTGCCAACCCTATCAACTTGAGTTTAGTCCCCAAGACCCATGTAGCAGGAGAGAATTCACTCCTGAAAATTACTTTCTGGGCTCCATTTGCACGCCTTGGCTCACAAATATCTCTACACATACACACAATAAACAAATAAATATTTATTTAAATAGATAAAGTAACTTAAAAGTATCATCCATTCACAGTATAAAAAAAATTAAAGTGTAAAAATTGGAGCTGGGAATGGTAAAGCTCATCTCTAATCCCAGCACTCAGGAGGCAGAGGCAGGAAGATCTCCGTGAGCTCAGAGACAGCCTGGTATACATATTGCGTTCCAGGCCAGCCAGGGCTACCCAGTGAAACCTTCTCTCATTACATATATAATATATAATATTAATTAATATATTAATCCCTGTCTGACAATATTGCCTGTGGCTAGTGTTTCAGAGATATTTTATTTCTTCTCTGTCAGCTGCATGTTGTAAGCTTTCCTCTGTATGATTAGACAGTCCAAGAAGACGTGTTTTTTTATTGACCGCCTCACATTCATAGTGTGGATGTGCCATAATTTATTTAATCAGGCTGCTATTGTTACACACTAATGAACTTTTAACCAATTTAGAGAGTTGCTTTGGTGGTGGAATTAAATGCAACAAAAGGATCAAAAGGACTCTATAATTTACATCAAAGGCAGAGGAAAAGCATAACTCTGAAAGTTGTGTTTCCACTGCTAGGAGGGATTGTAACTTTGGTCAAAGCACTGAAAAGAAAAACTGGTATTTTTTGTTGTTTTTTTTTTTTTTTTCCTGCCCAAGAAAGTCCTTGAAAGCCTGGCCTTGCCCTTGGTGGTGTTCTCACGTCTTCACAGAGTACTACCAACTTTAACCCTCTCCTTAATATTCAGCAGAGGGCCCCACCAGATACTCGAAAAAGCAGTCTTTCCCCCATACCTCATATTCGCTTAAGCTAGAATTTATCGTGCCCAGTTAGCTGAACTCTGCAAACATTAAGCTTGTTGCATCTGTTCCTTTAACTATGCTGGATGTTGGGGGGGGGGGGAAACACACAAAAGCTTCTATTCTATCCTCAAGGAACAAAACATCCTTCCAGGAATGAGCCAATAAGATATCTTCCTGCCAATAAATTGTAACTTGTATTGTAAGTGTTTGGAAAGTTGGAACTTTCTGTTTTCCCATTTTACAGAGTTTGACTTGGTAGGATGTGCTGTTACACATATGCCAGAATCAGGAGCATGGAAATATGCTTTTGCCTACTAAGGAAAGAAGAGGGAGGATGTGAATGAAATTGTAAAACTAACAATGGTTACCTTAGAGTGGGATAAACAAGTATTGCCTCTTTTATTTTTTTTACTTTCCTACATTGCTTTTAAAACTTCTGTGACTGGGTGGGTGAGAGCAGGAGAGCCAGCAACATGCCGGTTTTAAAGGTTTTGTTTTTAACCACATATATCTGCATGTATCTGTGCATGTGAGTGCAGGTGCCTGTGGCGACCAGAAGAGGGCACTCGATCATATAACTGGAGTTACTGGTGGTTGTGAGCTGCCTGGTATGGGTGATGGACTGAATGTTGGTCCTCTGCAAGAGCAGTACCCACTCTTAGGAACCCAACCATCTCTCTAGCCCAGCATGCATGTTTTCAATACAGTCATCCCTCAGAATCTGGGGGTGTGGGTCCAACACTCACCCCATCCTGAAGGTATACCATGCCAGGGAGCTCTGGCCTGGGCTGGGGAGATCGCTCGGTGGATAAAATGCGTGCCAAGCAAGCCTGAGAGCCCTGGTCCCATGCCAAGCACCAGGTTACAAAAAGCTTGTAATCTCAGGTTTGGAGAGCCGGAGTCAAGAGGGCCTTGCTGGTCAGCCAGTCTGCCAAATCCAGGAGCTCCAGGCTCAGTGAGGAGCCCTGCTCAAAGAATACTGTAGAGGACAGTAGAATAAGACAGCCAACATCAGCCCTTGTCTGCCCTGCTCTTTCTGTCTCTCTGCGTTTCTGTTTCTCTGTGTATGTGTCTCTCTCTGTTTCTGTGTGTATGTCTCTCAGAGAGAGAGAGAAGCCCAGGAATAACAGTATTAACCAGAAGATGGTTTTCACGTCTTCATGGTGTGTGTCGATCATGGTCCCATAGAAAAGCTGAATTCCTCCTCAGATCTATGTCACCCCACCCCCACCCCCACCAGGAAAACAGCTTCTTGGTAGTAGAACCCGCCCTGACTTGTGACTGTTCGAGCAAAACACTTCCTACATTGACAGTCACAGTCTTAAAACTGAAAAGCTTGGGGCACACAACCACCGCACATCACACAGACAACAGGCGTCTCACCTCGCAGTCCAGGCCAGCCTTCAACCTGTAATTCTCCTGCCTCCGAAGTACTACTGATACAAGCATGTGCCAGCACACCCAGCTGAAAGCAAACCTTTCAATGCAACCTTCTCAAATCATCTTAGAAGCAGAGGTGTTGGGGGCGAGTGCTGGGGGCTCTGGTGGAGTTCCTTGTAAGCTTCTTTCCAACGCCACGGTGAACAAAGCTCGTTCTTGAAAGTGGAAATCCATACAAGATTGCCAACACCCTCTGCCCTGACACTTGGTGGACTTCAGCGAGAACTCGGGTTTTAATTTACTTTGTTTCATAGCCCCACTTACAGCTGAATGGCCTAGTCTTCTGCCCCCCCCCCCCCCCCTTTTTTTTTTTTTTTTTTTTTTAATGTCGAAGAAGATAACAAAGGCATCCTGATTTGGAGTCTTGGGCAAAAATTTAAAAAAATGTCTTTTCGGTCCTCAGCTCTGGAAAAAAAAAAATGTCTTTTATGTTCACATTTAGTTTCATCCTTTGATTTTTATTTTTTTTTTTTTTTTTAATTCTGATAGTTTCTATTTTTTATTCCGGGTCTATCCTTTCCCTTCCCGTCACCCTTTTTATTCCGGAGTCTTCTCTGGAGGAATTGTGCAGCCTGCTCAGTTAAGACCAGATGTATGTTGTGGTGCTAGAAAAGTTCAGATCCCAAAGATGCCGCCGCCAGCTGTGGACAATCAGAGATGCTCCTCAGCCTCTCAGAGACCTGTGCCATCTAATCAGCCGAATGAGTCTGATTACACAGGTAAATGCACGTAGCAGAGCCTTTGCCTATGCCTCATTCCTCACGCAAGTTCCTTATCATTTTCTATTGTGGCCCTTCTGTCTCTTCTTTACTGAAAGAAAACCCTTTTGAACCAGAGGGGATATTTGTCACACCACAACTTTCTTTCATGCTCCGCTGGAGAAGTTCAGCAAGGGAGAGCATCCCCAACCTCCAACCCCATCCCCCAAATCCCTTGGTCTTGGCTCCCCTTCAGCTTCCAGAGCACACTGCATCCTTCTAGGAAGAGTTATGGTCCCTGGTTCCCTTGAGAATTCTTAGGTCTCTGTGACAGATAGCACTGACCTGAGCAGCCCTGAGCAGGGAGGAGAAGTTTTATTCTAAATGCGGAAGATTTTGCACTAAAACCAGAGCAAGCCTGCACTCAGGCTTGATTTTGAAAATGCAAGTTTGCAATCAAATCAGGACCAGGCTGCAATCAGCCAGGATTACTCGCTCCAGTAATTCTCCAGCTACTGCAGGGTACCCATCACCTGGAGAACCTGGCCTGATTCCGAAGGCCTGGTGGAGCCGGGAATCTGCATGTCTGCCACGCTGCCAGGGAGTGCTAACGTTGGTGAGCCCGGACCACACGCTGAGGAGCTGTGCTCTTGCCCATCGCCGCACCCAGAGCGCTCCTGCGGAATGAAGGGGGGGGGGCTTCCCATCTTAGTGTTTTCATCTCCAAAGTTTTCATTGTCAGTGACCGCTTTTGAAAGTGATTTTCATTTCAAGGGACTCTGGATGGAGTCACGGCCTGGGTCTTTTGGGTGATGGATTTGTCCCGCCTGCTGCTTACTGAAACTCTTGCTGGTGTCCCCTTCCATAGAAACCTAAAACTTGCCTGTGCAGACAGCCTCTAATTACTGGACTCGAAGTCTTTGGATACATAGAATTTAGCTAAAAATTCATTTTACCCCCAAATCGGTTGATTTTTCCCCCATTACTTGACCCAGTTCAGTGTGTGTGTGTGTGTGTGTGTGTGTGTGTGTGTGTGTGTGACATTGTGTGTGACATGGATTTGTCTCTGTTCGCTTATTGATTTATTCCAACTCTTTCTTGACTACAACAGCCCTACCTCTGTCCATGTGCTGTTTCCTCTGGTGATTTCCAGGCTAACAGGCACTGGCTGAGTGGTGGTACTGAACAATATGTCCGCCCCAGAGCGCAAGGCCGAGCTGGGGGGGGGGGGGGGGGGGGGGGGGGGGCAGGGCACTTGCCCTGCCCGCGACTCCTGGTCTTTGTTAGGATCACCCAACAGTGAGGCAGCCCGGAAGCTCCCGCAGCACTCCTGCGCGCCTAGCCCCCGCCCCCCCCCCCCCCCCCCCAGGACTTGTAAGCAGATAGGCTGGAGTTGAAGAGGCTAAATTACGCCCCGAGGGACTTTTTAACGAAAGCCCTAAATTTCATCGGGGCGACTGGTAGGCCACGCGGTTGCACAGTGAGCCACGTCCCTGCTCCCTGCGCAGGCTTTGTGCAGCCCTGACTAGAGGAACCCTGTCCCCTCCCAACAGCGAGGTTGCCCTGGGTCCAGCCGCCACTGTCCCCTCGCATCTCCTCCGGCTCCCGGTCCTTCGGTTTCCCTCCACGTCCTCTTCCTGCCCCCTCCCCAAGGCCCTCTTCCCTCCGGCTGGAGAAAAGTCGGTAATAAGAAACCCGTTCTTTCGTTCAGTGTCAGTCAAAGAGTGGGGAAGGGAGAGACCTCCGCTCCCCCCCCCCCCCAAGATGCGCGGCCATGGTGAGAGAACTCATTTTGTGCAAAGAGGGCCTCGAGCCACCAGGGAATTCCTGGATTGTCTCAGGCTGTCGTGTGAGATGTCCATCACGCCGTGCGAACACCATCTGCTCCGTATTATGCTCGCAGTTGCCAGGCTACCTGCTGTACGCAGGAACACTTGACTGCCTGGCTCCAGGTCCGCAGCGGCGGCCCGGGCGGGGCGGGGGACCCAGCCCTGATTAAGCCATCTGCGGTGGGCGGGGGCGGGGCGGGGGTCCTCAGCGCGCGGCCTGGAGTGTCGTCTCGGGCTCACACCACCCTCTGCTGGGCTGCCGGCAGAACGGCAGCTGCTCAGAAGAGTGCCCTCGGGGCCACCTGGAGAAGGCTGAAGCCCAGAGTCTGCTGGATCCGGGTACCCAGGATGTCGCATCCTGTCCTTCCCAGGAACCAAGGATCTTCCATACCCGCTGCATCTCTGGCCCTTATCACCCAAATGCTGCTTGTTCTCGGGGGAAAATAAATCCCTTCGGAGAAAGCAAGTTCCTCCACAAGTCGGTTTATAAATAAACAGCTGTTCTTGGAAGATATTTTTATCGCCTCTGATTTTTTAAGTCGGAAACTGCCTCTTTGGGGGAAACTAGAGTGTTGTTTTTTTTTTTTTTTTTTCCACCCTCCTACCTCACTCCAGCCATAGAAAATTGTTAAGCTCTTGTCCCTGGAGCGGAAGGTGCATGTGTAAGACAGGCTCTTTGGTTTTGATCTCTTTTTCCTCCCCCTTATTTTACTGAGAGTGTTTGGAGAGCCAGGAAGGTCTAGGTAGCAAATTGGATTCAAGGGGATGAGAATGTATTAAGATTCCGGGTGGAAAGCAAGGGAGGTCGCTGGGCTGGGAGTAGAGAACAAACCAGTAATTAAAACTAAAAATACTGCATCATTTGGCTTCCAGGCATCACATGTCGCATGACGAAAGCTCGCTCTGGTTTTCTCTAATTGCACAACCCAGTGTGCGTCCTCCTTAGAAACGAGAGCAGGGGCTTGGAACCCTGGAACTTGACAGCCTATTTCTCATTAAGCCCTCTTCGATTCGAGGGTAAAAGAAGCCTTGTGACATAAACAGCCTCCTGCAAAGGCCTCATTTGTAAAGCCAGTCGCTATAGCTTTCACACTTTTTTTTAATAGCACACACCTGTGTGCTTGCTGCAAAGCCCTGAAAGATGTTGTGTTGGGAAGGCAACGTTCTAGCCATTGGGTGGTGTAGTCTGTCTTGAGAACCCTAACAACTTTGGGGGCAGGACCATTTGGGGAACGAAAGTAACCCCAGAGTTTATACTTTGAGTGTGTCCACAGGGACAAGGCATGGCTGGGTCCAGGAACACCTTTTCATCTGCCTCTCGTATTTTCCCAGTGGAGAAAAGGCTAGGAAAGGAGTCCTTCACTCCTGGCTGCATTCCTCGGCTGTGCAGGGCGTCACATGGCAATCAAATCTCCAAGTGCACTGAAGGAAACCAAGGCCAGAAGGGAAAGAACAGCCCTTTCAAAAACAGGCTAAAGGGACTGTTATCTTTCCTCGGATCTCATTTTTCCTTCAAATCTCTCTCCATCAAAACCAGGATATATTAAACAGACTGAAAATGCATGGGAGGAAAACTGTTATCTGTCCTTTTGCCAGTTGGCCGGCCATACTCAAGTGTTAACTCGTTTGTGAAAGTGTTAAGTTGATCAGTCAATTTGTCTCCCGAGGAAGCAAGAAATAGCTTGATCCTGTAGGAGGGAGGGGCTTAGAAACAGGTAGCAAGCAGAACTGGAAGATAAGGGAAATCTCTCATGTACCTAGACCCCTGCAGCCTTGCAGAGCATTCATCTTTTAGTGTAAGGTCCTCTGTTGACATTAGGAATATTTCACAGCTCTCTACCTGACTGCAGAGAATGGGCATAAATAAAAGCACCTCTCGTGGACTGGAGAGCTGGCTCGGCAGTTAAAGAACACAAACTGCTCCTCTCAGACCCGAGGTTTGTTCCCAGCACCCAAAGCAGGAGGCTCCCAACTGCCTGGAACTCGGGCTTCAGGGATTCCAATGCCCTCTTTAACCTCTGTGGGCACCTGCATATACATAACATTATCTATCCAGCACATATACCAAAAACAAAAAACAAACAAACAAAAAAAACCCAGCTCATATGTAGACAACAGACTGTTCTGATATGTGTGCTTCGCACTGTGGACTCATAAGTTCAGAGGAGGCCGGAGGGAGTGGACAGAATACCGAAGTGGGCTTGACGTCAACACTCTGGCTCTCTTAGGGACCATCCTGTCAGTGGTAGAACCTGAACAGCTACACAAACCAACCCTGTCTCCCTCGGCTATTGTTTCTGGGGCAGTAGAAGCGATTTGCTTTGTTTTGCTTAGCCCATTTTGTTTGGGTGCAGGGAGGCAGAGTGAGCCGAGGCGCAGCGTGGGTCACCAGAAAGGACTCCCTACCTATCTGGGTCAGTACCAGACGAAGGGCGAAGCAGGGGTCAGCAAGCCCCAGCTTATGGGGCGCCGACCCCAAACTGGCCCCTGAGAGGCAGACGTAATCTTATCTCCGTGCTCTGAAAGAAAATTGCCAGCCTGATCAGCCACATCTATCTCAAAACAGTGGCGACTCAAAAGGGGAGGATAGACTAAAATCCAGCTTGGATTGTGGGTTCTTACCAGACCTCATGAGAATGCCTCAGGTGAGCGCCATTGTAGTGAGTGCCGCCTGTGCTCAGGTTAGTCGCTTGACACCAGTGAATCCGAAGGAAGGGTTGTCCCCACAGAGCATTCAGACAGCCTTTGCCGTTGCCAGTGTGTTGACAGAGTGTCTAGAAACGGAGTTGTTTGTCCACACACCTTCTGTGCCCGTTAGCCTCTTGTCCTGGTAGCCTCCACAGTCTAGCTGCCTAGACTTTCCGTTCTGAGGGCGTTCCCCCCAGATAGCCCTTGGGAGTAGCTATTTACCACCTTACCCCTGGCCCCTGGGGGTCAGTCCTTAAAAGTTGCTGTCAACTCTCCAACAAATCATTATAGAATCAAGAGTCTCAATTCAGTCCCTGGTGCTGAAATTATCACAGACACAGGAGACACAATTCTATTATTTTTAAAGGGATTAGGAGATTACATAGCTTTTTAAAATGTATTGTTTCTCATTCCATATCTATAACTCACCTTGATCGTATTTCCTGACCATTATCTTCTCGTGCCCTTCCCCCTCCAACCGAATCCCTTTCTCTAACCAGGAAGTCTCTCCTGAGATTATATAACCTTTGGCCAAAATAATACATTTCCAGTTCCTACTATCAAACCTCTGTGTGACAGAATTTAAAGTGCACACACGCGAAATAAATTAAAACACATGCACGCACAAAAGCGGGTGTTTTGGTTTGCTAAACTAACATCCAGCATCAGGTCTGTTTGTTAACCCACGGCAGCAGTATGTGTCTTCCAAGTAGGGCTCTCCTGTTTCCGGAGACGTCCATTTTTGGCAAAGTAGACAGTGAGCAGTAGGGTTCTGAAGAAAGGTAAGGGTGGGTACCGCCTTTGAGATTTATGGTGAGCCCAGCCTGAGGGTATTTCCTTCCTTAGAGAAACAGAGTGTTGTAGTCCCAGTGCACGGCCACGCACCATCCCATCTGAAACAGACGAACTGGCCTCCCATTTCCCAGACCTAGGTCTGTTACTATTCCTGCCCCGTAGACTCCAGTTCTACTATGGTGAGGACAACAAGATGGTTTCTATGGAGGTGTATGGAGGTGCACCACCCAGGACCCCTGGAATCTCCCAGTTATAACCTTTGCCACATTCCCCTCCCCAGAAGTTTCCCACGACATGGCAGCGTCCCAGCAGAATTTCTAACCTGCTTTCTTCTGGTCTCTCTAGGAGCAGCATGCAGTTGGTCTTCCCCGGACCACAGGCCCCATGCAGAACTCTGTGCCCCCGGGGTCAGGAAGCATGGTCTCCGGAGCCAATCCTGGGGGTCTCAGCTTCCTAGGCAGCCAGCCCCAGGCAGCCATCATGAAGCAGATGCTGCTGGATCAACGAGCCCAGCTGATGGAGCATCAGAAGCAGCAATTCCTCCGGGAGCAGAGGCAGCAGCAGCAACAGCAGCAGATCCTGGCCGAGCAGGTAGGTCGTGTGCCCCAGGGCACGAGCCATCAATTCGGCAGGCACTGACTTGGCACCCGCTGTTGGTGAGAAAGTCATCAGTGTCCCTGTCAACGTGTACATAGACCAGCCCTTCACAGGAGCGTAGAAGAACCTGTGGAATCCACACCTTCTCAACTAGCTGGGCTTTTCTCCCATAGTGAATCAGTCTGTTCCTTAAAGACAGGCGTCGGCCATCAGTGCGCAGGCCCATTTCCTGAAGACGGTTCTCCAGCTCATGCCTGACTCCCCTTCTCCTGATTGCTGGTACAGCATGTGGTAGAGACTAGCTCACAGTTACCACAGGCCCTGATATTGCTGCGTGAAGTAGTAATAATACGAATAGTTAATGGCCGGGAAGATAGAGACCTTATTTCACCTGTAGAACCTGTGTAAAGAGCCAGGCATGGCCATACTCCATCATTGTTCCACCACTGGGAAGATGAATCTCTAGGGCTTGCTAGCCAGCCAGTCACCCTTACTAAACCAGCAACCTCCAGACCAGTGAGGTCCTGTCTCATAAAATGAGGTCTATGAGGGATGAAACTATGTGTGTTCTCTCTCTCTCTCTCTCTCTCTCTCTCTCTCACACACACACACACACACACACACACACACACACACACACAAACAGAAAAAAATATTCATAGGAATGGCCCCTATAGTTTCATGTGTTGAAATTTTTAGCCATAGGTAGTGACACTATTAGGAGGAGAGGCCTTGTTAAAGAAGTGTGTCACTCTGGGAGGGTGGGCTCTGGGGTCTTCTATGCTCAAGCTATGCCCAGTGTGGCACACAGTTTCCTTCTTCTGCCTTCGGATCCAAATGTAGAACTCTCAGCTCCTTCTCCAGCACCATGTCTGCCGCCATGCTGCCATGCCTCCCTCCATGACGAATAGCAAGCTAAATCTCTTCAACTGTAAGCCAGCCCCTATTAAACACTCTCCTTTATAAGAGTTGCTGTGGTCATGGTGTCTAACCGAGACAGCTGGGAAGAATGCAGTAAGCCACACAGGACTGTCAGGGAATTTGAACAGGCGTCGTGAAGAGGGTCGGAGAAAATCCCTGCAGACCGCCCCTCTAGCCTTTGATTTGTTCCGTTTTTAGAAGCTGGAACCTGATTGGGTGTTATCCCAAGGACTGGCCTAAGTCTGTCCACAGGCCATGCCCTGTGGGGGCAGGGTGAGGGTATCCCACGGAGCGGGCAGGGCCTGTGTCACACACAGGTGGGCCTCTCACACCACAAACAGCAAAGCCTTGGCTCTCGTTCACACTTGTTCCTAATAGAATTAGAATTCTGGAATTTCCTCATCAAGGTACCGAGAAGGCTCCAGGTACACCAAGGCCCCTGCGCACCAAAAACAGCAGTTACGAATAACACCAGTCACCCTGCAAAGAGGGACGGCGGACTGTCGAGCATGGCTTATGTCCCTCGTTCTTTGCTTTTGTTCCTCAACAGCCGTGTAATTATCTTCCTTCTTACCAAGGTCAGTCAGCCACCTGGCAGCGATTGGACAAACAAACCTCTATCCCTCTCACCCTGCATAAGGTGTGTGACAAGGAGCTGTGCTAATATGTCTCCGGCAGTGACGAATGGAGCTGCTAAGGGGCTCTGGGCTTTGTAAATCTCTCCCCGGCCAAGCCCAGGACATTTTCAGGTGTGCCTGGTGCCCTGAGAAATTATGTCTGGCACATGGGCTGCAGCCGAGGCACAGAAGGAGTCAGAGTAGCCTGGTCAGCCGAGCCCTGAGGAGCAAAAAGGGAGGTGGGAGATTGCAGGAAGAGGTATGCCAAACCCACTCGTCTGGACTCGGAGACAACACAGAAACCCCTCCAAATCATGGCGAGATGGGACTAACCTGGAAAACATAGAGGACACAGGAAACTGTCTGAGTTGCCTTAGCAACTGTTTGTACGGATGCTGAGGGACCGAGTTGAAATCACCTGTCTCAGGGCCAGGGCTTGTCTGTCCTTTCACTTCCGATATGATTTTGAACAAATAAGTAAATCATGTAAGATGGGTAAAGTGCTTGCTCTATAAGCATCTGCATGTTTTTAATGGCAGGGGCAGTAGTACCCATCCTTAGTCACAGCGCTCCTCCGATGAGATGGGAGACCAAAGTTGCTAGGCCCACCAGCTGCCATATACAGAGGCAAGCCAGAGACCCTATCCCAAACAAGGAAGAAGGTGAGGACAAACACCAGAGGTTGTCTGTACCCTTGGTACGAAACACACACACACACACACACACACACACACACACACACACACACACA
>NW_026596256.1:1981988-2022463 GCF_907164565.1 Psammomys obesus | reverse complement strand
ACACACACACACACACACACACACACACACACACACACACACACACACACATTTTAAAGAACCGGTCTGTCTCACCTAACAGGTTAGGCTTGCATAATTTACCCATTTTAAGATTGCTTGAGATAAAGTATGCAAAGTCCTTAGGAAACTGTGCTTTGCACGAATGTGTATGGAAATGGCTTGCAGGGCAAATGACAACATCAGGGATTGTAGAAAAGCTACAGCCCATGTGCCATCTGTGTCGGGGAATCCTCTCACCTGCCTGTGCCCCGAGTGCCGCTTAGAGTGGGGTGACCAGGGACCTCCGAGGTAGGATGCCCTCAGCTTTCTGCTGAGCTCTCTTTCCTCGGATGAAACCCCGGGCCGAGCACACACACACACGTTAGGAAAGTGCTCTGCCACTGGGCCGCACCCCCAGCCCCGAGAGTAAATATTGATTGTCACATCAGCACCACGCTGACTCTGTGATTTTTCACAGTCTCTGCAGCATTGAACATGCCCTAGCACTTGCAGTTCTGGAAACAATGTATCAGAAACACGGGGTGTTTCCCAAAAGGCCACATGAGGGAAAACAGAGAGAGCTGAGATCCTGCCTGTCTTCGGGAACTCAGTTGACATGGCAGTCAGAGCCATGAAAGCTAGAAGAAAGTTAGAAGCAGGTGGGAGCCAAGGCGGCCGCCTTATTCTCAACAAGTACATAGCCTGTCTGCACTCATCCATTCACAAAGGTTGAACTTCCCGTCTGAGGCCTTGGATAAACAATCAAGATTATGAAGTCCCGTCCATCACAGGCGGGAAGACTGAAGCTGGGAGGGAGAGACCACAAACTTAGGAAGATGGAGATGGAGAAGGGAAATAGAGAATCCTGACTCCAGGCATACTGCAGACTTATTCCTTCCTGGAAACTTGTCTGCTGTCTGGGAAGTTTGGCAAGGAGAAACTCTGTGTGTGTGTGTGTGTGCGCGCGCGCGCGCATCATAGATCAACCGCAGATAGCATCCTTCTGGCACTGTCCACCTTGCTTTTTAAGACAGGGTGTCTCCCTGACTTGGAGCTTTCGAAGTAGGCTGGACTGCTTGGCCCGAGAGCTGCCTGCTCCTGCCTCCTCAGCCTTGGAATGATACTATGCCTGAGTTGTTGTTGTTGTTGTTGTTTTTTACCTAGGCTATAGGACTCAAACTCAGGGCCTCATGCTTCTAAGGCCATTAATTACTTTACTGACTCAGCTATCTCCCCAGGCCAGGAGAAACTTTTGAAAGCTCACCTTACTCCCAATAACATCCTTGCATTATTGCCTGGAAAGTTCTCGTGGTTTCTGGCCTGCACTCATAATGGTCTCTGCATTGGTTAGCCTCTCTCTCTGTAGACTCCCACGGTAGACACGCAGGCTGGGTCAACAGGGCAGAGGCTGTTCTTGTTTTTGTGTTTTTTGGGTTTTTTTGTTTGTTTGTTTCTTTCTTTCTGTTGGATGCCAGAATGCTGGCTGGCCTTTTGGAGGAAAAGAAAGAAAAACAGAAAATTACAGACCTGCCCAGGAACAAACATGAGAGAGAAAATAGAGTAAACTTATGTGGTAAGAAGTAGCCAGTGGGTGTTATTTTTGTAATGAATGCTTTAAAGAGCAGGGATCTGGTTGCATGTTCTTTTTGGCCCTCACAGAGGAAAAGTACTTAATGAATATTCAGCAGCCGCAGGAAAGAGGTTAAGTGGCTTTGAAGGTCACGTGGCTGCTTGATGGCCAACCGAGAACTCAAAGCCTGGTCCCCTGCTCTTTCCCTGTCCCCTTGTGTCTCTCTCTTTTGCACATTATAAGGATCATAACAGCCTGCCCAGCAGGTTGGTAATGATGCTGGAGGCTTAGGAGCCCCACGAGTCAAAGAACGAAGACTAAAAGGCAAGCCCTCTGACTCCCAGAATCGGAGGAATCCCCCATGATTGCTTCAGGACAGCAAATTTAAAGTATTTCACTTGTAGGCATGTATTGTACAGGCAGTGTGACTTCATGGGAATAAGATTAGCATACACACACACACACATACACACACACACACACATATACATATGTTTACACACACACACATATAAAGTCCCTAAGGAGTCTTCTATACCTACAGTATCTACTTAGGTCATTAAAAAGCAGTTGTTTGTCCCTTTGAGCCAGGTCCCCATTGTGCCAAGGAAAACAGTTTGGCTAATGTTGGAACATCAAATTCAAAATCGCTTCACGCGGCGCATGAGCCACCAAGTCAAACACCAGAAATACAAGCAAATGTCACCAGAAAACGTGTCACAGCGGTAGCATCTGCAACAGCGCCAGACTAGAACCCCCCTAAAAGACCGTCTAAATGAGTACGCTGTAGTATGTCCATAGGATAGAACACTACTTGGTAGAGAAGATGAAGCATACACCCTGGCATGAAGGAACTGCACCAGTCTCATGGGAAATGTAAGAAACCAGGCATGGAACACACACTGTATGAATCCGTGTCTGTGGCAGCAAAAAGGAGTCTGTGTGGCCCACAGTTAAGCTGACAGTGCTCTGGGTCCAGGGAGAGGAGTGGCTGCCTCTAGCAGGTCTGATTCCGGCTCTGAGGGTGGCACGAGTTTCCTAGGTGTTTCCACTTTGTGAAAATCCGCTGTTTACTCTATGGAGCCCTTGCCTGTAGCCACACAAAACTTAGTTGTTGAGAAAAAACTACTGCCCTGCCTTGTCAAAGCTGGCAGGCAGGCAGCTGTGTGCTCTTCCTGGCTCACCTCCTGCCTCTTGTCTTCTGTCATCCTAGCAGCTACAGCAGCCGCACCTGCCCCGCCAGCACCTCCAGCAGCAGCGGAATCCATACCCAGTGCAGCAGGTCAATCAGTTCCAAGGTGAGGCCCTTGTGTACCTGCTGGCCCTGATCCCCGCTGTAAAGTGTGTGCAGGTCCGTGGACGGCGCATTCCCTTCCGTGTGTTTATATCCGGGTAGTGGTGGATGAACCGAACACCTGGCCGGCTAAAAGGAGCAACAACCAAGGATTTCCGGAAGACCTCTGTTATGCCTTCGGGTCCTTGGTGGTCATGGAGACATTCTGGCCAGCCCAGGGCAGGGTGTAGTAGCCAGACTGAGAGTGCTTTCCTTGGTCAAGGCTACAGAGTGTTTTGATAGTTGAACAACCTGTAAGGACAGGCTACTTGCTGGCCCCAGTAGCAGTCTTGTTTGCCTGGCTAGACAGTCATTGTAGTCCAGAGGGGAGAGAAGAGGAAAAGGGAGGTGGGAGGGGGACAAAGGGAGGGAGGAGAGGAGGGGAGGTGCAGAGCGATTGCCAATCCAAAAGGTGGGCTTTGCTACCGAAAGGCATGAGGTTCTCTGCCAAGAGACAGAACGGCTTCTTTTTCTAGCTGTAGGCACTGGCGGTGACTCCAGAGCACGTGGAGAGCTACAGGGTAGACCTGAAATATGCCTCACCTGTCAGACAGCTTGAAGGCAGTGGTAACGACCTTTTACCTCAAGTACTACTCAAGCCTTAAAAAAAAAAGTTGAATCTCTTCTTTGAATGGATTCTCTACTGAACTGAACTCCACAAAGAAAATACACAGTGAATAAACGTATTCTGCCTCTTCTCCTCTTCTTCATCCTATGCCCCCTTTCCGAGATAGAATCCCACTATATGCTTCGGGCCAGCCTGGAGTTCACTGCCCAGTCTTGAGCTCTCAATCTTCATGCCTTCCTGTCCTCCTAGTTGATAGGCTTACAGGCAGGTACCACCACACTCAACTTAGCCCGAAGAGATGGCATCCCACTGACTTGATAGCATAATACCCAGAAAAGGAAATAACTTGCATCTGAAATGTGAAGAAATAGAACACCAGGGCATGACCTCAATTTTCTGTGTCTATTTAAATATAAATAAGAGTTGGCAGGGATCTTCTCTGGAAGCTGGGATTTGGGTGACTTTAATTTTTGACGTTGTACTTTTCAGTGCTTTGCAAAATTTTCACAACTCATGTGTTATAATCATTAGAAGTAATGACCTTTTTATGGAGATTTATTACTGCAGTAGATCCTCTTACATGCGGGATTGTCGTTCCCAAGGAAGATTCCGGCAACATCTCACATATCCCTGTGGAGAACAGTGGGTGATGGCTGTCCTTTCTCTCTCTGTAGGCTCACCCCAGGACATAGCGGCCGTGAGAAACCAGGCAGCCCTCCAGAGCATGCGAGCGTCAAGGTTGATGGCACAGAATGCAAGCATGATGGGAATGGGACCTTCCCAGAACCCAGGGACAATCGCCACAGCAGCAGCCCAGTCAGAGATAGGACTGGCTCCTTACAGCGCCCCTCCAACCAGCCAGCCGGGAATGTACAGTATGAACACGGGAATGAGCCAGATGCTGCAACACTCCAACCAAAGCGCCATGGGTATCCCACACAGCCAAGCCCAGGGACCAAGGCAGCCGGCTTCTAGCCAAGGGGTAGGCATGGTGAGTGGCTTCGGTCAGAGCATGCTGGTGAACTCTGCTCTTCCCCAGCAGCACCAGCAGCTGAAAGGACCTGTGGGCCAGGCTTTGCCCAGGCCCCAAGGCCCACCCAGGCTTCAGAGCGTAATGGGAACCGTCCAGCAAGGAGCGCAAAGCTGGCAACAGAGGAGCTTGCAGGGAGTGCCTGGGAGGACTAGTGGAGAGTTGGGACCGTTTAACAATGGCGCCAGCTACCCACTTCAAGCTGGTCAGCCAAGACTGACCAAGCAACACTTCCCACAGGGACTAAGCCAGTCAGTCATGGACGCCAACGCTGGCGCAGTGAGAACCCTCAACCCGGCGGCTATGGGGCGGCAGATGATGCCGCCGCTGGCAGGACAGCAAGGTGCCAGCCAGGTGAGGCCACTGGTCATGTCGGGACTGAGCCAGGGCGTCCCTGGCATGCCGGCATTCAGCCAGCCCCCGGCACAGCAGCCGATGGCGGGTGGCAGCTTTCCTGCAGGCAGCCAGGGCCAGGCCTATGAGCGGAACCCTGCTCAGGACATGTCATACAATTATAGTGGTGAGGGTGCCGGGGCAGCCTTTCCTGGCCTCCCGGACAGTACAGACCTGGTGGACTCCATCATCAAGAGTGGCCCGGGGGATGAGTGGATGCAAGAGCTAGATGAACTGTTTGGTAACCCCTAGTCAGGAGGGGCCCATGAGCCTCACAAAGTGAAAGAGAAACAGGATGGTGACCCATCCTTGTCTTTTTTTTTTTTTTTTTTGACCCACGTAAACTGAGAAAACAACATGCAGCTGACAGTAGAAGGTCCAGTTGTCGATCCCCAGCTCCGTGGGGCATTTGTTCCACCCGACTTCCACAGAGTGATCAAGCAAGAGTCCATGCAGACACCTGCTTGCCGAGAAGGGATGCGGCGAGCATGCTGGGGAAGTCAAGGCAGGAAGCCCCTCCGCTACGCACCGCTGGGATCTTCTGGTCCAGAAAGAGCTGTTCCGGCCCAGAGGGACTATGGCTCGAGATGAGGTGCCCTTAGGCCTTCGCGCCACAGGTCTCGAGACCTCAGCTTTGGAGATAAGAGATGGAGCTTCGGCCAGGAAAAAGGAAAAAGAAAAAGAAAAAAAAAAAAAAAACGCCAGCAGAGGATGCAGACGCAGGCCCTGTGCACAGGTCGGGATGCTCTAGATGCTGTTTGGAAAGAGGTGTATACTTCCAGACATGTTACTGGAGTGGGAGGCAGGAACTCCCCTGCGCTGGCCCTAGGGAGACAAGCCAGGCTCCTTCAGGCCCATGTGTCTCCCGCCCAGCGATGATCCTCAGGAATGGTAAGGCGTTGCCTCACCGAGATAGCCAACTCTGCTTTAGAAGGGCCCAGCGAGAAGCCCTGTCTGTCAGCTCCTGTCGGTGGCCATGGTGGCCAGGTTGAGCTGGATCCTGGAATCCTCATCCAGCTGGACATATCTAGCTGGTTTTCATCAGCCTATGGCCCTAGGGCGGAAAGACCCCTGCTGAATGCAGTGCCTCCGGCCTGGCCTCTTCCACCCTCACCACTGTTCATGCCCCTCCTGGCCCCTCTGCCAGCCTGCCGGCCTTCACTCCTCCCTACAGACCATCCAGGAAGTAAAGCGCCGGAGCAGAGTCAGAGTAAATGCAAGAAGAATATAGACAGCGCCCAGCGCGCCCAGGCCAACACTGGAATCTTCTTCCACCATGTGGAAAGTCAGGGTGGGCTGCACCCACAAGAGTTGCAGGTTCATGAGAGCCACGCCCACACTTCCGAGGTGTGACCCCTGTCCTAAAGGCAATCCGCTTCAGAGGCCCAGCAGCCATTCTCAACCCAAGTGAAAACTAAGGAATGAACAGTCTCCGGGGTCACAAGCCTTGTCTCTCCCCTCCTACAGCTCCATCTGGGAGGTCATGTGGCATTTGTCCATGGGGTTTACTTCCTCCTAACCACACACATGCACACACACACACACACACACACACACACACACACACACATACACAACCATCCTACAAACTGGCTTTCTTCTGTGTCTTCACACACATCTTACTGCAGAAGACCGGAGCCTGTCCTGTGGGGACTTCAGTGGCCGTACCCAAGAAGGTCCACTGCAGTAGAAAGCTGAGGTGGAGCGCCAGGGAGAGGCTAGTCCTTGATTTGTTCTCCATACCCCGAGTTCCAGACCTGCTCAGACTGGAAGTAAAGCCAGAGGCACTGGGGCAGAAGCTGTGGGCCTCTCCAAAGAGGTGGCAAGGTGACTGTGAATCCCACAGTGAGGAGGTATACTGCCATGAGGGCAGCGGAGTGGAAACACGTGAAAACCAAAAAATAAAATAAAATAAAAAAAATTAAAAAAGCAAATAAAAACACGAATTAAAAAAATATTAAAGTGAAAAAACAGAGTACAAATTTATCACCCTTTCCTGCCAGGTACAGGAAAGAAATATATAAGCAATGCTAAGAAACCCGAGGTGGAGACAGGGGGCTCATTGTATTTGAAAGGCCTCCCGAAAGTGCTCAGTCGGAGGACCAGCTGATAGCGTGGTAGGTTTTAATGAGGTCGTTTTGTTTTGTTTTTCCTACGGTGCTGATGTATATGTAATGTCTAAAAAAGTTATTTGTACATAAGTTTTTACAATGCTACAGATATCACTGGGTCTACTATATGTAAAAAGTATACATATAAAATATATATATATATATAAAATGTTTGTTTAAAATAGAGTATTTTTATTTCCTCCCTAACTCATCACAGAAGAGGTGATATTACGCTTCAGATGACACAATTACTGATTTATACTGTATGACTTACGGCAAATTCCTCCATGTTATTCAGATTTTTCTAGTTTCCTGTTTTTACTTTGTACATTGAGCTTTGTTTATTTCCTTTAAGGAATGCACACAACTCTGATAATGTAGAAGAGAAGCAAAGTTGACACACCACTTTCAAAGAGAAATCAGCCAACGGGAATAAAATGTCACTATGAGAGTAAGTCCATAGCATAGCTCTCGTCAGGGTCCTCTCTGTCTGTGTTCCAGGGTCGGTTAGGTAGATGTCTCATCCCTGGGCTTTAGTGGACTAACTGCAGAGTCCTTTGTCAGAATTTTCATGTCAAGATTTAAACAATTACTTGACAGTAGATATCAACTGCTCTCAGCCTTTCAAATTCAGCCACACAGCGGAGACTTTCTGAATTTACTAGCACACCCTGAGGGAGGGATGTGGCAAGAGGGAGGGAGAAGGTCTGAGACGAAGAACTGTTTATAGATCCAGGAGCAGAATAATTCCAAAGTGGCTCGGCCAGAGCACTCAGAAAATAGCAGGGCCAGCAAGATGGCTCTTTGGGTAAAGGCCCTTTGCCACCAAGCAGGCTTAACCAGCATGGTGGAAGGAGAGGATTCAACCAGCAAGTCGTCCTTTGACCTCTATCTGAGCACCGTGGCTCATGTGCACACACACATACAAATAAACGTATAAAAATATATTGAAAAGAAAATGGGTAGTGAAAATTTGGTGGGGGGGGGAATGCAGGAATGTACTGGGGAGAAACAATTCAGTAGTCTTGCCCCCTACAGCTGCATTTCTGACATCTCCACTTCCTGGTGTTCCTCGTCTTCGCTAGCCCACATTGCATCAAAGCGAGGCCTGAGCCAGCTTTCACTGTGCCCACCCGGAGCTGAACATGCCTCAGGTCTGTACTCTTCCGGCAACACTAGCTAATAACTCACTGCTGCAGGGTAATACAAGGCCGGTTCATTTGTCTAGACAAACTCCGGGGTTCAGTGATGCTGTAAGCTCACTGCAGGATCGGGAAGAGGCGGGGGCTTGGCTTACAAGTGCCCCCTTCCTTGGTTTCCTCCCATTCTCCATCTGCTGACCCACTCTTTTCTTTTCTTCCTCTTCCTTCGAGCCCTTTGTTAATATACCCATACATAGGAATCCATTTCTCCACTTTGAGAAGACCTGCCCTAAGTCACCTCAATAAATTTAAAACACAGCAAAATGCCATGTTTCAAAACTCTGAGTTAGAAAGGAAAACAGACCACAGGAAAAGTCATCAGTAGAGACGGTTCCAAAACAAAGGTGAGTTTCAATATACATGAGCCAAGAGAAAGAGCAAAGCTGACTGTGAAAGAGGAGGCCAGCCTCACCCAGAGCGGGCTGTTTCCAGACTAGCTGGCGAGAAAGTAGCCTGCCACTGGGCTAGCCCCTATTCCGGCTCAGAGTCTACCAGATAACGGGATGGTAAATTTCAATCTGTTTTGGTTGGAGGGAGAATGAGAAAGGGAGTTGACTACAGGGTAAAAACATGAAGCTCAGAGAAGAATAATGACTCCTCGCTTTAAAATGTATACTAAAGTCTCTTGGGCCCTGGGTGAGTGGAATACCTTTCTTCTTAAAAAAATAAATCTATAATTTTATTAAGATAAAACTGAATGTGTGGTATGAAGTTCATGTGCAAACATTTCACAGGCGTCTACCGTGTGCCTAAGAGGATTCTACAAGATGCTTGTAGACGCCAGTCTGGCAACTGCCAAGAACTGATGGAGCCTGTGAGTCAAGGCAGCGAAGGCACCAGCTGATTCTTAAAGATTCTGTGTTTCAAGACTCGATGTGAAAAGTAGTCTCCTGATTTCAGGAGAGGTCCAGGGCTTTTGAAATCATTGGACCCGGAGGCACTGGATGCCATCCAACCCCTTGCTATGGCAGCAACCACGCCCCGAGGCCGCCTGCACCATAGGTGTGACAGCTGTAGAGCTGGCTCTTACAGTCTGCCTCCCTCCTTCCTGTGTGTGGTTCAGATCCACGCCAAGGCAGCACTGTCCCGCTAACCCAGCTCTCCGTTCTCGTGCTGGGCATGGTGGCGCACCCCTTTAATCCCAGCAGAAGCAAGTGGCTCTCTCTTGAGTGTAACGCTAGCCCACTTGGCATAGTAAAACCCTGTCTTTAAAAAAACAGCCCCATGTGTGATCTTCCGGGTGCTGTGACATCACCTGGAGCAGCCAGCGTGCCATGAGGGGAGGAAGAGGGCATTTCTAGATTCCTAGGAAGTCACTGGGAATATGAGACACGTGTAACTTCTTCGTGGATTAAGGAAAGTTCCCAGACTCAGGTGAGTTGTTTCAAAGACTGTGTCTGAGACACGGGGGTGGGGGGGAGCACAACACACACACACATACACACACACACGCACACACACACAAATGATGTGTATTTTTCTGACCTTTAGACATATTTTGATGTCCAACCGTGGAAACAAAGTGGGAGAAAGTTTTCTGGGAAGGAACAGACGCTATGTGACCCATGTCTTAACGTCTCGGTTTCTTTGTGGGTTTTTTTTGTCTTCCTTTCATCATCTTCCTTTTGTGGCTGTTGTTCAGTTCAGTGGCCTGAGGCACTTACTCTGCTTCTACGGCCGAGCTGCCATGGGTGCCCGTATCACGTCTAGTAACAAGCGGCAGGAATTACTGCAGCGTCCACGGACTCAGGGAGCCCTCATGTCCCTGCCCATGCACAGGCCATCAGAGACAGACCAACACTGACGTGTCCAGCAAAGCCACCATACCCCCATCACTTCTGTAACACAGAACAAAAGAAACTTTCCAGCTATGGAAACCCCAATCCGTTCGTTTGTTTTCTCTTTAAGAGTTTAAAACTTCAAACACTTGCTGACCATCAGGGAAGCAGAGAGAGTATCTCCAGTCATCAGCTCAGGTTAATTGCGCTTACTACTTTGCCGTAAGTACTTCTTCTGCGTAATTTAGGAGTCATTTCAGAACAAATCATGTGCCTATGACCACATCCCCTGTCAGCACCTCAACATGCAATGGCAGAGAGCGTTCTCTGCCCTACCCACCCTGTCATTAAAATACCTACAACACCCAACATGCAGCCCCTCATAGTTTCTAAGTTTGTTTGTTTTCTCGGAGACAGGGATTCTCTATGTAGCCTTGGCTGTCCTGGACTCGATTTGTAGCCCAGGCTGGCCTCGAACCCAGAGCAATCCTCCTGCCTCTGTCTCGTGGAGTACTGAGATTACAGGTGCGTACTACAGCACCTGGCTGGTAGTTTCTGGTTTTAACTCCTTATCCAAGTTGTTGTGGTCTCACAAAGGCTTCCACACCTGTCCCTTCTCCTTACTCGGGATCTTATCAAGGATCTTTCTGCGCTTTGGTCTTTATGCCATCTAAGGCCTCACTAGTCAACAAACGGAAATTCTCGGCACCTCTTCCCATGACATTGTTCCAGGTAATGAATCTGACTTCTAAGTAAAACTTTGTCAGGTTTACTAATAAAGATATATCCGTACAACTGTCAGACCAAGCAGAGAACGTCTGCCTGGGTGCTGGGAAGGTTGAGGCAGAAGGATCATGAAATCAAGGACACCCTGTCTCAAAAATAACATCTCTTTGGCCAGGTAGAATGAAATCCACTCTGGAGGAGGCCGGCTCCACCCAGGGTCTTAAAGCCCAACTTAATAGTAATTAAAATACGAAAGAGCTTTCCTGGTGGCAATGGGTTAGAACAAAATCTAATTCCATGGTAATAGCTAAAGATGCGGAGTTTTGGAAGCCTGGCATGCCTTTTGCCTGTTTCTACATACATTTAACCATCAGTGTGTGTGTCTGTGCATTGAGCGCGCACATCACTAAATCAAAATAAAAGTTATTTTAAGATCTTAAACATTCGGAAAGGTTTTTTCTTCTTCTTCCGAATGACGTGTGGATGTGGTAAATATGCTATAGAGAAAAACAGAAAAAATCAGAGCTACAGAGCGCTGGGGCCCTGTGCTGTGCCCAGCGGATGGCAGGGCAGACAATGGTCTCATGGCTCTGGAGTGTTCAGTTCCTGCCATACAACTTCCTGTTGAGGGTACCTTGTCCAAAGTCAATCACCTAGCAATGGTGGAACTAGACAAGTCCAAACGTCCCCTTTCCAAGCCAGCACCTTCCCAGTATGCCTTGGCGTGTCCAGTGCTTTCCGGGAGGCTGTCGGCTCCTCTTGCCACCCTGAAATCACTGTTATTTCTTACTTTCTTTTCTATTGTTCATATCCCAGTAACACTAAAGAGCCTCCAGAAGATGCCTACACCCGCCTCCCAGAGGGCTTAGTGGATAAGCCTAGATTCTTTTCCCTATGAGGCCTTTGAGGATGTACGCCAGAATCACGCCCAATGCTCAGAAAGAAAAAAAAAGAAAAAAGAAAAAGAAATAGCAAATGAATGGTGCCAGGCACTGACTGCACACCAAGACAGGACAGCCACCCGGCTTCTGTTGTGTCCTCAGTTAATGCCACAAGCCCCACAAGATACCGATGTGCCATGGAAGCCAGGTCAGATTCTACCTCTGTCAGCAGGATCCAAAGTCCTCTGCCTGCTGAGAGGCGTGAATCCCTTGGAGGAATCCTTAAAATGGGGCAATGTTTTTTCCCCCTTTGTTCTTTATGCAGCTGGATTCACCCCATGCGGTTAGTTTGATGACTCTCTTCTCCAGCATATGCTTGACATCTCCTCCTGGCATTTGTTACTCTTTTGTAGCCAGTGCTGAGGCGCCATCCACCTAGGACTCTTCTTAGGGACAGAAGTCGTGTCAGAAGCTGCAGAGTGATGTTTCCACATAAGTGCCAGCACATGGCTCGAGCCTTGTCCTCACTAAAACAGTCACACACACACCCCCTTCAACACGATTTCTTAAGCAAGAGCCCAGCACTGACGCACCAATGCCGGGCCCACATCGGGGAAACTCCCATCTCCAACAGGCCCTGGGTCTGCAAAGGGAGTGTTTCCACAGAGCCACAGCAAGACAAACAAAAGAAAAGTTGTAAAAGTTTTATTTAACACGTGGCATCACGTTGTTTCTACAAGCGTGAAAGGGAAGAGAAAACCTTAGAAGGGTTGTCTCAGTTTCTTGCCAACATGAAGGTCCAGGTATTCATCCAGGAATCTGCTTCCTACCCCCAGGACAGCTAGGACCGTCAACAAGACCAAAATCCCCAGGCTCAGCCGGAAACCAATAATCCTGCAGGGTGAACAGGAAGGAGAAAGGTGGCAAACTGGGCTGTGACGAGGACTGTGGAGTCCTTGCAAAGACTGCACATTGTTGGAACTGCTCACAACTTTCACAATAGGCCACTTGAGATATTTAGCTCATCATGAAAAGTAAAGGGACTGCCAAGCCCCAGAGGTTAACTGGTCCCTACATGGTAGTTAGCTACCTAACCGCTCTCTAGAAACAAGGCAAAATTCTTGCTGTGGGATTAGGAGTTCACGTGCTGCCGGCTGGTGGTGGCACACGTCTTTAATCCCAGAGTTCAAGAAGCAGAGGCAGGCCATCTCTGTGAGTTCGAGGCCAGCTTAGTCTACAAAGCTAGTCCCAAAGGACAGCCAGGGCTACCAAAAGATACCCTGTCTTGAAAACAAAACAAACAAACAAACAAAGCTCATGTGCAATAAACAGGCCCTCACTTTCATTTTCTCATCTCCTGCCTCCTGTGACTGGCCTCAGGCAACATAGGTCATTTTGGTCCCTAGTACACCATGTTCTCAGTGCCTCACAGGAACAGAAAACCAACCCTGCTGTACCTTGCACAAATACGCCATGATCGGGTTCTCCTTACCTTCTTTTAGCAGCTTCTGCGTAGCCCCAGAAAAACTTGTGACGGGCATACATGTAGAGGAGACCCAGACAGGATGCATAAACTATGGAAGGAATAAAATAAAGAAAATTTATAGAATGTAACGAATGTCTTTCAATATGAAGTGTGGAGACTGAGAAAGTACCTTAAAAATATTTTTTCTGACAAAAAATATAGGTGCCTATACAAAGAATCCTTAAGATAATAAAAGAAAGACAACTTTTTAAAGATTTGTTTATTTGTTTGTTTGTTTGTTTGTTATGTAGGCTGTGTTCTACCTTCATGTACACCTGCAGGCCAGAAGAGAGCACCAGATCTCATTATAGATGGTTATGAGCCACCATGTGGGTGCTGGGAATTGAACTCGAGACTTTTGGAAGAGCAGCCAGTGTTCTTAGCCTTTGAGCTATCTCTCCAGCCCAAAAGACAACTATTCTAAATAAGTAAAGTATGTTTACATATTTACATAAGTACCCATTCCCACAAGGCAATACATAAGTGTGCCCGGAATCACAGGAAAAATGTTTCAACACAATTCAAGGTCAGCAAAACACTAGCTAAGACTGCAGTAAGAGCCAGTGAGATGGCTCAGTGGGTAGAGGCCAGTTTCCACTCAAGCCTGGCTACTGAATTCAATCTCCAGAAGCCAAAAAAGGAGGGAGGAGAGACAGACTCCACAAGGTTAGCTTTCCATGTGGGCTCCGTGGCACACGCTTTAACATACACATAGCATGGGCACACATGAGCAACAGTCATGAGTAAAAAGTAATTCCTTTTAAATGTTCCTACACTACAGTAAGATGTCACCTTTAAGTACCCAGAAGAATGGCTAGAATTTTATTTTTGTGTTTTATTTTTATTTATATATATATATTTTTGAGACAGGGTTTCTCTTTATAGTCCTGGCTTTCCTAGAACTTTGTAAATAAGGCCAGCTTTGAACTCAGAGATCCATCTGCCTCTGCCTCCTGAATGCTGCCTCCAGAATGCCACCATGCCCAGCATTTTAAATGCCAACAATATAAAATGGTAAGAATATAGAACTGGAATCCACACTCTTTATTGGTAGGACATAAAATGACACAGCCCATTTAGGGAAAATTCTGTAAGTTTCTTGTAAAACTTAGGAAAATATCATGTAACCCAGCTATTCTATTCCTCTGTATTTACTATAGAAACAGGAAGACAAGTGTCCATCAAAAGACCTATTCGAGAACATTCATGAGAACTATGGTTAGTCATCACAACTATGAATTACGTATGAATTAGTAACCAAAAGATGGAATCGTCTGGAAGTTTATCATCGGGAGACTTGATAAACAAACGATATAGGCATTCAAATCATTGCCACTCCACGGAGAATGGAAAGAAATGTCTTTGCAGCAACACAGCGAGTCTCATCCCACTTTGCTGCGGGATGAAGCACTGCCCCTCAGGGTCCACTGGGTTATCCAGTCACATGGAACTCTAGAGTGGGGAAGGACCAAACTGGAGAAGTCAGTGCAGTGGAAGGAGCGAAAACGGATGGATACGGGGGCAAGGAGTGGTGGCCACATGGCATATCTTGACGAGAAACTGATTCCCACAGGCATGTTCTTCTGTGAAACTTCACTGATCGGCTGAGATCTGGAGACATTCTGCATTTAAGTTTTATCCCCCAAATATGCAGCGCACAGTATGAAGTGCCAGCATCCTGACCAGTCAAATTATTGACATCTTCTCTAAAGGAAGCCCCTTCCTCAGCACCTCACAGCTGCAAACTGAATGTCTAGAGCACTGGCTGGTTTCTCAACCTATGGGTTGAAACTCCTCTGAGGTTGAATGACAGCCCCCCCCCAGGGGTCACCTAAGACCATCAGAAGCCACGAATATTTACCCTACAATCCATAGCGGTGGCAAAAACACACTTACAAAGAAGCAACGAAAATAATTTTACAGTTAGGGAATCACCAAAAAAATATGAGGAACTGCATTAAAGGTTTGCAGAGCCTCTGTCTGGGACTGTGACATACCAGATAAAATTCACCATTTTACTTGGTTCGGTCGGCAAGCTTTTCCTTTTTTTAATTTCCAGTATATTCCAGGTGTTTTTCTAAGGATGTGGTTAGCAGTTGCCTGCCCTTATGAAGTTACTCTAGGACAGAGGCTGTAGCTCAACAGAGTGCTTGGGCAACAGGCTTCCTTCTTTGGGTTTGATCCTCAGCGCCCCAAGATGATAAAACAAAGAGTCTACCAATAGCCAACCCTTTGTATGAAAGAGATCCTTCTTGTTTATCCATAGCTGATCCTTTGTATGATAGAGAAGTGTGTGTGTGTGTGTGTGTGTGTGTGTGTGTGTGTGTGTGTTGTGTGATGTCCATGTCCATGTCTCCATGTGTGCATGTGGGTATACTTACATGTATGCACATATGGAAGCCAGAGACTGACGTCAGGCATCTCTCTCACTCACTACATACTCACTCACATATCATATCATTCTCCCCCCCCCTTTTTTTTGAGCCATGGTCTCTTGTTGAACTTGTAGCTCATTGGTTAGAGCCTGGAGGTGTTCTGTCTTCTTAGAAAGGGCTCGGGGGGAGGAGGGGATACCATTTCAGGGAGAAGGCACCAAAGATGAGAGCAAGCAAATGCAGAGTGGTGGCAGAGCTGCCTGGCCTCTGAGGATGTTGAAGATTCTGGGTATGCTGTCTGTTGAGAATTACTATCCCAACCTACTGAATTATTCACCCAAAGTCAATGGACAGCCAGAGGCACCTTAGGTGACTTACTTCAGGAGAGAAAAGAATGGCAAGGTACTCAAGAACCCTTTTCTGCTAGGCAGTCAGCCTCATTCAGCCCATCCTGGGAAAATCTGAAGGGTCAAGAGACAGAGGCAGAATCCCATTATCTAAAGGCACTTCCCTTATTAGTTGTTAATATGCCCTTAGATCAAAAGGAACAGCCACTTTCACTTGTGCCATTAAGGAACAGAAGTACGAGTTGAGTAAAGTTAAAAAGTCATTCTCTAAAGGTCATTGTATCTGAAATTCCTTGGTTGACAGTAAAAATTGCAAGAAAGAGATTGATGAAGGTTCCTTGGAAGCAGCTAGATTTTAGTTTATTTAAATCTTAGCAATCAAATGCATAGGCAAGTGAGACCATTACAGTTAGCAAGAATCAAAGGCGATTCTATTTCTCTAGCTAAGGTATTCGTGCAGGCCCAACACCCAAGTGCATGGGTGCACAAAGCTCTCAGCTCTCCAAGGAAACTTCAGCCAAACAGAAAGGTCATGCTTGCAAAGACGCGGCATCCACGTCCTTCTGGAGCCTTGGGACATAGGTTGTTGGGACAAATCAATAGACCTGCTAGGTCCTTGAATGGAAGATGGTCCACAGTGGCAAATATCAGGTTGGACAACTTACTTCGCATCTGTGTACCTCAGTTTCCTCACATGCAAAGGAGGAATCAGTTATTGACTCTGTATCATACGAAAGTTTTAAGTCCTACAAGTCTATGAGCTTCAAAAGAATGACCTGGCACTTAGTGAGTGCTCCCTAAGCATGGCTGTTGCAAAAGTGAATTGTTTTCTGTGTTCCAATCATCCAGCTAAACCAGATTATTAGATCTGAAGACAAGGTTCATGTCATTCTTTTCCCTGAGGGTCTAGCGTGTTGCTTGTTCAAGTTGTGTGTGGTCTATAGCCACATGACCTTGCATGACCTCTGTCTCATCCAAGGTGTGTACGCTGGGGAGTTGGAGCATGCTCGGATGCACACTCTTGGCCTTGCCCCTGCCAAGCGAGTATTCTCCCACTGAGCTACCTTACCAACTCTTGCTTTTTGAGGCAGGTGTGCAGCCTCACTGTGCAGCTCTGCCTCCGGCTCCTGAGTGCTGGCATCTCGGCTAGTTACCACCATATCCAACTGCTAGTGTTTGGGTTTACTTTTTAGTTCTTGAACTAAATCACATTGAAGCCATGTTAGCACACCTATAGCTTGGATGTACACGGGCGTTGCTTCTTACATTTAAAGTCATTTCCAGCATCAGTAGCCAAACAGTCACCTATCTGCCCCTTAATTGTGCTTAAACACCACAGTCGTCTTTGGAATGAGTTGACATGTTCTCATAATTACCTTCATTGAAATACCATCCAGCCATCCACAGCGTTACGATGAATATGGAATAAAACTCCAAAGAGTTTTGGCTGCAGGGGGGAAAAAAACAAACAAACATAACGCTAAATTCATAAAGAAACATACACTAATGTATTGATCTTCCATCTGCAGGTGAGTGTTCAATCTATTGAAGCAAAAATAATACAAGAAATTACATGAGGAATTTAAGGATTCTTCCACTTAAAAGGAGTCTTTCAAGGTGAGATTCAGACATTACTCACAGCAGAGCTGGGCCGAGAATCATGCTCTCACACGCAGAGAGGCACTAGCGAAGCCGTCATGGCCCCCTTCCTCAGAGACAGGCCTCCAGAGCCTAACTATCATTCTGTGTTTCATCCAAGTCACCCGAGAGGCTACTCAATCCACATTAAACAGGTTTCTTCTTAAAAACTCCCTCACACCCATAGCTTTCCACTCGAGTCTTTAAACGATTCCCATGCTATGCAGTGGGAAGGTAAGATCCAAGAGCCCGCAGACTGACGTGCTTCTCAGAGCACTGAGAGCCCTTGCAGAGGACCCGAGTTCAGTTCCAAGCACCTACGTGGCTACTGTCTGTAACTCCAGTTCCAGGAGGTCTGAAGCTTTCTTCTCGTGTCTGTGGGCGCCAGGCACACAGTGCTGCACAGATACACACGCAGGCCAACAATCATAGGCACAGAGTAGAGATTAAAGCTAGTAGACATTAGCATCTCACTGCCTCTATTTGTGGGAAAGTCAGGTGGAAGTTTTGATACTATTTTAAGCACAAGGGAGTAGTTCCCCAGGAGCTACACTTCACGCATCTGGACCCGGCAGAGAAGGAGAAAGGAGAGAGGCAGCAGGGATCGGGTGAGCTCTATCTTATTAGCAGACAGCTCAGCCAGAGAAGACAGCCCTCTCAGTGGTCATTTGAGCATCACTTGAAGCCACGTAAGAATAATGGGAGATTTCTGAGCCTGGTGACACAAGCCTGTCATTTCAGCTATTTGGGAGGCTGAAGCAAGAATTTGTATGTTCACACCCTGCCTGGGTCATAGAATGAGTTCAAGGCCAACCTGAGCTACTTAGTGAGATCTTGTCTCAAAACAAAAACTACAGAAATGGGGGTATAGGGCGCGGGGCTGGAGAAGATCGTTCAGCACTTGCAGAAGACCCGAGTTCGGTTCCCAACACCCATGCCAAGGGGCTCATGACCTGTAACTCCAGATCCAGCACACTCAATGCCCTCTTCTGGCCTCTGCTGGCACCGCATACATGTGCCTGTACAAAAAGACACAAACACACGAATAAAAATAACAATAAAATCTTTAAGAGCTGGGATGTTTCTTAGTGTTGGACTGTTTTCCTGGCATGTGAAAGACTCTAAATTCAATCCCTACCCCTTCATAGAAGTGAGGAAAGTGAAAAATTGACAAATAAAGGCCGTGGCTTCTGCCGTATCCTGGAGCACACGTGGGAAGTCGTAACCTCACCAACAAAAACAGTGAGGACCTTTTGCTCTCTGAGGACCCGAAAAATGGGAAATGGGCAGTGTTGGTATAGGAATGCTTTCTTCTCTCTCTTCTCATCATGTCTTTAAGGCCTGAAAGGCCATGAGTGGCCCGGGGAAACTCTCCCCTGGAGCCTAAGCAGAGGCACAGCTTTCTAGTACACAGAGAAGTGCCCGAGATGTTTTAGGGGGTTTTGTTGTTGTTGTGTTAGTATTTTTGCTTTTGGGGGGTTTTCATTTATTTGACTGTGTGTTTGCATCCTGGCGTTTTTTTGCTTCTGGTGGTTTCATAAGTTTGTAAGTAGCTATGATAGGGTAAGTGAAAAGACATGGAAGAATTATGACAGTTAGCTAAAACTAAGAACCTATTTCTCAACATTTCCCTTTCCATAAAATCTTCTCTGAGAGCAAGAGGAAAAAACAGCATGTAACTCTTTTTCTAGTCAGGGCAATTTCCCGGCCCCTTTTTGGAACCATCACACAACTGCCCCATTCTTTATTAGGTTTCTTGATACACCCTAAATTACTCCAGACACAAGGATTGAATCTTTCCACATCTTCTTATTCAGAATTAGCTGTGACATTTTAAACACCTCAGAAGCATCATTCACACAAGTCTACTTTGAAGGACTTTCCTTATGGTGAGTTAATGGCCCGGGTGCTGCATTTGAGGAACAAAGAGGCACTGCACAGAGCCTCCTAGCCATGTCCCATTTCACGTGGGGAAGAGTCTGGGAGCCTGTGGTCTCCCAGAGGCTAACACACTGATGTGTTTTGCGCTCCTGCCGGAAAGAAGAAAGCCTCTTAGAAGAAAAGAGAGATGAGAATGGAGGAGATGGTATAGGTCTTTCTCTGTAGCTCAGGCTGAAGAACTCCTTAATGGAGAACAGTCTGGAGTGGACGGATGACCTTTGTGAAAGGCGTAGAGACACTCCAGACAAGATAGTGCCAGGCCTCGGGTGACAAGACTCCATTAGAGAGAGGGCCCTGAACCTAACTTCCCACCACTGGAGCACCCAAAGCAACCCCAGAATTTGGGCCAGTGTCTTAGGGAGACCCTTAGTCGTAGCGCTGGGAAGAAACACCATGACCAAAAAAACAAGTTGGGGAGAAAAGGGTTCATTCAGCTTACAATTCTCTATCAGTGTTCATCCTTGAAGGAAGTCAAGACAGGAACTCAAACAGGGCTGATGCAGAGGCCGTGGAGGGGCGCTGCTGACTGGCTTGCTTCCCATGGCCTGCTCAGCCTGCTTTCTTATAGAGCCCAGGACTACAGCCCAGAGATGGCACCACCCACAATAGGCTGAGCCCTCCCCCATCAGTCACTGATTAAGAAAATGCCTTACAGTTGGATCTTGTGGAGGAATTTTATCAGTTGAGGTCCCCCCCCTTTAGATAACTCTAGTTTGTGTCAAGCTGACATAAAAACTAGCCAGAACACCCAGGTATGAACAATGCTCCAGAACCCAAGGAGAAGACCATGTGCGCTGAGGCCCACTATTTCGCTGCGTGAAGCCAGGACTGTGTCTCTGGGAATACCCCAACTCCCAGAAGCAATCAAGAAGATAAAAACGTTGGCACTAAGATTTGGGGTGAGCAAGGGGGTAGTTGGAGGCCATTGAGATCGGGCAAGAATTGATTGTAGCTCCATGTGTGCTCATGGAAAGGCAGAGCCTAGAGTACTAGGGCACATTACTCTGTGTTTCTCCATCTTTATCCCCAAGAAGTGGGTCCCTCATCCCATTACAAGCAGGAGTCGCTCCTAGACCCGTCCGACCTCATGTCCTTCTTTGCAGACATGCCTCAAGCTTTGGTTCCTCTACGACCCAGAAAAATCATTTACTTCTCTTGTGTGACGAGATGCTTAACGGAAGCAACTGAAGGCAGGAAGGAGTTGTTTTGTCTCACACTGGTGACAGGCAGGGAGCCACTGCTCACACCACCTCCCCAGTCAAGGAGCAGGGGGGTGGGGATGGCTGCTGGTGCTAGCTTGCTCAGCAGGGGCAGGCTTCGTCCTTCAACACCCTTGATTTAGTCTAGAGCCACAGCCCATGGGATGGTGCCACACACAGCCGAGATGGGGCTTTCCTCCTCAGCTTTGCCTCTCAGGAGACAGCTTCAAAGAGAAGCCCAGAAAACTGTCTCCCCAGTGACTTCAAATCCAGTCCGTTTGAAACGAACAGCCATCATATGCCACCTTGCCTGTCTCTCATTCTCATCTTTTGGAAACAATCCTCTGACTGCCGGGGGGGGGGGGGTCCCTGCTGCTTGTGCTGTCTGCTTGTAGCATTTTCTCCTTGGCATGTGACAAAGCGTGATGTGCCCCATGACAATCACCACCGCAAACTGTCAGTAGATATGTTCAACTTAAGGGGACCAAATACTAAAAACTCCTGACTGTGCTATCAGCAGCTAATTATTCTCACTGACGATGCCCACACAGAAAGATGGTGGCTGCATTCACTCTTATGTCACCAGGGGCCTTCAATTCCACACCTCGGAGAGTAACTGAAAAGGTCTTCACTATAGGGGAAAGCAGGGCCAGTAGGGGGAGCGCGTGGGCTGCTTGGCCAGGACTTGAGATACTTTCTAGAACGTGGAACTTCAAGTTTTGAAACCAGTACAGCCTCTGGCACACTAGCCCTGGTTTGTCTGATGCCAGAATGTTTTAGGAGTCATGAGGCTTGAGGGAGAAAACGGTGAAAGCCCGAGAAAAGCTGAAGACGCCGGGCACTGCCGTGAACATGCGTGCCCTGTGTCCCTCCACGCGGCACAGAGCCCTGGCAGCCGGCTGTTCCTTGCAGGGGTGGAGGTGATTGCGGGGTGGAGGTGATTGCGGTGTGCAGGCTCCCTCTGGCTCCATGTCTGCTGCACGTGTGGAGGAAAATAGCCCGGGGTCCACCCACAGACACCGCCAGCTGTGTAGCACTGCCCGTGGGGCACAGGCTGAGGACAAATTCATCCCTACCTACAACGGTAGCACTTAGAAGTTTTCCAAAATGAAGCAGGGGCATAGGTGTGCCTGGGTAGATTCAAACTGCATTAGAAAACACAGGCCCAAGGCTTATCAATCACACTAGACCACTGAAAGATGTAACACCCTCAGCTGGACCCAATAAAAGAAGGACACCTGAAACTGCTAGGCCCCGTAGCCCCACCCATCAGCCCTCCAACCTCCCACCATTAGCATCTAGGGACGCCCAAGCAGAGAACTCCAGCTGCTCCCGGAAGTCAGCGTCAGAGAGGCGTGACCCCCATTGCCTCAGGCAGTCCGTGCGCTCTCCGGTTGCTGCAGTTGGTCTTCTGTGTCAGCTCTGTTGTCCCACTACATCTTTGGGGTTCAGCTCTGTCACCCTGTGTGGTAGGGCTCTGCATGCCTTCAGCAGCTGACCACTGGGTTCCTTCTGATCACACACTTCAAACTCTATTTGCATCTGTATCAGCTCTCTGCCTCCGAGAGCCTCCATGAACTCTGCGGCATCCTTAACCTGAGCATTAGGTAGTGTTTGTGAGTGTGTGGGCGTGGGCGTGGGCGTGGGCGTGGTGTAGTATAATGTGTGATCTCCAAGTTAATATTAGTAATTAAGATTGACGTAAATGAACTTGCATTTGCCAGTGGCCAGCCAAAAGATAAAATCAGGACTGTTTGGAAAACAGCAGCCAACAAAATGATGTCGCTTCTAAATTCAATACCTTCTCACAGTGGGAACATCCAAATGTGTCTGCTGTGTCCTTGGCGTGACACCCTCACAGCACCCTCAGGAATACCCTGATAAGAGACTGAGGTGGGCAGTGCACGTTGCTGGGCAGTGCATGCTGCCCTCACTGCCCCATTGCCAGGGTGCCGGGAGAGCCTCTGATCCAAGCACCATTTGGCCTTTGCCTTAGTAAGCAGACTATAAAGTTTTATCATGTTTTGGAGTTGGAGGTGGGAGGCAGATGCTGTCAAAAGGTGGCCGGGCAGTTCCAAACCTGGTTAGTTCTAAAACACCTCCACACCTTCCTGACCACAGTGTAAGCTCCATGAAAATACAAGCGGGTGTGTGTGTTGTCCTCCCTTCACAGTGCTGCTGGGGCTCTTTCAAGACCAATATCCCCAGCCTTCTCGAATGTGAGCAAAGCTACTTCTTACCAACGGAAGGGAGAAAAGTTAAACATGTCATGTCTGGGCCATCATCTGGTTAAGTAGCTGTTGTCATCTTCCCCTTGTCTAGCCACAGGCAGAACTTGGACTTGGGAGGAGTAGCCTGGACCTCTGTGACTATGTCAAAATCACCCCCATGGGGACACCCAGAGGGATCAGGGACCAAGACATAAACTTCAGCTGTGTTAAGCATCTGGGAAATTGGGACACTCAACTAGAAGATAATGTTGTAGGTGTTACAGAACACACAGAACACAAAAGATGGGATTCTAAGAATAAACAAACAGAAGCTGCAATGCTGTCCTCCCCCTCTGTGGGCTACTTAGAGGCAGAAGTAGCTCCCTGCAAGTAGTAAGAGACAAGAGCCTACAGGGAAAAGTGCATACTGATAACAGATATTGTAGTGAAAACGGATCAGAGATATAGGATTAATAGGAAGGTTAGGGTTAAAACAAAGAATTGGGGAACACCAAGGAAGATAAATAAAAGGGCTAGCAACTAAGAGACAGCCAAGTAGATAAGATGCTAGGAAGGACGGAGCTCTGATCCAGTGTCAGCAGGCCAGCTGTGGCCCCTGCAGCCCGACCCCACCGCATTTCTTACAGCACACAGGCAAGGCATGCTCGCCCTTTCCTATGACGAAGTCATCTACTGTTGTACTATCGATCTACGATGAGGTTAAGAGTGGCTTCTAACCGGAAACATCCACCCAGTTTAGAAAGGAGACCACCCCAGACCACCCCATACACAAGACTACATACGGCCCCGCCCATGAGGTAAAATAAAGACCACAGATTCATCTTGGCAGCTGTGATACAAGCTGCTCCTGTAAATATGATAACAGTGAAAGCATAATTCAGGTAACAGCCACCAAGACACCTGAAAGGCCAATGGCTAGCAGGCTAAGGGCTATCAGACAGTCAAGGTCAGCAGCTAATAAGGAGGAAGTCAGAGACGTGCAAGGGATGCATGGGGGTTCTATTGGTTCCACCCATGACAGCCCAGAAAACTAACCAATGCAACAGAAATTACATCAGTACACACGTTAGGGTCCGGGATACGATAAAAGAATGACCCCAGACTCAGAATCGAGCAGCATGCAAGCAACAAAGGGCGTTTATTCTGCAGAAGTCCGGCATGCGGGAGCCACCACCTTCACAACATGGTCATGACCACGTGGGGAACTCGAAGGCCCCTTTTAAAGCCAGACCGGGGAGGGGGGGCGGGGATTCCTACTGTGGCTCTGTGACCTCAATTGGGATTGGCTGGTGTCCATGGGAGCTACATGACTCTGGTTAGGACAGAGGTGCTTTTCTTTTCCTTTTCTTTTCTTTTTTATATTCAAACCTGTAGTTAAACAACCTTATCTTCCCCAGGCCAGATATCTTGGCTGTTTCTGATTGGTTGCCATTTTCTGTTTTGTTTTGTTTTCCTGTAACTCTTAGGCCTGTTCTATCCAGCAAGAAAATGAAGCCCATTATGGAGTTGGTCAGGCTTATTTAGCTAAGTGCTCTCTCTGTCTCTCTCTATGTGTCCGTCTCTCTATATATATTTATCTATCTCACATACACACACACACACACACACACACACACACACACACACACACACACAGACAGGAATTTCTCTCACTTTTCCTTAGTGTTTCAGTTTTCCTTAGTGACCCTAAGTAAAGCTCACTTCCTTTCGCTTACCTCCACCTGGAACTCAAGAACCGCCGTCTCAGGTTGACATTTGGTAACCACTGATTTTTCTGGTACCCACTATGGTGGCCCCGTTTGAACGCTTGGTCCCCAGTTTGGTGGAATGTTTAGGACGAATTAGAAGGTGTGGCCTTGTTGGAGGAGGTGGGCCTGGAGGTTTCTAAATCCCACGTCAGGCCAGTTAGCTCTCTCTGCCTCCTACCTAAGGATCAAGATGGAAGCTCTCAGCCACTGCTCTAGCACCATGCTTGCCTGCTGCCATGATCCCCACCGTGACGGTCATGGGCTCTAACCCTCTGAAACTGTGAGCCCCAATAAATCCTTTCTCCTATAAGTTGCCTTGATCATGGAGTCTTACCACAGCAATAGAACAATAACTAAGATATCCTAAGCCCCCTGGGTCATGCACACTTAGGCCAAGAAAGATAGATTTCTGAACATACAACATGAATGTTCGCATGCATCAACCTCATTCCAAAGAGCTGGCTGGGGAGGACAGGGGTCATTCTCAAAGCTGGCCAGCCTCAGAACCTTCCTAACCCAGCACTCTCCGTAGGAAAGCTTTTAAACATAAAAAGAGGCAAGGCATTTCAATGAGGCTTTTGAAGGAACCTTCCTCGTTCAAGTGTCTTTCTTTGCTTCCTCGGCTCCCCCCTCTGTTTTGCCAACTCACTCTGACTCAGCAGCTGCACATTTACAGGAGTCAAGCCTGGTCTGTGAAGGAAACAAGAAGGTCTTTGAATTATGACTTTGTCAGAGCGACAGCTTATCATGCCCAGAGAAGGCCTCTGGGTGAGAAAGGGTAGCAGGACTCTGTGTATTGGCAGAGACATATCTGAATTGCTTCTTAGAGGACAGGCTATGTGGTGATCTAGGCCTGGCATCCCAGCACTCGGGGAGCTGAAGTGGGAATTCCAGGCCAACCTGAGCTACATCGTGAGTGAAGGGACTCTGGCCAGTTCAAGCATGGCTCTGGCAGGCCTTGCCCTTTCCCCCCAATTCCCTTGCTAAAAACCGTCAGATTACATTCCTAGAGATAGCCACCAAGGTCTATTCTCTAATTGGCCATTTCCTCCTCCTTAGGCTGACTACCAAGGTTCAACTATCAAAGTATTGAAGTCCAGCAAACAAAACCCCTTTTGGCTACCCTAATTAACATGCCCAATTAAACTCCTCATCCTAAAATGGGGTTTCCCCTTATACCTTTACAAACTGCCATTTGCCTACGGGCCACATCCGTCTTTTCTCTATCAAGAAGCAGTCCTTTTGTCCACTCTGGGACAAATAGCCTGCCCCCTCTCCCTGTTCCCTTCCCCTTCTCCTTCATCCTCTGTCTCCTGTCTCCTGTCTTTGTCTCTTATTCCCTGCCCTTTGTCCCTCTGGGGCAAACAAATCTGCTTTGTGCTGAGAAGTTGGTCTTGGGGGTCCTGAACTGATAACAATCCTAACAATAAGAGCCTCAAAAATAATAATAAATAAATTAATTAATTGGATCGTTCCTTGTTAGGTAAGTCACCTGTGGGAATACAGCAGGAAGTAGATTCTGATGGCAGGACTTAATTCCAACTGCCACCCAACAACTGAACTGCTGGTAGAAACAGGCTGAACACAGGAGGGACCAAGACTTACAGGTCTCCCCCAGAGTCCGTCTGTCTGTCCAGGAACTCACCGCTGAGTCATTTGCTATCTCAGGCACCCTCTTTATCTAACTCGGTGGATAAAGGGCATATGGGGCTTCCAGCTAACACCCCGGAGGGAAGCTTCCTCAGAAACGCTGGGGCCAGAGAGCTTGTTCCTCAGGTAAGAGCAGCCAAGCACTCTGTAGAAAGCCTGTTGTGGCTGCATGCATGCGAACCTTAAACTCCAGCACTGAGGAGGCCAGAGACACAGTCTACTGGGACCTGCTGGCTGCACAGTTTTTTGGGGTTAGACATGCATTAGGATCATTTGTTTCAATTTACAAAATTCCGGGCTTCAGATTTTAAATGAGCCTAAAAAGTTAATGTCCACCGTTTCAGCTTAACAGATGACTCCCCCGCCTGCTGCAAGAGACTGGCGCCGCAGCGGGGCTTAGAGGGCCTTGACGTGATGCTGGTGAGATGTAATCTCTCCTTAGAGATAGACGGAGCAGTGACTTTGGGTGTCTTGTTCGTGCTGAGGGCTGAGCAGTAGAGAGAAGAGTGGGAAAAGGCAGCGTCTCAATGAGAGTAAGGCTAGCTTAAAGAGTTCTATGCGTTAGCCAGCACAGGCAGAAAACAGAGTGCATTTCTTCCGAAGAACTAAGGAAGCCATTGCGGGACAGACAGATAAATAGCCTGCAAAGACCTAGTTGACCCGGGGAGTTCTGCTAGGTTCCTTGAATAAAGCCTACACACCATACTCCTGACAAATGGAATCTGAATGAGCCAGCTTTGTCCTAAACCTTAGAATAAGGCAAGAGCTTGACTAGTACTATAGAGCATCCAAGAAGGGTGGAGTCGGGCAGAACTACCCATTTGTCCCATCCAAGGGAAGCAGGGAAGCAGCCACTGAACCCATCACCTGCTCTTGGCTCCAAATCCCCCTTAGTATTATAAGGGTATCATTATTACAGGGTCTCCCTGTGGAACTCCGTCTGTTCCACCGTGGTTCAACACACACGCAAATTAACTCCCGACAAATGGGTTGAGCTTGTGCACCGACTTTATAAATAACAGCTTCAGAGCAATATTTAGAATGGTGTCCAGCTTTATTTCTAGGACGAACGGAGTCCAGCTATAGAAGGGGAGGGGCAAAACACTAACTTGAAAGAGAAGCAAATGTGTGGAAAGGGTGAGAATGAAAATAGAACCTAGATGGCCTCGGACCTAACCTGCCAGAAGCCTCGTACTCCCCAACCAGAAGCTCAGGTCAAAAGAGGCAAAGCAAACCTATCACGGGCACCGCCTTCATACCACTTACTAGTTTCCTATACACCAGTTGTTGGCTGGTTCAGGGGTTTGTTAGTGTTCTCTGTGGTTTTCTTTTGTTGGGGGGTGGTTTGTTGTGCTGAACCCCAGGCAATCTTTTTTGCATCTGCCCACAAAGTGAACTGGGTTTGTCTCACATCCAAAGCAATAGAGCCTACAGATCAGGATGTCTAAAACTGTGACTTGACCAAAGCAAATCCTTTTTTTCTGTGGGTTGATTATCTCATGTATTGATCACTGTAGCAGAGAGCTAACAAATGTGCTCCACTAAAATAATGCAAAATATATTTTTAATATATATATTTAATAATATATAAATATATTTTAAATATATATATATATATATATATATATTTCTTTTTTTAGTCCAGGTAACAGGTGATCCAAAACCAGGGAGTATAAAAAAATTCCAGGGTGGCAACAGGAAGGCACAGAACAATGGCCACTCGGTAACTCTGAAAAACCACACTCCGCTAGGAGCGAGAAGGGGAGGATTCGGGTAAGCCTGGCTCAAAGCAGGAACAGGTTGTAAGCAGATCGCTAGTGCATCTGAACGTGCTCAGAGGACAGACTCACCTCTACAGAATAATTAAGGAGGAAGCTAAAGCAACAAAGAAGCAATTATTAACCCTAAGAAAAATAAAACCTGCACCAGAAGGAAACAGAATCACAGAATCCTATGCGGCTCTACTTCGGACATTGTTTTCCTTAATCACAGTGGTAGAAACGCTGGCTCTCCAGGCTTCACACAAGCCTTAAAACTGTGGGCCAATAAAACAGCGTCTAGAAGTACAAAAGCAGCCAAAATGGGTGCCAGTGGTTATGCGGAGACAGACAGGAGGGGGTGTGAGAGGCAAGAGCAAAGGACGGTGATTGTGATAAAGACCCGTCGTCCAGGCCGTGCTCATGTATTGCCCTGGGGAAATAAACATTTATTTCTAGGTTCGAAACATGCTGGCCCCAAACCAGCACTCACTCGCTACTTGACATACCGAGAGTATTTAAAGACAGCATGGATGGGAAAGACTTCTCCTTGTATGGCTTGAGGTTACTTATAATTGTCTTGTTCTGTGAGTGGCATTCTCTATCCACTTTGAAGCTGAGGGAGAAAACGCTCTAGAGGAGCTTTCTGGGAGCAAGGGGCTGATCAAGAGACCATGTCGTCGGCCCAAGGCTCTTCTTGCCTTACCAAAACTGAATTCAAGGAGTAATTTTTTTTAATTGCCAAAATGAGACAAGAACTGTACAAGAAAAAGTATGCTGAAAACTAACAACAACAACAAAAACCAGCAGTGAGTAAGTCTCGATTAAGACAGTGGTTTTGGGGGTGGCCGATAAAGGCCACCCTAACTTCTACAGGCAAGTGCACTGTGTTTGTGACAGAAGGTTCCGTGTGTGTGTGTGTGTGTGTGTGTGTGTGTAGAGGCAGGGAGCACAGGATGATCAGAAACACTGAGAACTCCTGTGATTCTCATCCTTACATTCCTCACGTTCTTGGGGAAATTGGCAGAAGAGGAATTATGAAATCATTAGTCCCACCACCTGAGTGTACTGAGCCCTCATGGGGCTAGAGGGGTCTCTGCAATCAGCCGGTGTGCCTAAGAGACATTCTTCTTCCGACTGAAGCCTTTTGGGCAAATAGATCCGATTAGCTCTGTACTGGGTAGATACCACCCTCTAAACAGTGATAGTGGAGCCTGAGATTGCCGAGGAACGGCTCATCGTGGCTGAAAATGAACTTAGGACCTTCTCTATTACCCTCTCCCCTAACCAGACCCTGTCTGTCTGCGGCAGGAAAAAAGTGCTACTTACTGCGCACGAAACAGTCTCTCAAACTCCGGGGACCCTGTGACTGCTGGGGCCGCAATGTTGTATTTTAATCTTCCTAGTGCAACACGCAAAGCGAAATAAGCTGCAAGGAAAAGGGAGGCCATGTTACAGTCTGGCCCACTGCTGGTCACCACTGAAGTGTGAGTACAGTTGGGGACCACAGCTACCTAACCAGAAATGGTCAAAGCAAAACAGACTGGCCAGTGAGCCCCAGGGCCCTGTCTGACTCCACCTCTCCAGTGCTGAGATGGCAAGCCAGCACCACCGTTTTTTGTTTTCTTTATATGAGTTCTGGGAATCCAACTCAAGTCCTTGTGTTTGCAAGGTGAGTTCTTTAGCACCTGAATGGTCTCCTCGCTCCCTCATCTCCTTACTTAGCAATTACCTCCTGACATCTATCATTTCCCTTCCCATTATCTCTCCCAGTTTAATGGTTGCCTCAAACCGGATTTGGTCTCACTTTAATATCCCAACATCCACTTCTGATGTACTGATGTTTTAAAAAGGAATAGTTTCCTCTTTAAAAAAAAAAAAAAAAAAATCCTTACACCAAATTTGTGGCTTCAGTCTCTCCAGTGTGAGCACTCCTGGAAGTGTTTTCCTCCCGAATCAGCACTCTTACCCTTGAACAGGAAGTCAGTCAGAACTGAGCCCAGCTTAGGAAGGGCTCCCCGAGCAGGCTCCGTTCCTTCCCTCTGGCTCTCACTTAGCTGTTGCTTAGGAGTTAAACAGTGGAGAACACACTGAGTACCAATGCTTAGGGCTGAAGCAATCTGTAGGGAAGATGTGTGCTGTCCGATCCCGCATACACTCTTGCTGGGCAAAATAAGTGTGGACGAGTCAAGAGCTCATGGGCCCAACCAGAGGGGGGACCTGTCTATTAGGGAGAAACTGGAACTCGGCCTTTCGAGGCCACCACTGCCCTCTCCCCTGTGCTGTTCCCCGTTCTCCTGATTTGCTTCACAGCCCAGGAGGAAACCTCTAGGAACTGGAAACGATGAAGGCTACCTGCTCCTAGTCTGACCGATGAGCAGGGGCACAGGAGCATGAGACTTGAGAACGAGTAAACGCTCGGGAGGTTCAGTTTCTCTCAAGACTGTGACCTGCAGCCAGTAGGCACCTGTCTGCCACACCAGCCAGTGCAAGGACCGTAAACGGGAGGGGTGTGAGAATATCCACAATGGTAGGAGCATTTGGGCTTGGGGCCAGGCTCTGGGGTGAAAGTCCCAATCTGCACTCTGGGCTCAGGGCCTCAGGAAGATCATGGTGGTCGTGCACAGACAATAGCTGTGGACAAGCTATTCCATCCATTCTGTGGAAAGACTGAATTCCTCTTCAGACACACGTGGGTGCAATTCTCTTTGCTCTTTCCTGGAGTCGGAGGATGCTTGCGTGCTAGGGAAGTGAAGGGGTATAACTCCCCCACCGCTGATGGCCATTCTGTGTCACAGACAGACCCTTCCCTGGGGCAGCCGCTTCTCCACTCAGCAGCTTCGCTCTGCGGGTAAGAAGTTCAGGATGGGGACTAACAGCGGTAAGAACCTATTCTGAGCCAGTCACCACGGAGGCCCTTCCTACTCAACATCCTGTTAAACTTTCTGTGCTGAGGACATAAACGAGCAGAGTATCCTGGCCAGGAGCAGGCAGCTTCCGCATAGATCCGGGTGGGTCTGTCTTAAAAGCCCGAGCTGTTTGTACCTTGGAACCAGGTGCACTAATTCTGTGAACAATGAACTCCTGTTGAAGTAGCTAGCTAAATGGTATTTCTCTGTCTCTGTGTGTGTGTGTGTGTCTGTATCTCTCTGCCTCTCTCTCTCTCTCTCTCTCTCTCTCTCTCTGTCTCTCTCTCTCTTTCTCTCTCTCTGCCACAGGCAAAATTTTTCTGGTCTCTTCTCTTCCTGCCCCCTTCTTCCCTCACCATCGAACAGCCTAATTTCTGGTTCCAGTCCACAGCATCCCCAGCATGAGCCAGCACATGAAGATTCTCTGTGCGGAGACAGCCTCTGTGGCTAGGGACATGTGTCGTTCCCCCCCCCCCGCCTGCTCTGCAACGACAAGATCAGGGCACACTGTTTGCTTAGGCCCAAGCTCCTCTGGGGTTGGTAGCAAACACTTGCTCTAGTCCACAAAAGCTGCTAAACAAAACACGTTTGAAGGTGTAAGATACCTCCCTCATCCGCAAAGCAGACTGGCTAGCTAGCCACTGAGCTACTGCGAAGACTCGGGCTCTGCCCCTCAGCATGGCAGCCCTCTGCTTCCGGCAGTGTGTGGACTACGCTATCCGCACTTCCCGGCCCTGGTTCCAGAAACACGCACCCCGAGAAGAACAGACAGGCATTCTTGGTAAGAAACTGTTTGCTAAGCGTGGAGGGAAGATACCAGGAGCTGAGTAACTGTTGCTACTGAAGAGACAGACCCTCCATTGAACCAGGCAGAGGGGGTGTGGAGTCAGCCTAATGTTTAGAATGCATTACTTAATCTAAACTGCATGTTTCTGCAGAAGTTTACAAGCAAGCTTAGAAACAGGACCGGTTTCCTGGTGAAACCCTCCTGATGGCTATTGCCCCTTTCGTGCGCTCGAGTCCCTGTCTGACACTCCTGGTGCTCGCCTGCACTGGGATGTGAACTGTCACGGTAGATGACACACAGTCACGGGGCTCTGAGGTCCACCACATCCCTGAGAACACTAATCTCTGGAACATCCCCAAATTCTACCCATCCCAGGGAAGGAGGGGGCAGGCCACCCTGAACCATTTGTGCCCTGCTGGCCACCCAGGGCCACCAACTAAAGGCAGGCATGAAACCCAAACACTGAAGCAACTTGTGTGTGTGTGTGTGTGTGTGTGTGTGTGTGTGTCTGTCTCTGTCTGTCTCTCTCTGTGTCTCTCTGTCTCTGTCTCTCTCTCTCTCTCTCTCTCTCTCACACACACACACACAAACACACACACTTCCCATGTTCTTACTTTGCTGACAGGCAGAGAGAAGGGAGGCTGCAGCCAGCAGGATTGAATCCCCCGCCATCTTTCTTTCACTCTCTGTTCTGTTTCACAGAATTGTTTGCAGGAAGCCAGCTGAAGAGCACAGGCGCTTTAGGACCCTGAAGGCCTGATCTTCTTCCTTATAAAGTCAACAGAGTTGAGTCAACAGAGTTGAGAAAGAAAAAAAAAAGAAAAAGAAAACAAGACAGGATCCAAGGCTGGGTAACAACCTTTGCACTGGAATAGAAAACCACAGGCAGGCAAGGCTGGGCTGCCGGCACAGATCCATATCTGCTCCTTTCTGAACACACCCCACAGCAAACACTACAGCACACCCATACACACAACCCATACTATTCGCACACCACACACACACACATACACACACACACACACACACACACACACACACACACACACACACACACGCTCTGCTCTCTCCCAACTCCTCAGCTCCAGCCTCTAGGAAACAAGTTAGAAATAAAAAGAAGCCTAAAGCCCCTTGAAGCCTTATACATTTATTGTGTTTTATTAGTTATATTTTGACACTCAACTCTCTTTCATTAGGGACACTGGGCCTCTGGTCCTCATGCATTTGGCACCGCTCCAGGGTCCTGAGGTGTTTAACCACATCTGGAAGGTGAAGCAAAGCTCAACACAAAGGGTCTGAAACACACTATCTGCCCCGGAGGCCGGATGCCATGGAGGGCGCAGGCCCAGAGCTGTCTGGGTGGCCAGGCTTCTGTTTGCCCAGGGGGCCGTCCCTGTACATCTGCTATTCCTTGGGTGGCTCAAAGAAGCCCTTGACCTTGTCTGTGTAGATGGCAGTCTTGTCGTGTCCTGTCCCCCACCCACCATCTGCTCTGAGGCAGGTTAGTCCTGGACAGCAGTAGTCTGCCGCTAGGATGGTACAAACCAATGCAGCTTCACATATGGAATATTTATTGACCCTTCCGCAGAGGCAAAATTCCCACATGATCCTACCATGAGAGTACTGCTGTGGCACCATCAGAGCCCACAAGACTAGAGGGGTTTATTCTTAAATACACATTATTGTATGCCTATGACATGAATCAGCAGACGTAAGGATCCCAAACAATGAGACATTGAGTGGAAGGACCAGCGATGGGAAATAAAGAGGTTGAAGGCAATCGCTGGGCCTTCGAGGTCTCGCACAAGCTGATGACATATGCCAAGCAAGTTTATTAAGAAGTATGGCATCAGGTGGGCGTGGTGGTACACACCTGTAATCCCAGCACTCGGGAGGAGGAGGCAAGTGGATCTCTATGAGTTCAAGGCCAGCCTGGTCTACAAAGGGAGTCCAGGACAGTCAAGGCTACACAGAGAAACCCTGTGTCAAAAAAGAAGGAGGTGGTGGAGGAGGAAAAGAAGAAGAAGGGTGTCTTATAAACTATTTTCAGAGGGAACACTGACCAAGGTCAAAAGAGAGCTAAGTCAGACAATGTTGGCAAAGAGAACACAGGTTACCTCAGACACAGCTGCTTTAGAACTGACAACCACAGCCAGGGTGGAGAGTCAGGTAGAGAAGCTACAACCTTGGCATCCTTCAGAGCACTGGTCCCGGGGCGAGCTGGGCACTGCCAAACCCACTGCTGGACAAAGACACAGAACTAACGTTCCCTTTGTCCTTTTCATCAGGGTCTCTTAGAAAGTCTTGGATTAGTCTGGCGTGTGTGTGTGTGTGTGTGTGTGTGTGTGTGTGTGTGTGTGTGTGTACAGGTGTGTACAGGTGTGTGTATGTGTGCGGGTATGTATGTGCCACAGCCCACACGTGGAGGGCAGAGCTGGTTGTCTCCTCCCACTGTAAAGTACAGGGAGTGACCCAGGTCCTCAGGCTTGCATGCAAGCACTTTTACCTACTGAGGCATAGAGTTCTGTTGCAGCGTCCCCTGGGCTGAAGGAGAGAAGACATTCTCTGCAGACACACCAGTTCTTTTAGGATACTGTCCCTTTCTTCTCTTTTCCTTTCCTCCGCACTAGGCATCACATCCAGGGCCTATGGATGCTAGCCGCTCACCACTGAGAGGCAACCAGGGCCTTGTGGATGATGCCAGCCATGCACCACTGAGAGGCAACCTTAGACATTCCTTGCGGCTATCTAAGAAGAGGGAACTAAGAGAGTAAGTAACAAGTTCGAAGTAATAGCTAAGTACACTCACAGTGTGTCATCCGATAGGCTACAAAGAAGGGCTCTGTAAGAACTCCGAACATCTCACTAACCCACCTTCTCACCAAAGCCATTCTCTGGATAAGGCAGGTCAGGGGCTGGTGACAGAAAAATGCTTGATGGGAAAGGATCCTTGGAAACATTAAATGTAACTATTCTGGAAGCTGGGCCTGGTCACACAGATCTATAGTATGTCGCCACAGTACAGCTCTTGTGAAGTGCAAGTTTCTGGTTCCTTTGAAGACTCAGTTTTGTTGGAGGTTGGCTCGTGAGAGGGCATGTGCTGTTTTGCTGTGAGCTCTCACGTGGGAGAGGCGTGACTTTGGCCAGCTGAGAACATCCGTGGGTGGACTCTGAGGAGAGGAGACATATAGAGGCCTACACACAGTGAGACCTCACTTTTTGGATCGACATCACTGCACTGATCTTCATGCTTCTACACTTGACTTTGCAGAGAGAAATGTTCCAGAGAACTTGTCGGGGCAATACAACTAAGTCTTGTGGCTTTCACTGACTTGTCCCCATCTTCCGTTCTGATCCATCTTGCTGCTTGGTGTTGGCCTTTGGACTGGACTGCTGGTGTCCAGACAGCGAAGAGTACCCTAGTCCCAAGGAACTGCTTCTACAAAGGTCTACAACCCCCTTTACCAATAACCTTCTTCCTCCCCTACCTCTGTTCAGTGGGTGAAAGGGAGGTAAAAGTGTTTAAGAACCCTGAATAAAGTAGGTTTGGTGAAAAATCTAAGCCAACACTCTTGCCTAGCACAGGCAGGCCCTGGAATTGACCCCCATCGCTAAGAAATGGGGTTCTGCCTGGGCAACGTAGTAAAACAAGTCTCAAAACAAATGTGGCTGTTTTGCATGATCCTGATAACCGCTGAAAAGAAATGAGATTTAGAATGAAACCAATGTTTTCTCTCAAAAGCCTTCTCCATTGCACAACCTCCCAGTTGCTCTGCAGTGCATCTCCTCCCTTCTCTGCCTGTCCTTCAAAAGTAATAGCAGCTTCCAAGTGCTGACAGCTTGTCCATCATCCTGGAGTGTGCAGGGCAGCGTGGCAGGGCCCCGCCAGCTGCCAACGTGCTGTGAGGCAGAGAGAGAATGAGACATGGAAAACACAACTCCTTCCTGGAGTTGCCCGGAGATAAGCGAGGAGGAGGTTCTCTTGGTGATCCCAATGGTCTTGACTGAGAAGTGGACCACAGATGCTCTGCGCCTGCCTCAAGTTCACTGCACAATCCTGAGGAAGTTCTGGCCAGCTGAAAAGGCCCATACCAACTCTGCAAGTTTTAAAGAAAAACTCAGAAAAAAATGAAACAGGAATTACACCCACTTTGTCAAGTACTTGCAAAAATTTGAGGAACAGCAACAATATGAGAGATGATGTCATCACTTATAGAAGTGTTTTCCAAGAGTCCACATGCTTGGAAAACATATACCAGGCGTGGCCTCCAAAACATAGGAGGTGCTGGGTGAATCTTTAACAAGGTGGGGCCTAGTTGGGAGGGGGGTGGAGCCCACCTTTAAGCCCAGCACTCAGGAGGCAGAGGCAGGTAGATCTCCGAGTGTGAGGCCAGCCTGGTATATAGAGTGAGTTCCAGGCGGCCAGGCCTACACAGAGAATCCTGTCTTGGGGTGGAGGTGGGGGAGGGGAGGAGAGGTGGGCCTGCCTGGAAGAAGTTAGGCCATTGTGAGAGTGTCCTTAAAGGAGATTTTGAGAGCTTGCCCACCTCCCTTACTTCCCAGCCCCCAGGAGACCAACAGCATTTCCCTGCCACGAGGCACTGTGCAACAGTACCTTCCCTGACCATAAGCCAAAATGCCCTCTTTCCCTTTGAACCGATTTTTCTCTGGTATTTTGTTATAGTAACACAAAGCTAAACAATACAGAGTATCTTTCTTGCCTTTCATAAACAGGCATTTTGGCTCTATCAATCCTTTGTGGGAGAAAAAGCAAACTACAGAGAGCAAAGGCGTTTTTACCCATTTTGTGGCGTCCTCTGCCCTTGGCACGGGGCTTCTTGGCTATGTTAAAACATGTTAGAAAGTGCCTGTCATCCGACACAGGAGGGACTGGAGTGTCATGTCAAAGCCCAAAGATGGAAGAGCAAAAATGTAGGAAAAGGAAGACAATGCCATCTCGGTAAGGAAAGGTGCCTTTGGGGAATACCAGCCTAAACACGCAGCCCTGGGTAGGAACCAGCGGCTCTGCTTCCCTGCAGTTTTCCACAAAGGCAAATGATAATTCTGACCTTAAAGGACTCCTCAGACATGCAAATAAGATAACTTGAGGGGAGCAAACACGAAGCAGTCCACAGGCACCCCAGTATCTCCGCCCCCTTGGCTGACGGCCTCTGATGAGGCCCCAGAATGCAGGCGTCATTTCCAAGGCTACTCGGGCTCCCCCAGAAGACTGGAACTAGCTTACGAATGGCTTCTGACAGTAGCAGAAGGCCTCAACCTGAGTCCTCTTAAGTTTACTTAAGGGTTAGGAGAGGATAAGATAAAAAAAAAAAAAAAAAGAACCCAGAGGCTGGGGAAGAGAAAGAGAAATCTTCCTTCCAAGTTGCCCACAGCCCTCCCACCTCCACACACATTGTCACACACTCACGCACGCCCATACATACACGCTTACCCAGCACCCATCGGCACACAGGCACACAGCTCACGCATATACATTATCACCCATTAGACAAAAGTTTGTCTCATAAAGCGGGTGACATGATAACTTGTGATAATTTGTTTCTAACTAACGTTAGAGTTAGTCTTGATCATGACTGTTTTAAACTGAGCAGTAGGCTGGATTGTGTGCATTAAAACAGGATTGTCACAAAGACTCTGCCCAAGCCCCTGCAGGCCAAGCTCACGGTTTGAAACAAACTCAACTAGGTTCAGAGTAACAGGAGACTGGAGAGCCTGTGGCCCGAAAGCTGAAGTGCTCAGGATGGGCCCAGGGTTCCTGACGTCATCCTACTTGCTCCCAGTAAATTGCTGGGTATCACGGCATAGGCCTGCAGTGCATACACTTGAGCTTGAGGCCTGTCTGAGCTACACAGAGTGCCCTGTCTTAAAAGAAGACAGGAAGGCCTGGAGCAATGGCAGTTAAGGGCATGGACTTCTCCTGCAGAGAATCCAAATTTAGTGACCTGTGCCCGTGGCACATGGCTCACCATCACTTGTAATGCCAGCTCTAGGGGGATTTGACACCTCCGGCCTCCCTCCGAAGACCCTCTCCCTCTCTCCCTCTCCCTTTCCTTCCCTCTCTCTCTCCTTTCCTCTCTCCCTCCCTCTCTCTTCCTTTCTTTCTCTCTCTCACCCCTAAAAGAAAATAAATCCTTAAGAAATACATTTTTAAAAGAAAACAACAACAGAACAAAACAATGAAGGCAAGGTATGAACCTTCACCCAGCGACAGCCATGCACACAATTATCCCAATGAACCCACGTGAAAAGCTAAATATATCTTTCTCTCTCTCTCTATTTTCAGAGGGCTACAGGGAGGCTCAGAGGTTAGCAACCAGGCCAAGCTCTGTTCTCTGCAGAGCCTTTGTCATTAACTCTGGCCACATTTCGGGGTCATCTCCACACACGTGGACCTTCTGACTTAATTGGTATCCATTACAATAGTATTATTATTATTATTATTATTATTATTATTATTATTATTATTATTATTTGCATGTGTGTGTGTCACATGTGAGCTGGTGCCCATGGAGACCAGAAGAAGGTTTTGGATCTCACCTGGAGCTGCAGGTACAGACAGTTTATGAATCAACTGATTCAGGTGCAGACAACTGAACCCAGGTCCTCTGGAAGAGCAGGAAGCACTCTCAACCGCTGGACCATCCCTCCAGCCCTATACCTGACTTTCCTAGCCCCACCTCTGCCCCGTACCCACCCTCCCACCCCCACCAAGGGCACAGACCTGTGCAGAGAGTGTGTTTGCCAGAACTTCTCAGACATCTACACCACCTGAAGCGGTACAAACGGGCAGATTTCTGGGCTTCAGGCTCTCTTCAGACACCTCAGCTACTCACATACAGCCTCGCAGAACCACACAAGACTCCCGTGAGGTTGTAAATTATTCCCATTTTGCAGATCAAGAAACCAAGATCCGGGGCTTGCTTTATTATTTCAGTTTGAAAAACCAGGAGTTAGACAGGTTCCCTAAGCAGACAAACAGGGAGAGCAGCTGTGGCTAGGTAATAATGGTGTCAAATTTCCAAGTTGGTGGGCTTCTTCCTTACTCTCCTGACTTGAGACAAAAGCCTGCTGGTGGACTAGCAGCAAATTCAAGGCCTGATCAGGACATGTCATGCAACAGTTGTATAGCAACTCATGGAGCTTAAAGTAGGGGAGGAAGACTCTTCCAAGGCCTCAGAGCCCTCAGGCAGCAAGGACAGACTGGAGTTTTTCAGCTTGCTGAGTCCTTGCTCTGCTTCACAGAGGGCCTCTTTGTGTGTGCTCATGTGTGTTTCCCCACACCCCAATAAACACCTTTCTTAACTGCTAATTCTGTCTGTGTTGAGATTCCCCTGCTGTTACTTACTGTTTTTCCTAACTTTTCTTTCTTTCTTCTTTTTTCTTTCTTTTTCTTTCTTTCTTCCTTTCTTCTTTCTTTCTTTCATTTTGTTTTCTTGAGACAGGGTTTCTCTGTGTAGCCCTGGCTGTCCTAGAACTCGCTCTGTAGACCAGGCTGGTATAGAACCCAGAGACCTGCCTGCCTCTGCCTCTCAAGCTTTGGAATTAAAGGATTGGGCCACAATGACCAGCAGTGCCTTCTAATTCTGGCAGAGACAACAAACCCAATCTAGACTCCTAGTGGGTATCGTTTCTATACCATACCAGAGGTTGAACAAGTTGAAAGAAGCCAAAATGAGCACCATTGCTGTCCAGGAAGGAGGAGAGGAATCTATGGAAGGTTCCATAGTGGCAGGAAGGAAGAGATGAAGGTAGGAGGAACCTCAGGAATGTAACTCAGGAAAAATGTTAAAGAAAAGTCCAGGTTTTCATTGGAGGAATATTCGGATAATATCTGGTGGAGACATGAGGACAGACAGACATGAGAGTGCTGGAGCCTTCCAGCAGAGTCGCACAGTTCCTGAGTGGGGAGTGAGGATTAAAATAATTAAAGTAAGCCACACTACACATGGGATGGGCTCCCGAGGGCTGTCAGTAAGACTGCAGCGTGGGTTTATTCCACGATTCATTTTTTTATAGGCAAAGCAAAAACAAGTCACATCAATACAAAAAGAAAAGTTCATGGAACCACCAAACTTTTCTAAAACTACTTCCCTATAGCAGATATGGTCCAAGGTCACACAGACAAGCTTTAAGGCACTTGGAACAAGCTTTAAGGAACTTGGCGAAACTTCTTCTTTTCTCTGTCTCGAGGTGAAGACCAGGGTAAAAACATGTTTGTTTGTTTGTTGATAAATAACAAAGCAGCTTGACAAACAAGCAGCTCTCCACTTGGGAGAGAGAGACCTGAGGCCACCACACAGGTGAGTGTTGCTGTAGCCTAAGCCTTGGCTCAACCCACAGCAGTTGGCTCAGATATACAGCTAGAGTGGAGGGTTTCATGGTCAGTCGTGTGTGTGTGTGTGTGTGTGTGTGTGTGTGTGTGTGTGTGTGTGTTGGGGGAGGGGCTGTTTAAACATCTATGAAACTCAGGAATCACTTGTTTTGTTTTGTTTTGTTTTGTTTTTAAGATATACTTATTTATTTTATGGAGATGAGTGCTCTCTCTGCATGTATTCCTGCATGCCAGAAGAGGGCATCAGAGCCCAGTATAGATGGTTGTGAACCACCATGTGGTTGCTGGGAATTGAACTCAGAGCTTCTGGAAGAGTAGACAATGCTCTTACCAGCTGAGCCATTTCTCCAGCCCTCTCTTGTTTGCTTGGTGTGTGTGTGTGTGTGTGTGTGTGTGTGTGTGTGTGTGTGTGTGTGTGTGTGT
>NW_026596256.1:1977337-1981978 GCF_907164565.1 Psammomys obesus | reverse complement strand
TGTGTGTGTGTGTGTGTGTGTGTGTGTGTGTGTGTGTGTGTGTGTGTATGTGTGTGTGTGTGTGTGTGTGTGTGTGTGTTGTTTTGTTTTTGAAACAGGGGTGGCCAGAGAACTTCCTGAAGCTTCCATGCTTAGTTCCTCTGAGCCAAAACATTACTTCTTATTCAATGTGTCATTCAGACTTACATGTTATTTTACATTGCCCCAGTCCCGCCACTAGGCATCCTATGTAGCCTGCAAAGACACATATGAAGAGCATACAACATTTGGACTGAGAAAACATGGGGACTGTGGCTTCCTCCATGTCCATGGGGGTTTGTTAAGGCGAAAGGAAAAGGTTGAACACTATCCCCAGCCCTCAGAAAAGGCTGACCGATTAAGAAGGGGCAGTGAGATTGATCAGGCAGCTCTGCCTCGCTTTGAAATGCAGTGCTGAGCCTTCGTCTGGGTTGAGGGGCCTGGCAACGGTTAACTGCCACCCAAGCGGGTGGTCACATGACTCGGGGAAACACTCATCTGACCAAGCCATGGCCAGCTGGATAGAAAGTGACGCTGAAAAGCAAGAAGCCAACCAGTCCCAAGAGGAGGGGTCTGCCACACCCACCCCAGCCCCATAACACAGGAGACACAGCGAGATGGCAACAGATCTCAAAGCTCAGGCACCTGCCTTATTTATGTCTTATTCCCTGTTGATCCTTCTTCCTGCTGCCCTTAGGCTGTGCCTGGCTCTAGCCTTTGTTTATGAGGCTTTGGCAAAACATTCTCAGAATTTCAGTCTTTGACAGTGCTCACCCAAAAATTATCTGGGGCAAGAATTCCAGACAGGGCCCTTCTTTTCTCCTTGCTCCCCTGAGTCTGCTTCTCTTTCTTAGCAGATTTGCAGGCGGAGGAGGAGTCTAAATAATTGCCTTCAGTTCTATCATGATAACCTTTTCTGTCAGACCACAAGGGGGCGCAAAGTCCCAGGAGTACCAGATCTCTGTACTCAGCCGCTTAGAGGCAAGCCCGCTGATCTCTCGAGTATCACTACCCCCAGGATGCCCGGCATCAAAATCGGAGCAAGTCAGTTAGAAAAGGAAAAGAAAAGGGAAAATGTCTGCTGGAATCAGTTTTAAATGCTTTATTTAAAAAAAAAAAAAAAAAAGCAGGTTTTCAGAGTCCTTGACAAGCAACTGCTCAAGGCCACAGTAGGGAAATACAAAACTGTTAGGGCTTAAACCCTGACCCGCTCAGAAGTAACAAGGCCAGACCAGACCACCCACAGAGCCCACAAAGCCTCGCCTCTGCCTCCCCCTGACAACAGCGCCTCCAGAAAAGGCCTCAGATGAGAAAGCCACCGCTGGGGTCTGTGGGGAACAAGGACAGAAGTGCTCCGCAGTGCTAGGTACTGGATTTCTCCAACAGTGTCCTGAGGAAGCTGACCTCTGGTTTCTAGAGTATCTTGATTTAAGAAAAATAAATAGCTGTGAGGATGAGGGATAGAGCCAGCCGCTGGAGAGGAGCATGTCAAGAGAGTCAGGTGGAGTCCACGGAGGTCCCCGGGAGATGGTAGCCAGCAGGCAGGCCCACACTGGAGTAAGAGTCTGGTTTAGCAGACAAGGGGAAACCTAAACCAAGAAAGACCCATCATGGTGCTTCCGCTGGCAACAAAATGTCAGCTAGGTGATGGCCTACAAAGAAGGGTATGTGTGTGTGAGAGAGAGAGACAAAGAGAGAGACAGAGAGAGCCTGTGCTGGAGTATAGGCAGGAGGAACAGCAGTACAGAGGCTTAAGGAGGAAAAGGCTATGTCATGATCAGAGAATCCTGGAGATGTGGGAGGAGGCAGGGTGGGCCCACAGAGGGCCACTCCAAGCGTACTTACCTCACGCCACAGGCACTCTGTGGTCAGTTCACTCCCTAGACGCCGGACAACGTCAGAGACTTGATTTTTTTAACTTGTCATGGCTGAGGAGTGGGAAGCTACTGGCACCTAGTGGGTAGAGGCCGGGGATGCTACTCAATGTCTTGCACTGCACAGGATGGCCCGCAACAAAGAACCATCCTGCTCCCAGTACCCGTGGTGCCGAGGCTGCACTGCCCTTCAGGGACACTTAGCTGGAAGATTTGCTGAGGAGGTTTGCACCGAGTCTCACTGTGACGTCAGTGTGGGTAACAGGGCAGTGTTGTTATTGGAGACGAGAAGGGGTCTGTTAGGACAGGGCGTTAGGGCACCCTAGCCAGTGTGAACATGCAGTGGGTGGAGACCACATCGGTGGGACGGGGAGGCATGACGGGTGCGGAGGGTCCTCCTGGGAGGCAGCAGTCGGGCAAAGCTCAAACGCAGGTGCCATGTTTGAATAACATATCCCCCCAGCAGGAAGAATGAGGAGCCAGGAAGCCAGGCAGGAAGACAACGGAAGCAGAGCGTGTCCGTGCCAGCTGCTAAGCAGAGGAGCCGTGGTGAGAGCCCGTCAGTGAACAGGAGACCCCGGCTAGCATCTCAGCAGATCTTTGGGCAGACTGAGAGGGGAAACAGTTCCTCAAAACAGGGAGGCCACAGCCTGCACCCCCGGGAGGAGGGAGAGAGAATTCACATTCTGTGCCCAGCCTCCCAGTGGGCAATCCCTCTAGCAGCTTTCAAACATACCCACGCACGCTTCCACACGGCTGTCATTGTGAGTCTGAGGTTGTTAAGACATCCCTTTTTGAGAGTCCAAACTGGCCTTAACTCGATCGTCACCACTGTACTGGACAGAGGTGACACCTATGGCTTCCAGGTGAAGTGCGGGCCACAGGAGGAGCCCACGCGTGAAGGCTGTGGCAAACATCAGCCAACAGCTAGCACCAACTGCCAGGCCTTACTGAAGATATTTTCCCAACATGAGACAGCCTACCAATATGGAGTCACTGCTAGCCATTGGGTGTCCCCAGCTGAGACACAAGCCCAGTCCCACTGCCCCACATAGCCCACGAGCAGAAGCAAATGTTGTTTCCAGCCCTAGCGTGTAGGTGTGATTTGTCGGTCACACTAGAGTAGCCACTGGAACGGCCTCCTTACAAGTTAACAGCTCAGGCTCCCGCTTGAACCATTTGGCTGCTTTGATTTCCCCGCAGAGGGGCACTCCAAACAGGGCTGGTGATTCTCAACGGACAGAGCCGAAGAGCACACCCCAGCCCCTCCCCCACCTTCTCCCTCCCCCTAAACCTCCAGGAAGCTGAAAGGGGGAACTCTGAGCTGAGTGCTCCGGACAGACCTGAGGTGAAGAAACTTAGGAAGGATATCATCTGTGTCTGATGAAGGAAGAGGGGGGAAGAGGGCAGGGCGAGCCTTTTCTGGTTCCTGACTTGAGCAACTCCTCAGTGCCCTGGTGATGGCCCAGCTCGATGAGATGAAAACTGGACCATTACTGACAGCTCAGCTAGTGCCACAGCCCACAAGACTAATAGAATCCAGCCCATGGAATCCACAGCAAAGTAATGGATCTTAACCCATGGGTCCCCAGAAGACTCAGGGTTTGTGGGAATCTCCTCTCCTGAGAGGGGTCTTCCTCCTACCAGGTTGAGAATGCTCACCAGCTGAGTCCCATCTTTCAAAACCAGCCTGTCAAAGGAGACAGAGGCGAAAGCCAAAAGAAGAGCAGCATTCCTGAAAGAGCCGACCTCTGCAGACACATGCCTAGATGCAAAGGCTTGTTGGGAAGGGACCATCCTAAGGTTTAAGAAAATCCGTGAGAAGAAACACTAATATTTGTTGTTTCCTCTCACCTTCTACCCGAACGGTAAGGTCTACGTGCATGTGATGCTTGTCTTCTGCAAGTGATTCTGCACTGGAGCCTCTGACCTTCTCTTCTTGTAAATGTCACGTTACATTTTACTCATAAAGCTCGTACTACTACACGTTACTCATAAAGCTCGTACTACTCCAGGCCTGGAGATGATCCGACAGGTTAGCAAGGTAGCCAGGTATGGTGGCACGCGCCTTTGATGCCAGCTTTCAAGATGGATCTATATGAGCCAGAGGACAGCTAGGGACAGAAAGTGACCTGTCAGCATCAGCAGCAACAATGATAATATAGAACAACCTGGCAAACGTAAGATCTGAATCACTGACGCCAACCCCCAAGTTAGAAACGAACAACCCCCTCTTTCTGGATGCCTACGATGACGGAAAGTGGCAGGTAAGATCTCGTGTGAGACAGCAAGTCCTAGGAAGGCCTCACAGTACAGAGGGGCAGGGCCTTGGTGGTGTCCCAGATCCATGCCTTTAACCTGCTGTTGTCCCCACACAGCTTCTTACTCTGGTTCCCAACTAATTTCAACACAACAGTGCCTACAACAGAAACTTCTGAACAGCTATATAGTCCTGTTAGGGGAGGGGAATACAAGGTGGGGGAGGGGTAGAGCAGGGAAGAGGGGTGACTCCTTTACAGAAACCGAACTGTCCGCTGTCTACTCTCCTGGGTGGCTTTACCTTGACATGCGTTCACAAGATCTTCACAGTAACAACCCATTAAAGAAAGAGAGGAAGGAAGGAGGGAGGGACGGAGGGAGGGAAGGAGGGAGGGATGGAGGAAAGGAAGGAAGGAAGGAAGGAAGGAAGGAAGGAAGGAAGGAAGGAAGGAAGGAAGGAAGGAAGGAAGGAAGGAAGGAAGGAAGGAAG
>NW_026596256.1:1975753-1977327 GCF_907164565.1 Psammomys obesus | reverse complement strand
AAGGAAGGAAGGAAGGAAGGAAGGAAGGAAGGAAGGAAGGAAGGAAGTCGAGAACTAATAGATGCCCAGCACTCCAGAGGCAGAAGCAGGCAGATCCCTGGATTCTAGGACAGCCAGGGGTACACAGAGAAACCCTGTCTCGAAAAACAAAACAAACAAGTAAATAAAAAGAGAAAGAACGTCTCAAGATGACCCAATTGATAGGACGCAAAGTCCGCTTGTCACCTGGCTTCGCGTCAGGGAGAAGGCTGAGCACAGACAGGGTCGACCTGGCTCAGAGCTCCAGCAGCCTGCAGCTCTCCAGGATCGCCACTAGATGGCGCAACGAGAGGCAAACTCCTGCATCTTTACCAACGCTTTCCACACAGACATGCGTGGGGGCGCGGCAGCCAGGAGAATGTCAAAACAGAGTTCTATTTAAGAAGGTGAAGCCTTCTGCCTGCCCCTGTCTCCCACCGGGATGTATGGCTGTCTCTCGGCAGGCTGTAAGCGAATTAGCTTTTCTTCCTTCCGCATCCTACTGCTAACCCACATCTGATTCTATTTTCTCTCCATCCCTGACCCAGGGCAGGGCACTCTTCTCCCCCACCTCAGAGAACAGAGCGTCCTGAAGAGAGAGGGCAGCGACAAGCTGGGTGATGGAGGGGCTCGAGGCTGCAGCCCTTTCCTGGAGCTATTGGAAAGAAGCCCCTCCCCAGAGTGCCCCCTTCCCGCCTCGTATCATACCCTAGACGGACACCACCCTACCTCTCAACACGTCACAGCACCCGCATCGCACCACAACACAACCCGTCACAACGCACCACGGCGTACCTCACCAGCCCACAGAGCCTCCCGCCGCGCTGCCTTCGTCTCCCTTCGAGATGAACGAATCTGATCTGCCAGGAGGCCTGCCTCAAATGTGATCCGAGACGTCAGGTTGACAGCCCGTCACCGCCAGTGGATGTTTGCTGTCGGGGCCGGGAAGGCAGCTGGGGGGGGGGGGGGGGGCGGCGAGGACAATGCTGCTCCTGCGGAGGGCCTGGGTTCCGTTTCCGTGTAGGGTGGCTCGCCCATCACGCCAACTCTAGGGGGTCTGATTCCAGGGCCTTGCATTTTGATGGATTTGGGGACAGTGGTCGGACTTGAGGCAAGAACTCCCCTGAGAAACTCGTCGCGGTGATCCACAGAGGGAGAAGGGAGGCGGGTATGTGAAGGCAAGCCGTGCGAAGAGAGATGGAGCAAAGGCGGTGCCTAGAGGGGCATGCAGCCCGAGTGAACGGTGCAGTCCGATAAGGTAAATCTGTGGATCAAAGACTGCACAAGGAACTGAAGACCCATCCTTTACTGTAAATGGGGTCGACAGTCTTGTTGGTAAGAGCCCCCAGAAAATGGTAGGTTGGCAGCTGAGAACAGAGATGGGCCATCTGATCGTACACACTGAGACCTTAAACATTATTGGTTACTATTTTGACACTCTTGGTTGAACTTTATATGTAAAAGGAATATTGCCTCCTCTCAGTAGGCAAACTCCACAGCAAACTTTGTTAATTGTTCTGGAATTCCCCTCCTCCTCCTCCTCCTCCTCCTCCTCC
>NW_026596256.1:1945545-1975653 GCF_907164565.1 Psammomys obesus | reverse complement strand
CTTCTTCTTCTTCTTCTTCTTCTTGCTCTTCCTCTTCCTCTTCCTCTTCTTTCTTCTTCTCCTCCTCCTCCTCTCATACATTACATCCCAACTGCAATTGCTCCTCCTCCCCCATCTCTACATGCTCCCCTAGACACACTACCCTCCTCTGCCTCCCCTCAGAAAAAAAAACAAAAAACAGCCCTCCCAGGGACATCAACCAAACACATCATAACAAGCTACAATACAACCAGGCACATACCATCACATCAAGACTGGACAAGGCAACCCAGTAGGAGAAAAAGTTCCCACGGGCAGGCAAAGGAATCAGAGACAGCCCCCCCGCCCCCACTGTTGGAATTCCACAAAAACCCCAAGCTACTCAGCCATGACATCTATGCAGAGGACCCAGCTGGAATTCTTGACTCCCCAGTGCTGAGGGGCTTCAGCCAGACTCTTGACTGAGGGGTCCCCTCCCATCTCTCTCTGCTTTGCTACTACCTTAGATAGACATTCACAGGGAGTGGAGAAGGAAGGAGGAGACAGAAAATAGGTCCTGCAAGGACACACCAGAAGGCTGTCCTTTGCAAGCCAGCCGTCTACCTCATACGTACCCTTTGATCCTGACTTCCAGCCTTCAGGACTAAAACTTAAGCTCTGTTGATTACAAACTCTCTCCAAGCATTTTGCTACATAGTCTGAGCCAGCGAATCTATAGGACCATAGGTAATTACAAGAAAACCAAGGGTGTATCCGGGATACCGGGCTACACTTTTTCACACACACACACACACACACACACACACACACACACACACACACACAAATAATATAGGCTTTAAAGCAGTGGGAGGGAGGAAGGAAAAGGCAAACTGTGGCCCGGGGGACCTTGGTGCCGTATGTCGGGTACAGCGCACAAAGACAAGGCTTTCCTGTACCTTAGGTTACTTCATACTCTATCCTTCAGTTCTGCTTGATTTAAACTTTCGTGTATGTGTGCGAATGCCTGAGTTTATATGCACCACATGCGTTCAGCGCCTATGGAGGCCAGGAAGGGCCATTGGATCCCCTGGAACTGGAGTTACAGGCAGTTAAGAACCAAGTCGGGGCCCAGACAAAACTAGCAAGTGCCTTAAGCATCGAGCCATCTCTCCAGCCCTCAGCCCCATCGGGCTTTCACACCTCAGCTTAGGTTCCTAGAATCCCATGGGAAGCACTGAGGATTTTGTTCCTTTGAAGTGAGGATCTAAAGAAGCCTTGTGGGGCCACCCTGTTCTCTGTTGCTCAGCCGCCTAAGACCCCACCATGCCCCTGCAACGCTGGAGATTAAAGAAGCTTCCACAGGAGTTGAAGGGCCTCCTCAGCACATCCCTAGCCACTCTCTGAGCACACGGTGGCCTAAAGTGCCGGAGTGCTCACGTATTCCTAGTGGGGAGGACACTGGGGAAGAGACCAGAACTGATAAACAGGTGAGCAACTCTATTCAGCTGCCTCTCTTGGCCCCGCAGGCGAGAGCCATCTTGCTAGCAGAATCCCTCTCAAAAAGGCCAATGACCAGCCTGGATTGCAGCTGGAATACAAACGACCACTCTTTAGAGCCAGCCAGTGTCAGCACACTCAGGACCGTAGCTCAGTTTCCTTCCAGCCTTTTCTTCTTGTGGCTAAAGATTTCCAGCTTGCCCTTTGCTTTTGGTGCGTTCAGAAATTATACAGCAAGAGAAAAGTTAATTTATTCCTCAGGGTGGTCAGCCTTGAATGGGGACCAGCTCCACTCAGTCTTAGCCAAGTGTGAATTTTCCCATGTTGATTAGTTTGGGCTTTGATTTTTGTCAGTGCAAAACACAGCTTTTTTTTTTTTTTTTTTTTTCACCTCAAAGGCAGGAAGAGAGTTTATGCCGAGCCAAATTTGAGTGGAACAGGAATCCAGGTTACCCAAATAACATGATCCAAGATGAAAGCTGTTATCATCATAAAACAAAGTAAGTCATAAGTCAAAGCTTTTATCAAATGCAGTGGTGGGAACGCAGGCAGGTGGGTGATAGCAAAGTGGGAGCCACTGCTTCTAGGTCACAGACGCTATTCGACGACCTTCTCAGCTTTGGGTTTGATAGAAACAGAAAGTCTGTTAATACAGTGCACCCCAAAGGTTTGACCTGATAGTTGAAAGGACCTTAGGTGAGAGACAGCAGGTAGGAGCTGAATGCTGTTAAGAAGACTGAGGTCAGAGCAAGATAATTTGATGCTGGACAACCACTCCCCCTGATCTGTAAAAGCCTCATTTTGCTTTGCCTATGTCCAATGCTGACCTCTTGAACCCCATCTTTAGGGGGAGACAGCCCGGGTACAAGAAACAAAAAAGCTTGCTTTAATTAGTTGCTTGCTTTAATTTGGTCATGATGGTTTGGGTCAGTGGTCTTTCTCCTCGCATCCTTGGGATAAACAGAAAATGAGAAAGTGTAAGGAGGACCAACATTCACATCTCCCACTTCCTGTTCCGCCAAGATACACGGAAACAAGAAGTCCCAGCTGAGCGCCCGCCGCCGCCATAAAGCTACCCTCATCTCCACCACCACAATGGACTGTATCCACTTAAACAGTAAGCCACTGTGCCTTTCCATATGCTTTTTCCAAGTATTTTGTCAATGCAACAAGAAAAGTAATAGGCAAATGCTTGCTGCAATCTACTTGCCCTCCATTTATATCACATATATATATATATGAAACCTACTCCTTCCTCCTCTTTGTTTTCATTCTTCCTCTCCTTCACTTCCCTTCCACGCCCAGGTCATAAAATTTCTACCAATCAGTCTTCTCAAAAACAAACAAAAAATTTGGGGTGTAGAGTGGTGTAGAGGGGTGACTGCTGCTCCCTAAAGCAGCACATTTTTGTTTGTTAATGTCCAGATCCTTCTTGGAGGCCCCTGGCACCTCAGTCTCCCTGGGGAGGGGAATTTCCTCAGCCTTCTCGGTTGCCTAGCAACAGGTCTGCTGGCTGACAAGTCACCACACCTCACAAGAGGCCAACTGATAACAACAAAGGAAAGGAACACCGCCCGTTGGGCCACCCTCTTGGAAGGTTCCCTGATCCTTGGCACCATGACTGACCCGCTCTGGGTTCCCTCCCCCAACAAGCCTGCTGCTGTGCTCCTTCAGGGAGCTCCTTCAGGGGTCTCTGGGTGATGGCCGAGTGTCAAGTTTCCTGTTGGTGGACATGGACTGGGAAGTCCAGATTTAATTTCTAATCCCATCCAGCCCATTGTCTTTCAACTATCAGGTCAAACCTTTGGGGTGCACTGAATTAACAGACTATCTGTTTCTATCAAACCCAAAGCTGAGAAGGTCGTCGAATAGCGTCTGTGACCTAGAAGCAGTGGCTCCCACTTTGCTATCACCCACCTGCCTGCGTTCCCACCACTGCATTTGATAAAAGCTTTGACTTATGACTTACTTTGTTTTATGATGATAACAGCCTTCATCTTGGATCATGTTATTTGGGCAACCTGGATTCCTGTTCCAATTCTAGGGGTAAATACATGTTAATTATGCATAAAGCCTGTAACATGCAAATATATCTGTCATATGTAGTGATGGCTGCAGTGGTTAATGAAAATGTCCCCCATCAGCTCAGGTATTTGAACACCTGACGCCAGTTGGTGGCTCTGTCTGGGGGAGGTTTAGGAGGTTTGCTGGAAGAGGCACATCACTCTTAAGTTGATTTGCAGTGTTGTATAGTTTTTTTCCCCTCATCCACTTTGCTTTTCTCTCCCTGCTTCATGCTTGCAATTAAAGATCTGATCTCTCATCACCTGCTGCCCTCATTGCTGGTCACTGCCATGTGTCCCTGGCATGACAGATTCTTATTCCTCCGGAACTGTAAGCTGATAAACTCTTCCTTCTGTAAGTTGCTTTTGGTCGTGGTGCTTTATTACAGGCACAGAAAGGGAACTAAAACAATGACTCATGGCATAATCCAAGAGTTTGAAAAACACTCAAATTATCTTTCTCACTGCTCTGATAAAATACCTGACAAAAGAAACTTAAGGAATTGGCTCACAGTTTGAGGGAGCACAGTCCATCATAACAAAGGTGGCGGCAGGAGTGAGGCAGCCAGTCACAGTGCAGTCAGGAAGCAAAGAGACAGAAATGCTGGTCTTCAGCTTGCTCTCTCCCTGTTTATTCACTCCAGCTCATGAAATGGCGTCACCCTCACTTGGGATGGGCCTTGCGACCTTGATTAACACAATCCAGAAATCCCCTGACAGACGTGCCCAGAGGTCTGTTCCACGGTGATTCTGACTCTCATCACAATTCTAAAGACTTGGAACACACTGTTTGAATCGGAACGTGTGTGACGATGAATCATACATGAATCACTATTATTGTCCACTATAATAAACGCTTAACCGTGTGGTTGCCGAGAAAGTATGGCCTAACTAGCCTGACCTGAGGTGCACTATGAGTGGAAACTCGGGTTTCAAAGATGTAAGTATTTAAAAATAATATAGGGACTGAAGAGGGGTCGGTGGTTAAGGGCACTGGCTGCTCTTCCTGAGGACTGAAGTTTTATTCCTAGCACTACATGGTGGCTCACAGCTGTCTGTCTAGTTCCAGGGGATCTGACATCTCTTCTGACCTCCTTGGGCACCAGGCACACACATGGGTCACAGACATACATGCATGCAAAACACATACACATACAATTGAAATAAATATTTTTGAAAATATATAAAAATACAGAATAGTATTAAATACCTCGTTAACTTGGGGGGGGTTGTTTTTTAAACCAACTCTCATCCTCACGTTTAGACTGCAGCGATCTCATCCACTGAGCCTCCCTCTGGCTCTCTTTTTCCTTCTATCTACCTTGCTTTTGAGATTGGATCTCTCACTGGGACATGGAACTCAACTATTTGACAGGATGACTGGACATTGATTCCCAGAGATTATCTTATCTCTACCTCCTCTGTCCTGGCAATTTACCAACTGAAACTATCATTCCAGCCCAATGCTTTTTTTTTTAAGCCACACACACACACACACACACACACACACACACACACACACACACACAAGGTAGAAAGTACTAACACGCACAAAGGAAGGTGTAATAAAATGCCAATGCTTCCTTTTTCATGGATAGTACTGTATGGACTTTAGGAATTCCCAGATACTTTCTGGATCCGGTTGCTAAGATCTTGACAGCTTTTCAGTTGAGGAAGAGGGTCACGTCTGTTAAACTAATTGTGGCTGTTCATGCCACCATGTGATTTTATAACGTCTCAGCTTCAGACAGGATGGCTTCCATAAACATATAGCAGACGGACACAGCCCAGATTTCTGCAGTTTATTTTACACCAAGAAATTACATTTTAGCAATTTCCAGACACATACTATAAATGAAACTCCAACAGGAAGTTTCACTTCCTCTCCATCTGACCTATATTTCAAAAATCTGTGAGTGGGTCATAAGCATGAGCATTTCCTCAGCATGCTGCCATTATTCATACTGAGATTTCTGGAGAACTTTTTCTTCTTTCCTGTGACTCAAATGGCCGCTGAAGGAACTGTGGACACTGGGAGACTCTACACAACCTTAAAAAAAAAGGCAAATGTCACCAACGGCACGGCCAAACTGCATGACTGTTGGTCACTTAGATCTGCCAGGTTAGCCAGAAAAGGCAGGGCACTTGATCCTAGCATGGACATTGTTTTTATGTCTACATGACCTTGGATATTATCTGACATATCTTTTTAAAAATAATTTATTTAATTTTTATTTTATGTGCATTAGTGTGAAGGTGTCAGATCCCTTGGAATTTGTGTTACAGACAGTTGTGAGCCGCCAATGTGGGTTCTGGGAATTGAACCCGGGTTTTTTGGGAAGAGCAGACAGTGCTCTTAACCACTGAGCCATCTCTCCAGCCTATCCGATAGATATCTAATGAAGGAACTTGGAGGCTGTGTCCTGCCCATATCATATACCATGTGACGATCTAATGTAGTTAGGAAGTAGACTTGGCCCTGGGGAAATAGTTCACTAAGCGTTTGGGTTCCCAGCCACTGGGTAAAACGCCAGGCATGATATCACACTTGTAACCAATGCATAGAAAATGAGGAAAGGAGAACCCCAACCAGCCAAATCAGTGAGCTCCAGGTCCAATGAGAGACCCTGTCTCAAAATTTAAGGTGGACAGTGATCAAAGAATGCTCCCTCTGACCTCCACATGGATGTTCACGAACCTGTGTAGAGAACACCCCTACTGTTGGGATGTGTGTCAGCATTTGAACCCAAGGCTGAGATGCGGGTTTAAATAACTGGTTAAGTCATGAGGGGCCCCACTCTCATCAAGGGAATCAACACCCATGTGAAATGCCCAAGGGAATTAGCTGAACTTTTGTCCTTCTGTCATCTACCGTGTGGCCCAGAGCCCTTCTGGTGCCATCTTGTAAACAGCCGCAAGCCTTCACCACATACCAAATCATCAGCTAGCACACTGGCCTTAACCTTGACCTTGCCAGCCCTCAGAACTGTAGGAAATAAATCAGTGTTCTTTACTAAATTGTTTTTGTTGCAGTATCCCAAACATATTGAGTATTGCTCGTGTTTCAGGGAAAAGGTGCCATTTCAGAGCCTTCTTCAATATGGTAAGAACCATTATGTACCAGTCTATATGTATTGTACTTTAGATATTTATACTGTATTTTATATTGTATTTTCTATATACTAGGCAAGAGGACACTCCGACATCTTCGCCCACTGGCATCTTAGAAGCTGCAGGACTCTGAAAATGGGTCTCATGGAGTTCCAAAATGCACGTCGATGGCCTTGCGCCTGGAGAAAGAGGTGCACAGAGAGGCTCTCCACTCCTTCTCCAGCGGCCTCCACGGGGTCAGCGGATTAGCGGCTTTTAAGCAGAGCAACTGCAGCCCCCTTTGTAGATCAGGGGCCACGGGGCAAGAAGAACAGGAAGCTTACTTTCGTAGCAAATAAGTTCATTTCATTTAAGAAAAGGAAGTTCAATAGCAACTCGACTCGCGAGGTGAGGGTGTTACAGGCTCTGCAGTCTGTAGAAGAACTTGAAATCCCAGTTGCTTTCAGAGAGCAAACAAGATAAGCAGCTCAGTGGATACGAAGAAACAAGGATTGGCGAGTGCAAGCCCCATGTCTGTTCTACTTTTTTTAAAAAAAATATTTTTATTGATTCTTTGTGAGCCTCACATCATGCACCCTAGTCCACTCAGCTCCCAGTTCCCTCGTATCTGCTCTCTGCCTTTGCAACCTCCCTCCAAAATCACACACACACACACACACACACACACACACACACACACGCCTAGAAAACACCTCGTCATGGAAGCTGTAGTGTGTCCCACAGAATACCCCTCTGCCTACACATCTTCACTGGCAAATGTTCATTGCAATGAGTCGCTGGTCTGGTTCAAAGTCGCCGGCTTCTGTGACACCATCCATACTGGATCCTCACGAGAACTCCTCCCGGTTACCCTGTGTTGCCCTGTATCCTGGATCCATAGGACCAGTTGTTTCATGTGCCCCAACAGGTCACAGGTGATGTAGATTTCGGGGTGGGCTGGATCTTGGTCTGGGTGGTGGCTGAGCTGGTCAGCCTGCTGGCTCCCTTATCCTCACCACCAGGGTGAGCCCTCCAGCACCGCTTCAGCAAGACTACCCAGTGCCACCATCTGCAGGAGGCAGGGTCAGCTTTCCTGCTCCCGTGCTTCTGGGGGCTGGCTCGCCTACCCTCCCCCCCACCGCCCCAGCCTCCAGAGTCAGCTCCACCGTGCTGCCCAGTCGAGACATGGGGACATGTCCCAAAGGCTGCAGCCGGCCAAGGACAGGGCCATCTCCCCCTCTCTCACGACCCGTGGCAAGCCCTCCTGACCGCCACAGTTGGCATGGGGCAAGTGGGGGAGGAGGGCATCAGCACTCCTGAGTGCTGCTGCTGTCAAGGGGCAGGGCCGCCTCACCCACTCCCATGATCCCAGAGCCAGCTTTCCCAGAGGTGGCGAGGCGGGGGTGTGAGGAAAGAAGGCATTCCCTCTGGGCCCACACCACCTCACAGGAGATGAGGTGCAGGGTCAGTTCCCCCACACTTTAGGCCCTCCTAAGTGCTGAGATTAGGCCCCACTGTGCCCAGCAGCAAATGTTCATTTTCAAAGCACGGAAACACTGATTAAAATGTGGCAACTGATGAGCATGACCTCATGTAACCCAGCTAAGAAACTGGCTGGTTAAGGTCTTGGGTGTTTCAGTCAAGATGTACTTTCTTCCCCTTCATTTCCATCAAGAATGTTCTTTTGGTGTGTGTGCACACGTCTGTTGCAGATGTATTGTGTTTGCATGCTTTGGCATGTGTATAAGCAGTCGTTTCGTACTAGCATGGTTGTACAAGTGTGCGTGCATGTGGAAACCCGATAGTGATGATTGGAGTCATCCTTGATAATTTCTCCACCTGATTTGATAGTCTGAGTAGGAAGCTTTCCTGGGGTCCCCTGTTGAGAGGTCTCCGGTTTCTGCCTTCAAGGGCTGGAAGTACATGCAGGCAGTTCAGCCCACCTGCATTTATGTGTGTTTCTGGGATCCAAACTCCTGAAAATTAAATTGGGAAAACAGACATTACAATGGTGTCTTACAGAATAATACTGACTTCTTTTTTTCCAAATTTCTTATGAACACCCTCTCTCATTCTTTCCCTCTCCCCCTTCCCTCTCTCTCTTCCTTTCCCCACCTTCTCCTTCTTTCTCTCTCCCCTCTCCCCCTCCCTTTCCTCTCCTTCTCCCTTTTTCCCCCTCCTTATCCCTCTCCCTCTTTTTCCCTTCCTATCCCTCCTCCTTCCTCTCCCCTCCTCTGCCTGCACTCAGGGACACACCTCTGATCTTGTCACAGCCGATGGTCACCTCTCTGAAATCACAGGCCTGTGACTTCTTACCTTCTGACCCGCCCACATCCAGTCACTCTTGAGACATCATCTTTTACCTCCAGAGCCTGGGTTCTGGAGTTGGTTCTCTCCTAACTCTCTGCCTCCGCCGACCCTGCAGTTCTGTTGCACCAATCCCAGCCTCAGCAGATCACCCCAACCTGCTTTACACAGAGGAGAACACCAGTAGCAACCCGCAGCAAATCTGCACATATGCCAGCTTCCCCCTTCTCTTCCCTCCCACAATCCTTCACTGGGGACTCCAGGTCCCTTCTCGACTGCCTTCGTGTGGAGGGACTAGCCCTGGCTACTGTCTCCTCTTTCCTATAGACGGTCCCCATCATCACTGAGAATGTTTCTGTTTCACTCCTTGGTTTCCTTGGATACAGCTTGAAAATGCAAAGTCCCCCACAAGCTCAAGCCCCCCCCGGCTAGTGATGCTATCTGGGAAGGTGGAAGAACTTTAGAAGAACTGGGCCTAGCTGGAGGAAACAGATCGCCAGGGTGTGCCTCTGAAGGTTGTAATTGTTTCCTGTCCCTTCTTTGATGTCTGCTTCCTGTCCATCACAAAGTGAACAGACTCCTCCATGATCAATAGAAGCAAAAACAGTGGACCAAGGTCTATAAAACCGTAATCTAAACTCTTCCCTTAAGCCGTGTCCTCTGTCACATATTTTTGCCACAGTAATAAGAGAAGCTGATAGCAGACTGTCTTGGAAGTAAAATCAGAGGCTGGGGAGATGGCTCAGTCAGGAAAGTTCGTGCACACAAGCATGAAGACTTAGTTTGATCCCAGCACGCCCGTAAACCCTGATCGTAGGTAGGCACGCCTGTAATCCCAGCTCTGGGTTGCTGGAGACAAAGCCCTGGGGTTTGCCGGCCAGCCTGCCTGGCAGAATCAGTGAGCTCCAGGGTCAGCAAGAGGTGAGAGATGCTGCCTCAGGCACAGAGGTGAGGGGCAACCGAGGGTGACACATGACATCAATGTGTGGCCTACACACACACACACACACACACACACATATTCCGTATTCTCACTCATTCTCCATTTCCCTCTGTTCCTGGCACCCTTCTTTTTCTTCAGCGTTATCTTCTTTCCCCAGCTTCCCCCTCCCCACTGCAGGCCAAGATGGCAAAATTGCTGTCTCCAGAGCCACTGCTGCCCAGATAGGGCTCTGTGATGAACTCTGTCTTACCCACAGGCAACACTTTCTGTGACAAATGATTCCCTGTCCTCTTTCTATAACATTTGGTCTCACCAGTCTGCCTTTCAGTCTGTCTCTGTTTGTCTTTCTGTGTCTCTGTCTGTCTCTGTATATCTGTGTGTGTCTCTCTGTCTGTCTCTGTCCCCCCCCCTCCCAGAATGGAGCCTTTTGCATTTTACTGCAACTCTGTCCTGGCCTCTTTCCTCAGTTTATCCTTTAAACTCTTGTGACCCGAGCTAAGATGCTCCAGGCTTCCCTGACCACCCGTTGCTCTTTTCCCTGCTTCCTTTTGGCTTCAGACAGTTGCCTGCACCAGGGCACCTCCCCGGAGCTGCTTCTGCCAAGTCACGGTGTTCAGACCCATCTTGCCCCAGACTGACTTATCCTTAGTCCCTCCTCCAGCTCAGCCCTCCAGTGGCTGTCCTCGGCTAACCCTCACCCAGGATCCTCTCAGCTTCAGCGCCACCTCCTGTGCAAACGCTGCTTTCATTATCCACTTGTTCAGCACAGACCTTAAACCAGGCCTTGGAGTGATTGCCAAAGCCTTCCTCTCCTGTCCCTCTCACATCCAATCAGTGGCCAAGTCTCTCAACTGTATTTTAAACACACGCATCCCAGGAGACCCTTTCCCTCTAGATACCTGTCCCCTGCTCTGTCACCTCTGCCAAGTCCAGGCCGCCAGCCTTTCCTTGGTGAATTCTAAAATGCCCCTAAACTTGTTAGTAAGCTCATTATTGTTGTAGCAAAATACCCAAGATAATCAACCTAATAAAAAGGTGGTGGTGCATGCCTTTGAGCTCGGCACCCGAGAGACAAAGGCAGGTGGATCTCTGTGAGTGAGGCCAGCCTAGTCTACAGAACAAGATCTAGGACAGCCAGGGCTATGCAGAGAGACACTGTCCTGAAGACACAAAAGAACAAAACTTTATTCTTCAGAGTTGCAGAAATGTATACAATGAAATACAATCATCGCTCTTCAAAGGCATGCCCTGGTGACCTACCCTCCTTCCACTAAGGCCCCACCTCCTAAAGGTCCCGCCACCTCTCAACAGTACCCATAGTCCAGAGAGCAAACCTTCAGGACAGGAACCTTTGAAGGATATTCCAGATCGAAGCTGTAGCCCTGCTTCCCCTGGGCTCTGTCTGGCTCATGTGCTCCAGCCCATCCTAAGAGTTTACTCTCCCCTAGCACTTAGCCCTTCCATCCATCAGCTCTGGGCCTTCCTCTCTTCCCCAAACTTTTGGAAAGATGTGTCATCTAACACTGTGTCGGGGTTCCACCCCGACCCCACCCCCGTGCCATCCCATCCCGTCTCTCCTCCCCCTCCCATCCAGCCTGGTCACACACACCCGCCCTCTGGCCTCATGCCCTGCTCCCTTCAACTTGTCTAACCCTTACTCAGGCTCCAGAAGTTTCTGTAATGGATTCAGTCAGTGTTGCCCCTCCCCCACTTCAGATGCTGTCAACCCGGGTGAGCTAAAGACTGAGAGGTGCAGCCTATACGGAGATAGGCAGGAGGGCCACCTTCACCTACACTGTGGATTCTACAAGGCTGCTGTGCAAAATATCACAGGCTGTGTGCCTTGAACAACAGACTATTTCTTTTTTTCCCCTTCACATTTCTAAAATCTGAAATCCAACATCCAGGTTCAGGGCAGGTGAGAAGTTTTCCTTGCTTAGAGACAGTCCCTTTTCCTCCGTGTCCTCCTAGGACCCTTCTATAATGTGTGTGAAAAAAGAGACAAAGTGTGTGGTGTTGGGGTGGGAGGGTAGGGAGGGGAAGCTGGTCTTTCTTCCTTATCCCATGAGGACACTACCTTATGGCATTAGGACCCACCCTTGGGACTTCATTTAAGCCTAATTGAGCCCCCAGAGATTCTTGTGTTTGAATGCTTGGCCATAGGGAGTGGCACTGTTAGGAGGTGTGGCCTTGTTAGAGGAAGTATATTTCTGTGGAGGCGGGGCTTTGAGGTCATATATGCTCAAGCTATGCCCACTGTGACACCCTGTCTCCTCCTGCCGCCTATGAATCATAAAGGAACTCTCAGCTCCTTCTCCAAGACCATGTCTGCCTGCACTCCATCACGCTCCCCTCCGTGAGGAAAAATGAACTAAACCTCTGAAACTTTAAGCCAGCCCCAATTAAATGTTTGTCTTGGTCGTGGTGTCTCTTCACAGCAGCAAGACAGTAACTAAGACACTGAAAACTGTGGCTTCAGCAGACAGATTTGGAGAAAGGGCACAGTACAGCCCATGACAAATCCTACATTCAGTCCTCGGAAGACTCCTGAGGACAAAAGCAGGCAGCACTGTGACCTAATGCAGCACGGGGAAGGGAGGTTCATCTGAGGAGAAAAAGCAAGAAAGCTCGCTCTCCAGGTGGGGCCCAGGGGTGTTTCATTTTCGTGGTCAGTGGCCCTCACAGAACTGTGAAGGATCTCAGGTGCACGCCTGAGAGCCCACTGCTCTAAGTCAAAGCAGAGGTATTGTAAGATCTAGGCCAGCCTGGGCTACATAGTGAGATTGACTCTCAAAAAAAAATATATTTTTTTTTTAAATAAGGAAATGGGGACTGTTAGGTGGCTCAGTGGCTAAGGTGCCTGTCACAAAGACCCAATACCTATACTGTGAAAGGAGAGAACCCTCTTCTGTAAGCTACTTTCTAACCTCAACTTGAGCACTGTGACACTGTTGTCCCAAGTTCACAAGACCCCAAAAGACCACTGACCACACCAGGAGTCAGAAATCACATACAAAAGCAAAGAGCCTTTATTCAGACTTAAGCTTGGACTCCCAGCGTGAACTGTCATGAACTCCTAGCAGCCAGAGGCTAGGAGCCCTGAGCCTAGAAAGAAGCTGGGGGCTTCCAGACTTGATAGTTACATGACTGGGTGACATTCAGCAAGAGCAAGCTTGTTACATAGTGATTGGTGAGAGGCAAGCTGTGACCATCTACAGTAATTACTGTAACCATAACGACAACCTATAATTGTTTTAGTAACCATAAGGACAACAATCGTTTTGACCTGTTTTCTGATCAGGATTGGCATATTTTGTGGTCATTCTCAGAAATGAGCACATTTGTGGTTTGTGGTTTTCTACAAACATAAACATGTTTTTTTTCCGCAGGGGTACGTTTTAGGTCATGTATAAGATGGAGGCCAATGACAAAATGGATTCTGTTATGTTCAGGCCCTTCAACTCAAGTGTTGCTACATACACACACACATTAAATAAACATAAAAACAATATTTAAAATACAAGGCTGAGAACAGAGCTTGGTTAGTAGAGTACTTGCCTAGCATGAACTGGGTTTGATCCAGACATGTAATAAACTAGGTGTGTTGGCACATACTTGTAAACTCTAGCACTCTGTGATATCAGAAGTGCAAGGTCATCCTCAGCTACATGGAGCCAGCCTGGGCTACTGACTCTGACAGAGAATAATCCCTTTTGGTTGTCTTAAGCTGTATCCTGTGTGACAGTTTGTATTTCCATGACCAGATGTTACACCATTTGCAGCCAGATGTTCTCACTGCGCTTATTCTGCCTTTTCAGGAATCCATCTTGTGCTTGGCTGGGTGGGTTGCTAAAGTCATCCTACCCCTTGAAGTGCAAGTTCTTGGGGCAGAGACTTTTCCTATGTGGCCCACTGCTGCTTTACTAAGGACACAGGAAGTGGATGAGCCTTTGACCTGCTGCTGACGTGTGGCTGGAGAGTTCCTAAATACCAGACAGAGCTACAGAAGTATGCAGGAAAGATCTTCCCTGAAGAAGGCGTTCACAGTCTTCTGGCGTAATTAAACAGACCAGTCTACAGACCCCGGGTGACCCCTCTCCAGACGCTGTAACCCTGTATTTTGCAGTTAACCCCGGGCAACTTAAGCGTCGGTGCCCCTTGGTGACCAGAGTTGATGGTCTCTTGTTCTATTACAAGCAGACATCCAATTGCTTGGTGTATAGTATTTTCTCATTATGGAAGAAATGAATTCTGTTCTTATAACCAAAAGAAATTACTAGGGTTGTGTAATTAACCAGTGCTGAAGGTGCACAAAGCAGGTTTCCTCTAAAGTCTTTTGCAGTGGGGGGGGGAGGGGGGAGGAGTTAATTTTGAATATTAAGATGTTCTTATGAGAAGACCAGGTAGGCTGCCCAAGGACCTTCTTTGCTCTCTCTGCTCCCCAGACCCAATCTTCAGAGTTCCCCTAGCACTGCAACAGAACACCTATCCACCCATCCTGTAGATCCCACAGACCGTCCCCTCCCCCAGCTCATCGCTGCATCCCAGCCTTCACACCAGTAAAGGCCCTCCGTGTGCACACCTGCCCAGCATGCCAACAAAGCAGGCGACACACTCTGAAAACCCACAGAGAAAACAGAGACCAGGGAATAAAAACATCCGTCCACCCGAAAAAGACAAACCCAGAAACTAGCACCTACACCCGTAATCACCCCAAACCCAGAGGCCTAGATACCAGTGTAAGAACACGGCCAATAACAGCCAGGGCAGTCTGGCACCCCAGAGCCCAGCTGGCCTACGACAACAAGATCTGGTTATTCCGATGTAGCTGAAGCACAAGAAGAAGACGTTAAAACCAGATTTATGAAGATGATAGAGGTCCTTAAAGAAAAAAAATGAAAAAAAAAAAAAAAAAAAAAAAAATCTTAAAAAAAACCCCGGGAAAACATAAACACAAAAAGAAAAAAAAATAAAAAACCCCCTAAAAAAAAACAAGGGGGGGGGGAACAGTTGAAGGAAACAAATAAAACTGTTCAAGTTCTGAAAATAGAAATAGAAGTAATAAAACTCAAACAGAAAATTCTGAAAATGAAAAATTTAGGAATTTGATCAGGAACTATAGAGGCAAGATTCACCTATACAGTGTAAGAGATGAGGAAATCTTAGGCATTAAAGCTACAATAGAAAAATGGACACATCAGTCAAAGAAAATTATAAGTTTAAAAGATTCCTGACACAAAACATCCAGGAACTCTGAAAAGACAATATAAGAAAACCAAACCTAAAAACAAAAACAAAGGAAAGAAAGGAATTCCAGCTCAGAGGATCAGAAAATATTTTCAACAAAATCATAGAGGAAATTTTTTCCTAATATAAAGAGGAAGACGCTTAAAAAGGTTCACAAAGTTTTCAGAACACTAAATTTATTAGACTAGAAAACACTCCTCAAAATTGGAAAATCTAAGAGAAATGGATAATTTCCTTAATAGGTACTACTTACCAAAATGAAATGAAGACATGAGGGCTTTCGCTTTATTTTGTCATGTTTGCTAGTCCTCTCTTGGAGGCCTGATATTTTCTGAAGAGAAACGGAGGGGAAATGGATCCAGGTGTGTGTGGGGGAAATATGGAGATGGGGGAGGGGAGCTGGGATGAGTGGAAGGAGGGAAACTGTGCACAAGATGTAAGAAAGAAGAATCTATTTTCAATTTTTAAAAATGTTCTTGTGAAATGTTAAATTTTGGGTTGTGGGGCTCAGAGGTTAAGAGCACTGGCTGCTCTTCCAGAAGTCCTGAGTTCAATTCCCAGCAATCACATGGTGGCTCACAACCATCTGTAAAGAGATCTTGTGCCCTCTTCTGGCATTCAGGTGTACATTCAGGCAGAACACTGTATACATAGTAAACAAAATCTTTAAAAAAAAAAAAAAAAAAAAAAGGGGTGTGTGCTAATTTCCACAATTTTTCTCTGTAAACAGCCACAATTTTGGGGAAAACAAAGTTCCGAGTGATGCTAAGCATCCCTGGAGACCTGCAGAGTTTTCCAAAGACTGTAAACCTTTCTTGTGATCACACAGCAAATTATGAGCCTGCAAGACAGTTCAACAGACTAGCTGCTAAGCCTCATGACCTGCGTTTGATCCCTGGGCCCTGCCTAGCAGAGGGAAAGAAAACTACTCCTTCAAATTGTCCTTCAACATCACATTATGGCGTGGCGTGCACAAAATAAATGTTTAAAAATGATTTTTTAAAATGAATAAAATTTTGAAAGAAAAGCAAGAGGTTACTTTAAAAAAAAAAATCAAAAAACCGACTCACATCTATAAAGACAGCCCACTTGCTGTTTGCAAATGAGAAGCTGTGGTCTGGTCTGTCAATAAATACGCTTGCTTCCTCTCCCAAGCCAGTGAAACCGCTGACACCCAGCCACACTGTCTTCCGATTCCAATGCCTTTCGAGTCGCAATGCCAGACTGTTCACGTGACAGCCGCGTGTGCACGCAGGCTGGGCTCCGTGCCGAAGACGCGCTTCTCCAGATGTCACTGTAAAATGATGTGAAAGGGTGGCGTGGATACGAAGGCCTTTCCTCTCTGCTTTACATGCATTTTCCGGAGAATTCACCTCCGAGCCTCTCCGATTGGTCTTCAGCACACCCAACTGACCTGTGAACCTTTTAGTGGGAGAGTGGTCTCACTCAGGCCAAGCACTGTGTCAATTAACAAGCTACTATTACAGCAGTTCAATGGTTTTCCAAAACAAATGTCTGTGGGTTGGGGAGGGTTGTTTTGTGTGTTTGTCTGTTTGTTTGTTGAGACAGGGTCACATGTAGCACAGGCTGGCCCCAAATTTGCTACAAAGCCAAGGATGACCTTGAACTACCAATCCTCCAGTGAGCGCTGATGGGCCACCAAATCCAGTTATGCATTAATGGGGACCAAACCTAAACAGATACTATCACATGCTCCAAAGACTTTTTTTTTTAACAGATCTCAGTTTTATTTTTTAGTTACATGTATACATGTGTGTCTGTGGGTACATGAATTTGGTACCCATCTCATTCAGGAGAAGGCATCAGGTCCCCTGGAGCTGGAGTTACAGGCTGTGGTGAGCTGCCCAAAGTGGGTGCTGGGAACAGAACTCAGGTCCTCTGGAAGAACAGCATGTGTTCCTAACCACTGAGCCATCGCAGCTGCCCAGAGAGTCCTTCACAACACAGACCGCCATCTTCAGATTTTTGTCAGCTTCCCTTGGTTTTACTTTCCTATTTGTTGGAAGCATTGTAGGTCTGTCATTCCCACAGGACACTGATGGCCGGGTCTGCTGCTTCTCAGAGACAGGCGGCTTCCTGGAAGATGCAACAAGGTGTGAACTAACTCTCCAGCGGTTGACACTGTGTTTGTGCTTTGCCAGTTGGTGCTGGAGCCTGACCCAGGGCCTTGCCAATACTGGATGAGTCAGTGCTGAGCACTGGGTTAGAACCCCAGCCCTGCTGGTTGGCTTCTATGTGTGTTTCCCAGAGAGAAATGGGTTTGGGTGTGTGGAGATGATATTGGAATTCGGCAAGGCCTGAGGTGACTGACTGACTTAAAGACCTGGCTAGATTCTAGAATTAGAGCGCGTGAGCGAGAATAAAAATTGCCATTTATTCTGTGTCTCTGACAGTCACTCATTTTGTTGCGTGGTGTCCCTTATTTGGAAGATGTAAAGATGGTACCTGTGTTCCAAAGCTCCTGAGAGGTCAGGCTACAAGGTGGCTCATCAGATAGGGTCCCTTGCTGCCAAGGCTGACGTCCTGAGTTTGAGCCCCAGATCCCACATGGTAGAAAGAATGAGCCACCCTTGAAAGTTTTCTCTGACTTCCACATATGCTGGGGGCAAGGGGACCCCAGCCTTCCACACTGAAAGTAAATAAATATTTTAAAATGTAAAAACAAAACAAAACAAAAAAAAAGTTTGTTTGAAGTTTCTGTGAGAGTTAAAAGGCTCAATGTTGTAAAGTCCCCAAAATAGTTCCTGGTCAGTGACACAGATCTGTAATCCCAGCTACCTGGGAGTGGAGGCAGGGGCATTGTCATTCCAGGGATTGTTTGGATACAGAGTTAATTTAAGGCCGATCTGAGAAATTTAGCAAACCCACCCCATCTCCAAATAGAAAGAAAGAAAGGAGGAAGAGAAGGAGAGAGGGGAGGCAGGGAGGAAGGAGTTAAAAAAAAAAAAGAAGAAGAAGGAAAATGAAATCAGAGAGGGGAAAGGAGGAAGAGAAGGAAGAGCCCTGCTTTATGGGTTCTCTGATCCCCAGATATTGAGTATCCTGGCTTCCAGCAGTACCGGGTGCCTCCTGCCCCAGAGCTCTCTGCGCAGTTTATTGTAACGGAGGGATATTATAGTGATTCCCAGCAGATATCACCACTCGTCAGTGTCGTGAAAGAGAAGATGTGTGAAATGGAGTTCTTACTTTAGGAAGCTGCAGAGTTCACTTCAACTTCCCCCTGAAAAGTCAGAGAATCTGCAAGCCTGAGTTAACCTTCCCTTTGGGAGACAGTGTCTTTTCTTGGAGTCTAGGTCCTCAGAGTTCCTGATCCCCTTCCCTGCCTGCTTGTCTTCAGGCTCTGAGTGCCGGGTCTGAGGTTCAGTCTTACATGCTTCCCTTTAGTATCTCTGCCCCCTTCTTCTCAGGCCATGGGTCCTATGGCTTCCAAGACTCATCAGAAGAAACCTTTGAGACTGTGCCCTGGGCTTTCCTCCTTCTCTCTGGAGTCCCAGCATTTTCCTGATCTTAAATTTTAAATTCCTGTGACAAAGTCTCAGTTGTTTGCTTGTTTTCGTTTTGAGACATAGTCTCACTAAAGCTCAAGCTGGCCTCAAACTTGAAGCCATCCTCCTAGCCTCTCCCACCCAAGCGCTCAGATTTCAGATGCCCAACCACGAGGTCGATATGTTATTGCCATTAAGGACTTGGACACCAGTGGCTGAATGAGGAAAAAGCACACAGGTAAACTGTCTGAAAAGATTCTAAACAATTGCTGCAGAATTGTCTCCTCAGGAACCAAGACAGTAATTTGACAAGTGAAAAGTTCTGCCATCTTGACTGACAGCCCCTCACACAGTATCAAGCGTCTGGTGCCAATCAGTCAGTCTGGCTAAGCACTCACACTGGGTTGTTTGTCGTGGGTGACGAAGAGCAGGGGGAGGTCACCGACTGGGTTTTCTGCCCACTGGGCTTCCAGAAACATCTCCAGCGGTGTTTAATGGATGTGTAGCCAATGATAATGAATGGGTAAACTGGAGAGCTGTGTGAGGCATTCTGTAGACTATATTCTGTGGGAATCATTTCTGGGTCTCCACGGTCAGATATCCCAGGCTTCACTAGTCTGGGACTACAAATGCAATTCATCCCTACTAGAATCTAAATCTAGAGCCGGCAAGATGGCACAGAGAAGGAAGGTAGCTGCCACCAAGCTTGGCCATCAGAGTTCCAAACCCCACGTCCCACATGTTGGGAACTGGGAACCATCATGTATGCTATAGCAAGCAAGTGCCCCTGCACACACACGGAGAAATAAATAAGTGTGATAGAAATGACAACAACAAGTTTTAAGGCCAGATGGGTATGATCCATGGTCTGTCTCAGCTTCGTATCGAAATCTCCCTCCCCAGGCCATCTGAAACACAGTGTGCAATTTGCAGTTTGGCCTTGGACATCCAGGGGGGCCAAGCCTACTCCTGTGCACATATCAGCAGCACCAACTGGATTTATCGGCGTGGGGGGGAGACGAGGGCAACGGGGATTGGATGGAGGTTGTATGGTCATATGAAATTCTCAAGGAATAAATTTCTAAAATACCAAAGAAGAAACATGGCTTTACTGAAGAAAAAAAATACTGAATATAGACTTAGTACTATGGGTGGTTTTCTACATTAAAATACATTTGGCTTAGGATTTCTTGTTTTTTTTTAAATTTCTTTTTTTTTTTATGTGCATTAATGTGAAGCTGTCATATCCCTTGGAACTGGTGGTACAGATAGTTGTGAGCTGCCATGTGGGTGCTGGGAATTGAACCCGGGTCATGTGGAAGAACAGACAGTGCTCTTAACTGCTGAACCATCTCTCCAGTGATGGGGCTGGCTTACAGGTTCATAGGTTGCTCCATTACCATCGCGGTGGAACATACGGTGGCTCACAGGCAGACACGGTGCTGGAGAAGGAACCAGAGTGCTGCATCTTGATGAGCAGGCAGCAGGAAGACAACAACACTGTGACTGGCTTGAGCTTCTGAAACCTCAAAGCCCACCCACAGTGACACGCTTCCTCCACAAGGCCACACCTCCTAATCCTTGCAAATTGTCCCACTCCCTGGTGACAACTCAGCCCTTCCCCTTCTGACCCCTACAGCGACTGAGGGGAAGGAGACCTGCTGAATGTTCCACAGGAATCACTTCAGAACCCAACTAGACATGATCTTCTTGCCAGCTTTTAATCATATAATGAGACACGTGAGACAAGCCACTTATGAAGAGAAAGAAGCTTATTCAACTTGGTTTTAGGGTGGAGGAAATGACCCTGACCGGGGCCCAGTCCTCTTAACTGCACGCAATGGTGGGTGTGGAAGGGAGACCTACATTCAAAGAGCATCTTGGGCTTTTGTGACAGTCTCACAGAAATACGAAGAACTCACAGGACACCCCAGTCCTTCCCAAGGTACAGTCCCCAGGCTTGAGGACTTCTCACTGATATTCCCTCCTAAAGCTCCATACACATCACCAACACCCTGGGAGACCAATCCTGCAACACTGGAACCTTTGGGGGCACATCCAAGATCTAAACCGTGGCAGAGATAAGCTGGCAGAAACCACCAGCCTGAACAACAGTGCAACCCAGTCTCCTCTGAGCCTCCTCTTCATGCCTAGGGTACCCCCCCATTTTCTTTCTTTTTCTACTGTCATGTGTGTGGTACAACACACTTCCTACAGTAAGGCCACACCTCCTAATAGTGCTTTTCCCAAGTGGCCAAGCCTTCAACTCTATGAGCCTATGGGGCCATTCCTATTCAAACCACTACAACTTTTTAAAGTATTTTATCTTAATTCCTCTCCCTTCCACAGTATGTATTTCTAGTGTTCTAGTACCCAGGTTGCCTCAGTCCTGTTTCCAAAGAACATGTCCAAGTTCAGTGACTGTCTGCCTCCTCAGAGCCAGGGTTCCAGCTGGAATGCCTCTGGAGCAACTCCGTGAGGGAGAAAGGGAGAAAAACAGTCTCCCTTGTGAAAAAACAAAAACACACACAAAAACAAAACAAAACAAAAAACCACTCCCTGGTTATACTCAGCTGTTGCACAAGGTTTCTGGAGCCTTGAATCTCACAAACTGCCTTCCTAAGCTCCTTCAGTTCACAGGCAAAGCCCACTTCCTTCCCGATGGGAACAGCCTAGATCTGGAAACAACCCAAGTTCATCTGAGTCTCCAGCAAAAACATTTCTTTAGAAAGATTTTTTTTTTAAAAGAATTGGAAATGTTCTGTTCTCTAAATGATAGCCCAGGAAGATTGCTTCCAATTCCAGCAAAAGACAGACATTTTATGGAAATGGGAGCAGCCGTTAGAGCTCTTCAGAGAACATCTTCTTCAGTCAGTCATCCCTGTCCTCTGACCTGAGAGTGTTAGGGTCTGGAATACGATGAAAAAAGGACCCCAGACTCGAGCAGCATGCACATAACAGAGGGTGTTTATTCTACAGAAGACCAGCATGCTGGGGTCATCACCTTTACAAAATGGTGGCAATGATGAGGGGAGCTTGAAGGCTCCTTTAAAAGCCAGAGAGGGGAATTCTGCTGTGGGCACTTAACATAGACTGGGATTGGCTGGTGCCCATGAAGGCTACGTGACTCTGGCCAGGACTTAGGTGCTTTTTAAACCAGTAGTTAAGCAACCTTGTCTTCCCCAGTCCAGATGACTTGGCTGTTTCTGATTAGTCGCCCTTTTTTTTGTTATGTTTGTTTGTTTTTTTCTGTAACTCTTCTGTCTAGCAAGAAGATGAAGCCTGTCATGGAGTTGGTCAGGCTTACTTAGCCAGGCTCTCTCAAGAGAAGCCTGTGGCTTGCTTACCAGTGGCTTTATTCCATCCTCAAAACCCTACAAAGAGACTTCTTCAGTAAACCACCAGAAGTGTTTTCTCCACCCAGCCACCTAAGGTCAGTCCTACCGGGTTAAACTGCAGAGAGAAAAAATGTCAGCAATTCAGAGCCTTTCAATAGTGGGTCACATTTAGAACAAGAGCATTTCTTAGAAGAACATTAATTCATGTGAATATTTACTATGGGATCAGCATATATATTCATCTATACATGTAAATATTTACTGTGGAATCCGTATATATGCTCATCCATACTCCAGACCTACGAGTGAATTTATTATGCCAACTGAGAATCAAGTAAATCGAAGTCAGAAAGTTTTGCCATTGAGTTTGTGTGATTAGCAAATATTAAAGCCAGAGCCCTCCCCAGAATAAATAAAAGGCCTGGGGTTTTAATTATAACACCTCAGCCTTTAAAAATATATATTTATTCATTTTACCTTATGCAAATGACTGCTTTGCCTACATGTATGTGTGTGCCTGCTGTCCTCAGAGGTCAGAAGAGGGCATCATATCCCCTAGAACAGGAGTTACAGGTGGCTGTAGGTTGTCACGTGGGTTCTAGGGAACCCAGTCCTCTGCAAGAGCGACAAGTGCTCTTAACCACTGAGCTATCTCTCTAGCCCTCACATATTAGCTCTCAATATATCAAACCCATGCCTCACTGAAGAGAGAAAAACTAAACGGTTCCTTTGGACACTGTTGCAACCTGGTTTGCCTTTCAGGAATTTAGCATGAGGAAAAAAAAAAAAAAGCCTCCAGCATCCTCAGCTCCTTTCAAGCTACGATGTTAAGAGGCCTCAGGAGAGCTGGCGTCCTTGCCCTGGAAACACAAAGTCCCTTGGTGTGGACTCTCCGAAGAGGGCAGGCTCTGCCCTGCAGCCTGTGTCCCTAGGCTCACTGGACTCAAGGTCCTGGATTGTCAGGAAACCCTGCCACTAAAGTCGATGTCTGGCATTATTAGGCAGCCCTGAGCTCGGTGCAAAAAGAGACTCCCTTTGTCAGTGAGGCTTCCTCTTCTCTCCCTGGAGAATCCCGGACCCCACACCCTTTACAGGAGAAATGTCACCTGAGAGATTACAGAGATTACAGATCAACTCCCTTTCTCTGGGTAGGACCTGTTCAGCGAGCCCTGGATTCCAGGAATGCCCCCCTATACTAATGAGGTATAGCAATATCCTAGCCCCTCAGCCAATGACCTTTGGCCACCCTGGATTTCCCCAGCTCCCCTCCTAAAAATATACTCCCCTCAGCCCTGGGCTAAAGCCTCCCTGCAGCTGATCCCGGGAAGTTGATTTGGGGCCACGATCCCGGAGGTGGAGGACAAAGAGAGCCCCCACACTGGGTGTGTTATCCCCAGAGCTTAAGGTCCCCAAAGACCACTAGAAGCCAGACCACATACGCAAGAGCAAAGAGCTTTATTCAGGCTTAAGCTCGGTCTCTCCATCATCACCAAAGAAGTGTATCAGAGAGGAGAGTCCCCAGCAACTGCATGGTAGGGTTTTTATTTGGGGTTTGAGTAAGAACCCGAAATTCCCAGCTTAGCAGCTACACATTTGGATGATATTCAGCAAGGGCAAGCCTGTTACAAAGTGATTGGCTAACTAACATAACTAACATTGAGTGAGCTATCTGTAGACCTCAGGAATGGTAGGTCGGTGGGCTGCCCAGCACAGACACCCCACCCTGAGATAAGATACCTTCCCCTTCTTGTGGTTACCTCCAGGCTATTCCTTGGGTAGAGAATTTTATGGTTTTTCTTATTCTGGAATAGGTGATCTATGGCCTAGTTCCTGGGACTGATGACTTTCTGGGGAGGGGGTCAGGCCTGGTCCTGTCAGGTGCTCACAGGGAACCCAGCGAAGCTGTGGGCTTCCTCTGACACACTGAGGCCAAGCCCCACAGCAGGCTGGGTAATTCTCTCATCACCACCTCCAAGCTGAACAGAGGGAGATGGGGGAGGCTCCTACCAGCAAGTGCTGGTCCTGAGGAGGATTCTGTCACCGGAGGGCGCCCACTCTATTATTTCAGAAATCCACAAGCTCTGCTTCCCAGGTGATCACTCCCGCTCCATTTGCCACCAAGTAATTTCACTAAAAATGAGCACAGAACTGATATGTAAAATGGCCATTAAAATTTTTTATTACAGTACATGCCTAATGGCTATTTTAGAATAAAATCCCTTTGAAGATTTGTTCTTTTTTTTTTTTTTTTTTTTTTCATCAAATGGTTGGAACTGCTTGATGGATTTTTGTAAAACTTCACATTAGAATTATGTTGCTTTTTAACTGAAAAGAGAGAGAAAGAAAGAAAAAAGAAAAATGAGGTATTCATTTTAACTCTTCTCATCCAAAAGGAACATCAAGTTCAAGTCTGGAGAAAAGCACCTGTGACAATTTCCTCAACATAATTGTGTGATTTTTTTTTTTTTTAAGAAATCAGTTTCGTTATTAACCTCCAAGAAATAAGACTGACAATGAAAACGAAAATGGCACCTGAGGCTCACAAAGACAGGCATCCTTCAGGAGTCCTGAATTGAAGCTGTGTGATTTAGAAAAAAAAAAAAAAAAAAAATCAATTTATTTGCATCCCATTTTATGGAACACCAAGTAGAAGAGAGGTGCCGTGGTTCCATTATCCTGTCCCTCATGCATATTGCATTATGAATTAATGTAGTAATGTAAAGCCCCCAAGTGCCTTAAGGCAGTGCTCAGAGTGGCCCACCAGAAGGACGCCCTTTCCATCGTCCGAAATCCCCCATCATTGTGTTATCTCACTCACTGGCCCTAACCTTATGATGTCAGGGGCTTTGAATCCAGTAACTGAAGCAGCCGACATGCCTCCATGATGCACAGAACACTCAGAACTAAGCAACAACAAAGTAAATGGCCAGCCAATGGGAGGCTGCTGTGATGACGTAATGCCTTTTCTCCCCGGAGTGTCCTTGACCAAACAGAAACAAAGATATTCTTCTCCAGGAATTTGTGAGTTCCTTGTGCCTTAGGAACTCTGACAGTGTACAGCCATTACACTGGTCTCAACGGGTGAGGTCTCTACTTAAACAAAAAAGAATTTGAACTTGGCACCAGGCTGGAACCCAAAGCAACAGATGGACTATGTAGAACTAAGTGCACCAGGCTGCACTTCTCAGTGGAGCCCAGCAGGGACCTCCTCAGCCAGCAAAATGAGTAACCATCTTTCTGAGGGCACCGATGGGCTCCAGCGTGCTGCCCTGGTGTCTGCCTAATACGGTTTCTTTCACTAGACCCACTGCAGTTCCAGCCACACCCAACTCTGACCACAGCCCTCGCCCGCCAAGGAAAACATCTTCTCACTCAAAATTAGTTCTAGGTACTCTCTGACATTGTGGTCCAGCTGGGCTCAAACATCCCTTCATTCACATTCCTCTACCTCTGGACCTCTGAGCCTTGTTCTTGCTCCTCTGCCTACGGTGGTGGATGTTCAGACCCATCCCGTTTCTACCTTCATGCCTGTCCCCATCCTCCTCCAAGGAAGAAAGGAACTCTAGACATAACCCGAGAGACACCAGGCTGCTCGTGTCGTTAGGGTCACAGCCTGGGTCCTAGCAGCCCTGACAAGCCAGGGTCAGCCTCTCATTCTCAATAGGTCACCTAACGACACAATGGTAAAATGCAGGAATGCATTTACTCCATGTGGCCAGTTATAAAGAAAAACAAAGGGTTTCCAATGACTCCTGTGTCTGTCTTGGGGGGGGTGGTGACAAAAGGTTTAGGCTTAAATCTAAGGCAGATATGCAGAGGTGAGAGACAGTTTTAGAAGACAATTCTGCAGCCCTCTGGCACCAGAATTCTTTCCTGTTTTACTCCAACTGAGAGTCAAGAATTCAAGCACAACTAATTAACTGCTGAACCATTCATCTTTCCAGCCCCCTTTCCTGGTCTTTTGAGACATGGTCTCATGTAGTCCAGGCTGCTCTTGAACCCATACAAGGTCAAGAATGACCTTAAACTTCTGCCTTTACTTCCAGATGAGATTTCAGGCCTACACCACCATGCCAGGCACACAAGTTAATTCTACCTCTATCTGTTTACTGCTCCAATATTCTTCAATGCTCTTTCTAAAAAAAAGAGGCATTTGGAGCTGGAGAGATGGCTCAGCGGTTAAGAGAACTGGCTGGTCTTCCAGAGCTTCTGAGTCCAATTCTCAGCACCCACGTGGCAGCTCACAACTATCTGTTCCAGGGAATCTGAGCCCTCACACCAATACATATAAAATAAAGTTAAATAAATAAATAAATAAATAAATAAATAAATAAATAAATAAATAAATAAATAAATAAATACATAAATAAATAAGAGGGATAGAATTCATAAGCAAGCCTTTCTTGTTTTAGTAACTATTAGTATCTATGATGACCATTCTTTTTTGATGTCTTAGTAATGTAATCTAGAGTAAAACTTGTAAACACTCAAAGCCTCAGGAAAATTTAATTCCTGTGCATATTCATGGCAAAGACATAAATGCAAATTATCAAAGCATTGTTAACCATAGCTTTTTAGCATAAAATTTTACTGGGAGGAGGTATGGAAAGAAAAATCTCAAGGAGAAAGAAGAACAACACAGAATGTCCACTATTCAAAAAGAGCTTGTTCTTCTGTTTTAGTAACAAAGCCATGAAGTCTCTCAGACTGCTGTAGGTTTAAATTATCTGCAACATTTAAAAGAGCAATCTGACATTTTTTATTTTTAAACATCAATATCTGAGATACAACAGGCAAGCAGTTCTCAAGCCAGCCGCATTGGCATTACCTGGGGATTTCCCAGGAGTGCACTTCCTCAGGTGCCAGCCCAGCCCTGCCAAACCAGAAATCAAGAACAGACAACAGTCTGGGCTTCAACAAGGCCCCCAGGTGATCCTTCTGCAAGCTCAAGTCAGGGGTCACTGTGTCAAAGACAACCTCCTCTCCAGCTCCTTTCGCTTATAATGCAGATATTTGGGGCTGTTCGAAATAGGTGAGGGATTATATGGTCCTACAGAAGGTATAAGCAGAATATCTGGGTACCATTGCATAACCTCCTTCACTTCATAGAGAGAACCCTGTCATGAAGCTGGAACCAAGATGGCAACCCTTCTGTCCTGGCTGGTGTTGTGTCAACTTGACACACGTTAGAATCATCAGAGAGGAAGGAGCCTCAGCTGAAAAAGTGTCTCCAGGAGATCCAGCTAGAAGGCATTTTCTCAATTATTGATCAAAGGGGAGGGCCCAGCCCATTGCGGGTAGTGCCATACCTAGGCTGGTGGTCCTGGGTTCTGTAAGAAAACAGACTGAACAAGCCATGGGAAACACACCATCGTAAGCAGCATCCCTCCATGCTCCCTGCATCAGCTCCTGCCTCCGGGTCCCTGCCCTGTTTGAGGTCCTGTCCTGACTTCCTTTGGTGGTGAACAGCAGTGTGGAAGTGTAAGATGAATAAACCCTTTCCTGCCCAGCTTGCTTTTTGGTCCTGGTGTTTCCTTGCAGTTTTAGAATCCTAACTAAGACACCTTCCAAAAGTTGCTAAGCCCATGAGGTTTACCCATGACATTTGTTTCAGGTACAGATGAATTCTACCTCAAGACTGAGGCATGAAAACAAAGAGTGGGAAAATGTAACTGTCCTGAAAGGAATAGAGACGTTCTGAAGACTCACATAAAGCCCTCCCTTGAGCTATTTAAAATATTGGAATATCTAAAAAAGCACACCACAAACTTATTCCAAACTCAGTTAAATTCCATTTTGTTATTAATACACATGCAATAAATTTTTTCAGTAATTTGTTGAGAAAAAAAAATAAAAAGCACTCAAAGAAATCAGGACTTTTCTAGCGGGGTAGCATAGAGAAACCTTAAAGGTCTAGGTACCCAGTTGGCCGGGACTACACATGTCCCCCTTTCCAAACAATGCCACTTGGGACCAGATCTGCAGCCAGTACATGCACCCCCCCTTCTCTAAGTAAACATCAGGCTACTCAGACCTACCACTACCTAGCAACCCTTAGTAACTTCCCTTTTGAGGCCAAAAATATCCCACAACATATCCAGGAACTGGGAACAGTGGCTCTGCCTAACCTAGATTAGTTTGGGGTGCATGCATAGGCAAACAAACTGTTTCCTCTGTGTGAATGCCTAAGGAGACTCCCCTATCTATCACCCTACGAATCTGCATACCTACGATTGGGTATGCATATGATTAAAAGCAGATGCATCCTGGGAAAGGATTGCACAGGGAGGAAGGCTTACATAAGCCTGTCAATAAATTAAAAAACAACAGCCAAAAAAAAAAAAAAAAAAAAAAACCCTCTTACACTCCATCCCTAGCAACCAACCTCGCCTCAGGGACCAAGAAAAAGATGCTCTAAGCAGGAAGCAGACTGCTCTCTGCATCCCAAGTGACCTGCACCTTTGTTCTGCTTCTTGCTGCTTTGCTGTTTGTGTACACCTCTTCAGCAATTTGAACAAAATAGCAAGAACCTGGAAATTCCTGATCCAAACAAAGACCACCATTAACTCTTTCCCTCCTGTGCCCTGCTAGTTTCCCTGTTTATCTTGCTTTGTAATCGCACTGCTTTCACAGTTGTCACTTGGGAAGGGTGCTGTGTGTTGGCTGGTCTCTTCACGTGGCCACAGTAGAAACTGCTTGACAGAGCACAGGACTCCCTCAAGGAGACAATGCACTGTTACCAACTGTTAGCCAAGATCCGAGCCTAGATGGAGCCCAGAAGCACGGGCACCATGTAGAAAAAAACTGAAAAGCAGAACCAACCATCTATAGTCTGTGTGCAAGAGTGGCCTTGGGTTGGCTTTGTGGCACTGAAATCTGGGAAAAGTGACGAATCTTACATCCTGGGCTGAACACCTACCTCTTTCCTGGCCTGGGACCCTGTACGTATGGGGGTGGGGTGTGCCCGCAGATCCATATGCACCTCCCAGCTGGATAGCATTTCATGCCTGTTGGTTCAAGTGGTTGCTGGGGAAATTAGTTGTATCTTTTCTCGTGTCTCTGACCAAATACCTGACATTCACGACTTAAGGGAAGGTTTATTTTGACTTAACAGTTTGAGGGAGATACAGTCCATGATGGTGGGGAAAGCATGGCGGAATGGCAGGAGAGACAGGCAGCTGCATCAGCAGTGAGGAAGGGGAAGGGGGTTCGTGCTTCACTTGGTCTCACTTTATTTCATCCAAGACCTCAGCTCCTGGCATGGTACCCACCCACATTCAAGGTGAGTCTCCTGGGCTCCTCAGTTAAACCCTTCATAGACACACCCAGAGGTATGTTTTCAAGGGGATGTCAACAAAGATTAACAGTCCTGTGACCTCACTGGAGGAGTCTTAGAGCATAGCCTTTGCTTCTGCCTAGCTCTAAGGGCTCTTCCTTTTGCTGCAATGGGTCAGCCATAATGACAACCACTCACAGAGCCCTGTCACTCTCCAGTGAATCACCATAGGTGTAGTCTCTGGGCTCTCTCACACAGCATGAGGTCTGGGACTCCTCATTCACAGCAGCCAAGTTCCAAAAGCAAGCATCTCCAGAGAGACCCAAGTGACAGCTGGGATGCCTTGTCGCACCCCGCCTCAGAAGTCACAGACACTCCCTTCTGCCAGCTCTTTTGTCGGAGACAGTCACAAAGGGGAGACTCGGGAGTCTCCTGATGGGAGTATGACAAGAAGAGCCTGTGGTCAGAAATACGGTTTAAGCTAAGTTTGGAAGAGAAAAGCAACTGTATGGTCAAAGCTCGCTAAGCCACATAAGCTTTGAAATAGCTTTGCAAGTGCCCGGTGTGGTCTCTGCGGTCTGAGGCCACTCATCCACCAAGTTTGACACATGGCTTTGGAGTTACAACTTGTTGAATCTCAAATCTGTGGCTTCTTCTGAGAAGGGAGATCTAAGGTTTCCATCATGTGTCAATATCTCAGTAAGGTTGATTATAAAAAGCAACATTCCTGGGTATAAAAACGCAGAAATGCTGGGGAGAGACACGGGGACTTTGCATGTGCTACACAGCAAGACTGAAAAAAAGTTGAAAGAAAGAAAGGAAGAAAGGAAGAAAAAGAAAGAAAGAAAGAAAGAAAGAAAGAAAGAAAGAAAGAAAGAAA
>NW_026596256.1:1893608-1945535 GCF_907164565.1 Psammomys obesus | reverse complement strand
AAAGAAAGAAAGAAAGAAAGAAAGAAAGAAAGAAAGAAAGAAAGAAAGAAAGAAAGAAGTTTCCGTTCTTTCGTATATTCCCTCTTCTGCTCTCTCCTGAAACAGAGCCTGGGTTGCAGAGAAAGAAAGGAGGTAGTTTTACTGGGAGAGTTTTACAGTGAGAGGTTAAATGAGAGAACAAGCTAGACAGGTGAAGATAGAATGAGCCAGAGAATGAGAAGGAGCCAGCAGATTGCTAGAGTTAGTTTGAAGCCAAGCAGAGCAATTCAGAGGCTGAGAGAAGAGCCAGACTGAATAAGTCAGCCAGGAGAGGAGGTTGAGCCAGAACAGCTGAGTTGAACCAGCCAGCCCAAAGCTTAGAAAGAACAAGAAAGGGTGAGCTTATTCAGCAGTAATTCTCAGAGACTGAAAACATTCTAGGTCTAGGTTAGATTGTACAGAGGCTAGAAGCTTCCAGGACTAGGCCTAGGTTAGCAGACAGAGGTAGTAAACCTCCACGACAACTGAAATGGGCAAATAAACGTTCCTTTTACATGGCTGGAGAGATGACTCAGGGGTTGAGAGCACTGTCCGCTCTTTCAGAGGACCCAGGTTCAATTCCCAGCACCCACATGGCAGTTTACAACTCTCTATAACTCCAGTTCCAGGGATATGACACCCTCACATAGACAAATGCAGGCAAAACACCAATCTAAATAAAATAAAAGTTTTTAAAAAATCCTTTTACACTGGGTAATAGGCTTGTCTTGTCTAGCATAGAACACGGCCAGTACTCTGATAGAAGAATATCATACAAGCAGGGGTGTCTAACCCATGGCTAGGACAGCTATGAACAAAACCCAACACAAAATTGGGGTTTTCTCCCCTAGAGGGGGGTGGAGGGGCTTCCCAACTTGAGATAACTCCAGCAGTAAAATTTGTCTCTTTGCTCCTGAGTCGTCCCATTGGAGCTGTGTTTAGAATTCTGTCTTTACTGTCATTCAAGCTCCTACTCATTCATGTCATCCTTGCCATAGCAGAGGACCAGCCTGTTCAAAGGCCTGTCCGACCTGTCTCTGCCCTACTTGATTGGCAGGCGTATGTGTACTTGACTGCACTTTGAGTGCTGAGAGCAATGTAGGATTGGCTCTAGGTTTGTCTCAGAGGGCCCTAGCGCACGTTCCTCTCCCTGTTACTACTCCAGACCTCAGATTCTGAAACCAGCAGCTGCTGGTTCACCAGTTCAAGGAGGGCAATGCAAGGGCATGGACAGAGTTGAGCTGAGGGGCTCTCTCCTTGTCAACTCATCCTGGTTCTGCTGTTAGGGGGGCAGTTTCCTGGGTTCAGCCATCTCAGGAACAAGTTCCATCTTGCTGGCAGGGTCAAAAATGAGTTCATATTCCCAGGCTTCAGAACCCAACTCCTATCCTGCCTCTTCAGGTATTTCACATTTGTCTGTTAACCAGTAAAGGACAGAAAGAGGGAAGTTGCCATTATCTGCTATCTAAGCTAAGGCGCACAAGTTGTAAATGTGTTGCCTGTCTTGACTTAAAGCTTGCCCACTCCTTTGTTTCCTTATTACTCTAAATTCAAGACCAAAGTCCAAGAAAAGACATGACTGCCAAGAGCTGAATTGAGGGTCCTGAAACCAGGTGACCTGGAAAGACCCATCACCCCTTGCTTAACCCATCTTGTGCAAAAATATGATTGGTCAATGCAACAGCCCACCCTGCTCCCCCTTGCTTTGTATTCCCATCCTTTAAAACTATTGTACACTCTCCCCCTGGGAACAGGGTTCAGATCCCAAACTGGCTGCCTTCCTGTGTGCATGCAGAAAATAAAGCTTGCATTTTAAGCTTCTGTTTTTGAAGTGGGTTTTCTCGGCTTCCACCTCAAACCAAACATTACTAGAACAGCCCAGGTTTCTCCCGCCTTCTCCAGCTGGCTAGCTGGTCTACCCCAACCCCTACTGTGATGTCATTCGCCCAGAGCTCATGGAGGACCCAGCTCTAATAGCAGCTCAAGGCTACCCTTTGCCTGACCACCACTATCATCACCTATTTCTTCCCCAAACACTGGCTGCCAAAGATCTTGGAACAAGACAGCAACGCCCATGAGTAATTTCTAAGCCTACACACCAGTTATAGGCTCAGGCGATTAGTCACTGGAGATCTAATGCTCTGCTATGAAGCTTGAGAACTTGATTTATTTGTTCATCAAATATTTGAGTGTCTATTTGTGAACTGGCTCTGTGTGAGAACTAGACACTCATTAGCAAAACTGGACTTATCCACATGAGTCTTACAAAAGAAGGAAAAATGGGATGGTCAAATTTAATCATACTTGGTCTCCTACTTGTGTGTATAGCTTTTATGTCCTTAGATAGTAATTTAAAAATAATTTAAAGAGCTGGGCATGGTGGTGCACACCTTTAACCCCAGCACTCAGGGAGGCAGACTCAGGCAGATCTTTGTGAGTTCAAGGCCATCCTGGTCTACAAAGAGTCCAGGAGAGCCAGGCCTATTACACAGAGAAACCCCATCTCAAAAAAAAAAAAACAAAAATATAAAAATGAATAAATAAATAACTTAAAGATGTCTCAGATGGTGAGGTCATCTTCTGCCAAGCGTGATGACTGATGTTTGTTCTTTGAGATGCACACAGTAGGAGGAAGCTGACCTCTCACCTCCACATGCCCCATAGAAATCTCTCTCCCTCTCTTTCTCTCTCCCTCTCTCTTTCTCTCTCTCTCTATGTATGTGTGTCACACACATAGGTAAATGAAAAAGAAAAAAATAACCAAATGATATCTTTTTAATCACCCACACAAATACACAAATACAAACACATACATGTAAAGTTCCAAGACACTGTCTCTGAAATAAAAACAACAGAAAGAAACCCACAGGAATTTTGTTTATTCCCTGATATACCTACAAGAAGCCCTTGAACATATTAGGCACTAAAGGAATATTTGTTGAATGAATGAATGAATGAATGAATGAATGAATGAATGAATGCCATAAAATTACTTCTGAAAAGTTAGAGATATTTGTGTTGCTGTTTAAAAATAAGCTCTTTTTGTTGTTGTTGTTCAAACTCTACTTCATGTATTTATAGCTCAATTGTCAGGAGGCTAATTTATGTACTGGAAAACATTTATTATTTTGCTGTGAGAGATAAACCTGATTTAATATTTCCATGGGGAACATCCCCACAAAAAGAATGCCAAGTGGAACTATCTTCGGAATTACTGAAGTTGTGTTGAGATGAGCAGTGCTTAACGGGGATCCTCTTGGGGAGCAGGTATATTAGAAAGCTCAAATGGATGGTCCAAGAATGAACAGAACAGTAAATGTATAGATTTGAAGGACGTTCCTGATACTTGGGACAGTCTTATGAGATCAGAGCTTTCTCCCTGTTTGAGTTGTACCGGGGAATCACAGAAAGTCACAGATCCTAGACTTCAAACTGTGAACAGTACTTTTTAGAAATCTAGGAAGAGTTCCTGTCAGAAATAGTCCCTGTTCCCCTTACCAATTGGTTATTGAGCTACCGAGGGCTACATCTGAGCAGAGGTTCTAGGTTATATCCATACATGGTCCTTGGTTGGAGAAACAGTCTCATATAAGACCCATGTGCCCCGATATATTTGGTCCTTGTGGAGCTCTCAATGGCAAGCTCTTTGACCTCCCTACCCCCCAAGGGAGGAGCAGTCCTGCTAGGCCACAGAGGAGGACTTTACAGCCAGTCCTGAAGATACCTGATAAAACAGGGTCAGATGAAAGGGGAGGAGGTCCTCCCCAATCAGTGGACTTGGAAAGGGGCAGGGAGGAGATGAGGGAGGGAGGGAGGGTTTGGGAGGGAATGAGGGAGCAGGATACAGCTGGGATACAGAGTTAATAAAATGTAACCAAATAAATAAATAAATAAATAAATGAAAGAAATCTAGGAAGAGCAGGCAAGATGCTTCAGTGGTTCCAGGCCCCTGCCACCAGGCCTGATGAGCTGAGTTCAATTTCTACTATACATACACACAGTAGAGGAGAACCAACTCCTGCAGGTTGTCCTTTGACCTCTACAACCCATACTGAGGCACACACACATACACACACAAAAAAAAAATAATAAAATGTAATAAAAATTTTTTTACAAAAAGAAAGAAACTTGGGGAACCCCACCATGACATTACTTTACTGCCATGAACTGAATCTTTCTCGATTATGTTCCTCAATCATCATTCTCTCAATTCCTATCACCCTTTCAACTCAGGAGCCCATGGGACCTGGCAGTGTGCTATGGTTTGGGTATGAAGTGCTTTTTAAACGGCTCGTGTGTTCAAGGCTCTCTTGCTGGAAGTTTGAAAACTGGGATTCAGAGGAAGCACTGAGCCAGATTGCCAATTGGGTATAAGATTTGCTAGAAGAGATATTAATGTCACAGAGAGACGACATGACAGGGTCCCATGTGGTGGTGTTGGGTGGGGGGCTTCTTACAGATTCCAAAGGAAGCAGAGTTTCCATGCCACACTGATAAATAATTCATGGTACTGGCAGTTTGCCTATCTGTGATGGCTGGATGTCAGGGACTTGAGGGCAGGGATTGCAATTGGAGGAAGGAATGTGTGATCTTGAGGATGTGGAGGAGAGGGCGTCCATTTGCTGGGCATTAACTATGCCAGGCGTGGCACAGATAGCCCCTGATGACTTGAAGTGCATTAGCCTGGGCCCCACACACAGAATCAGCGCTGAGGTGGAGGGAGGCACAGCGGCACAGGCTACGACTGAGCAGACTGTGATCTGGGATCCAACAAGCTGCCAGCCAGTGAGCTTCTGGGCAGCGCTGGCAAGCATCAGGAAAGAATCACCTCGACAATGGAATCTTAAGTGGGTAGACTCCTGGGAGGCGGGGCCTGATTGGAGGAACTGGGTCTCTGGAGAAACGCCTTTGAAGGTGCTTTTCACCCAGGCGCTCCCCCCCCCCCCCCCCCCCCCCCCCCCCCGCCCTGCACACTGCTGCCTGGGAGCTAAGCCTCTTTGTTCCAGCATAAGCTCATGCTATGCTTCTTAATTAAGTGGGGGCTGAGGAGCAACAGAGCCAAGCAACCACCGCTTGAGGCCTCCAAACCTGTGGCCTAACATAAGCCCTTCTTCCCTTAAGTTGTTTTCCCAGGTATCTTGTTAGCAATGACAAGCTAACTCACACATAGTTACAACAAAGTCTTGCTCCGGGCATCACCATCCCCTGCAAAACTTAAGTCTCCCTTTTGAGAATGTTGGTTCACGAGGGACCTGGACTCCGCAGAATCCTTCGTTTGCTGAGCTCTGAAGAGCAGATGGGAATGGATTCGTGTGCGCTCCGGCAGATCTTAGCAGACAGCGTGTGGAGTATATTGGCTTCTTTTCTGTTGCTGTGATACAACCCCATGAACAACCAACTCAAAAGAGAGAGTTGATTTGGGCTTATGGGTCCACGGGGAAACAGGGCACGAGATGCAGGCATGGCGGTCGAGAGCTCACATTTTGAATGGCAGGCACTAAGCAGGGGACAGAACTCAGGCTCGTGAAACCTCAATGCACCCGCCCCTCCTTCCTCCAACCGGAACACACCTCCTCGCCCCCCCCCCAAACAGCGCCACCAACCGGAGACCAGTATGTAAACACCCAGGTCTGGGGAGCGGCGGGGGCGGGGTGGGGAGGGGGGAACATCTCATTCAAACCACCACGGGGAGGCAGGATTTTTGAGCCTTCCGCGAATAAACTAAAGAATATTTTGTAACAAAATGCTGCGAGGAAGGTGGGAGGCACTGTAGATCCAAAGGATCATTCTGAGTCCCTGAAACAGAAAACAGTTATCTTTAAAATTCAGGATGTCCAAGGGCAGGACGTGGTGGGCAGGACATGCGTTAATCTAGCACTCTGAGAGGCAGAAGCAGGCAGATCTCTGTGAGTTGGGGGCCAGCCTGGTCTACAAAGCAAGTCCGGGACAAGACAGGGCTACACAGAGAAATCCTGTCTTGAAAAAAACAAAAACAAAACAAAAACTAAAACAAACAGATGTTCCTCGCCATAGACTTCCAGCAGGCAAACACGAACAGATTGTTTCCTACCATCAACAAGGCTGGGGAACTTTCAGACATTCCAGAGCCAGCAACTGCCCCGTGAGATCTAGGAAATAAGCATCAAAAGGGCCGTGAGGGGTGAGGGAGAAGCCACAGTTGCCTCAGCTCCACTCTAGGACCTCATGGCTTCCTTCCCCTCTTCAGAGACTTGGCTCTCTGTGCCTGTGTCTAGAATCAAAACTCTCCTCAGAGAAATACGTTCCCATCACCAAGCGTTAATTTTCTCCCGTGGCATCGTCATGCTCCCTCAGGGCTGCTGCCCACCCCTACGGGACTCAGCCCGCGAAGGGGAAACGGTGTGCCTTTGGCTTTACTCTCCTCTGCTGAAATCTTGTCTGCTGAACAGACTCTAGTTGAACCAGACCCTTTAGCGCCACCTACAGGAAAACGGTGACGTCTAGCATGGGGACAGGCACCCCGGAGTTGAAATCCTGGGCCAAACCAAGCAGATGGGGATTCTACCTATTTCTCTGCTTCTCTGGGGGGACATTGCTTCTGATATCTGAGCGCCAGGTGTCCCCCCACTTAAGAGGAGGAATCGTTTCCACGACATCGAGTTTGCTGTGGGATCATAAAACACAATATGTGTAAGGTATGTCTCTGTGGTCATCAAACCGCATGGGCTGTCCAAGAAGGTCAGGGATTTGTTGCAGCGTTGAGAACCCACGGGCAAAGAAGTAGGCGTGTCCTTGGAGCGGTGAGGTCCCTGCCACGGAAGGCCAGCCACACCAGGGAAAGATCCCGAACAGCCTCCAAGTGGGTGGAAAGGAAAGGCCAGATCACCCAGGAAACTGGGCAGTGGGGAGCTTTTTGAAGAACAGCCTCCCCTGGAAGAGCAGCCTGTACGGAGCCTGCTCTGGCAGCAAGCTGTCAGCCCCTCCAGGCAACTCTAGGGCCTGTCTTGTTTAGAGGGAGGAAATGAGTCCCCGGAGGGGTCTGGATGGTTTCTTTCCTCTGTATCAATCAAGAAAATGCGAGGAAGTCAAAGCATCAGCCTGACCATGGCAAGAGCTGTCCTCAGCGCCTCCAGTTTCCACCGCTAGGCTGACTCAACTAACAAGAGAGCCTAGAAATCATTAAGCCAGCCTAATTGAGACTAATTCCACGTTCCCTGCAGCCCTACATTGCGCAGACGAGAACGAAACTTGCGACCTTACAGCTGTACGCAGGGTGAGAGTCAAACCGGGTTATTTATTTGGTTACCGATAAAAAGTGGCAGAGCTGGGGCTGGAACTTCCATCTTCCAAATCCATTCCTTCCAAACCGCAGAGAAGTGCAATTTCGCCTCATTGAGCACACACCACACAGGAATCCTGCTAAAAGGCTTTATTGCTTTAATCTGCAGAAGATGATCGAAAAAAAGTGGCCTCCAGACCAAAAAAGCAGAACAGCAAGCCTTAAAGAGGATTGATTATTTATGTCTGAAAGCTTTCATTTCCATGAATGATGACAGAAGGCTAGATCATTTAGCAAACAATAAGGAAAATTTTACTTATTAAAGTCTGTGAAATATAATCAAAGATTGTGTGGTGTGCGTGTGTGTAGAGAAAAGCCGAACTCTAAAAATCATTTGTTGGGCTGGCAAGATGGCTCAGGTAAAGACACGTGCTGCCAAGGCTGGCAACCTGAGTTCAGTTCCCAGGAACCATATTGTGAAAGGAAAGAACCGACTTTCTTAATTTGGTCTCTGACCTCCACATATGCCCCATGGAACACACACACAGAAATAAATAAATAGATAGATAGATAAGCAGGCAAATAGATAAATAATAAGTAAATAAATAACATTTTATTTGTTTAAAAAGAATAAATCTGAAGGAAATTATTCAACTCCAAAAAAGTTTTAAAATCTGAGGGAAACAGAAAGGCAGAATTAGAACTAGAGTCAGTCACCTATATTCACGGGCTCTGCATCAGCAAGTCCAAGTGTGGACTGACAAGGTTTGGGAGAGAGGATTGGGTCTGTGCTGGCAGTATACAGATCCTTCATCGCTATTCTCTAAACAACACAGTACAAAAACTGTTGCATTGCATCAACATTGCTTTTGGTTATTTTAAGTAATCTAGAGACAATTTAAACTACACCAAAGCATGCGTGTAGGTTGTATGTCAATACTATGACAGCCTATTTTGGAGACGACCATCTGTAAATTTGAGTATCTGGAGAGGAAACACTGGAATCCATCCCCCTGTGGGTACCCAGGGATTTCTGTGTCATAATAAACTTGGATACAAAATCAGCAGAACCGACTGTTGGGAGACAGTTCCTATGGGTTTCATAACCTCTGCCTTTGTTCTGAGTTATCTTTTCAAGGTTTGTACAGCAATGTCTCCCAAGATAAGGAATGCCTCTTAAAGCTAGGCATGGTGGTGCATGCCTGTAACCCCAGCACCAGGGAAACTGAGGCAGGAGTCAAGACCAGCCTGAGCTACAGAGTGTCAGCTCAGTGAGGCAGAAGAAAGAAAGGGAAGAAGTGAGTGAGGTAGAGGAGGGAAAGGAAGGGATGAATCATCGAAAAAGCAAACCAAACAACAAAAATAATAAATAATCCACTGGCCTAATCATGGAAAAAAAAAAAAAGAAAAAGAAAAACACAATACACAAAATTGGGAATGAGAAAATGGATTGACATGTACAAATATAGAAATATGTCTTTTATATTTATTTACTTACTTATTTATTCATTGGTTTTTTTTGTTTGTTTTTGTTTTTGTTTTGAGACAGGGTTTCTCTGGGGAGCTTGGGCAGTCCTGGAACTCACTCTGTAGACCAGGGTGGCCTCTAACTCATTAAGATCTGCCTGCCTCTGCCTCCAGAGTTCTGGGATTAGTTTTTTTTTTTATTTCACTTGTACATGTGTGAGCACCTAGTACCATGGCCCTTGAGTGGAGAGCACAGGGAGACTTGGAGGAGTCAGTTCTCTTCATGGACCACAGGTCAAGTTAGATTAACTGAGTTCTTCAATATTAGTTCTTTACCACTGAGCCATCTCAGCAGCCCTGCAAAACATCATTCTTACAAAAGGAATTGTTTGTGAGCCAGAGCGGTGGCTCAGTGCGTAAAGATGGTTTGCTGCACCAAACATCGGGACTTGAGTATACCCCCAAGTATAACATTAGGGGTGGAAATGTGTTCCCCATCACTGGGAGGCAGAGAGAGAGGGACATCAAGGGCCCTAAGGCCAGCCAGACTAGCCAATTGGTGAGCTCCATCCATTGATCTTGGGCTCATCGGCCTCTAGAATGGTGATACATAAATGTCTCCTGTTTAAGCCACCAGTGTGAGGCACCAACTTACGACTTCAACTAGATCAAAGACCCTGGAGCGGGGCCGCAAAGGCATGTGGAGGGTGGCGATGTCGTCTTCAGTCCTGCCTTGTAAGTAGAGGCACGCTCTCTCACTTGAACCCAGAGCTCGCTGATCTGGCCAGGCTGCATAGCCAGCTTACTCCAGGGATCCCATCTCCGACTTCCCAGTGTTGGATTACAGGGGCTGTCTCACCCACCCATCACTGATGCGGTGCTGGGGATCTGAACTCTAGCCCTCATACTTGCACACACATACTTTACCTACCGAGCAATAGAGCAATCTCCTTGGTGCATGTGGCATTTGTCCTGTCCTGGTTTTGGGGGTTTGTTTTTATTGGTTTTTGTTGTTGTTGTTGTTCTGAGACACATTCTCTCTATGTAGGCCAGGCTGACCTTGAACTTGTAATACTCATGCCTGTACCCCCTCTCCTCGGGAGTCACAGGCGTGAACCTCCATGTGAGGTAATCTGTTTTAACAAACAAACCCTCCAGGTGATTCTGACTCATTCTTGAGAAGAACAGTGGACTTGATTCCAGTGATCACGTTGTCACCATCAGAGCTCGCTTCCTACTGTGGCATTAATACTTCTCAGAAGGAAAAAATTCCATCCCTTTGCACACACACACCCAGCTATAAATAGCACACACTTGCTCCCCAGCAGCTGGAGTATAGGCTCCATCAGCGTTTGCTTTGAAATACCAGCCTCCGATAGAACAAACGATTATGTGTGCTTGGGGGACATGGTGGATGAGCCCTCCTTCTAGGCCTTGATCACTGAAATTAAAAAGCAGGTTTGCAGTAGACAATCGAGAAACCAAGGGTGACCCACTTCTACCCTTTTCCTTAATGAGGGACACTAGTGTGAAACCTGTTCACACCCACAGCCCTGGACTCCAACTAGATTTGAGGATTTAAAGAGGCAGCAAGACCTGGGCTGAGGTAGTAAAACTGGAAGGGCCGGAACCCTGCCTGGCCCTTTTCCCTGTCTTAGTTACCGATTCACCACATGGTCGGAACGCTATTGAAGCTTTCAGTAACTTGATATTCCTGTGTGTGTGCAACTGGCAAGATAACAGTTCTCCTTGCTTATAGGCTGGAAGGTGGGGTCATCTCATGAACTAGAAGACCTCAGTCAGAGCTGGCCTTGGGTTAGTTAGGTCCCTGCCTACCTGCTCTGGACTTGGAAAGATCAGAGAATGGCTAGTACTTTAAAGACCCACCCCTAATATATGCATATGCATAACCTAGTAGTTAATGAGGATCATCAAGGCAACATAGGCCACCTGACTCTAGGCTGGCCCTTTTGACTCTGAAGAAGAAAAGGGGTGACTTTCATGATCCTCAATTACTTCATGGCTATCTTGGTGAAAGTTTTTGAACCCCAAATAAGGGTTCAGGGCCTAACAAGTAAAGGGCAACTAAGGAGAAACTAGGAAGGACATCGGCTGATCCTGTCACCTCCTGGGCACTGTCCCACTAGCACTATGCCCATCCAAGAAACCACTGGGCTTCCTGCTGAGGTAACCCTTCCTGACATTAGGAGAGCCTGTAGAGCAGTGTTTCTTCTTCACTATTTATCCCTTGCTGCATCTGGATTCACTGAAGGAAAAGAGGAAAAAGTAACTTAACTCAGGCTGGAGGGATAGCTCAGTGGTTAAGAGCATTGTTGGCTCTTCCAAAGTACCCAGGATCAACTCCCTGCATCCACATGGCGGCTCACAACTGTCTGTAACACCCATTCCAAAGGATCTGACACCTTCACACTAATGCACATAAAATAAAGTTAAATAAATTATTAAATAACAACAACAAAAAAGAGTAACTTAACTCTCCCCTTTAAGGGTGTGCTTGGCCCACATAAAAGCCAAGTACACTCGTTACTTAACACCTAACTAAACTGGCTCAGCATTAATCCCCAAGTCCATGGCCCAAGGCATGTAGAATTCTTTTGTTCTTGTTTTCTTTTGCACAGTAAGCCAGGCTCACAGAGAAGAAATGATGGCGTCCATACCTGGCCTAGAACATTCACTGTTGATATGCTAGGTTATTGAGTGATAATCTCTCCCCCTAAGAATCCAGAAGACTCCAAGAGCAGATAATGGATTTGGGATATGAATATCATTTGGGCATCATCTTTGAAGGATGAAGACCAGACTTATATATGCACTTCGGCTTTTCCCTCCCTTACTACAACTCAACTGCAAACGCCAAAAGAAAAGACCAGGAAGCGTTTGAAGGTGGGGACCATGCTGTTCGACTCCCAAAGCTCTTCTTGAGTCCAGCCGGGATGACAGCCCCACTTTACAAAGCTCCAAGGCAGGGAGGACACTCTTGGATCTCCTAATATATCTCAAAAGAGACTTAGTCAAGGGCAGAGATGTCGCTCATCTGTAGAGTGATTGTCTAATCTGCTCAAAGACATGGGTTCAATCCCAGTACCACATAAACCAGGCATGGTGGTGTACATACACACACACACACACACACACACACACACACACACACACACACACAGAGAGACAGACACAGACACACACACAAAGAAGGGATCCAGTCAAGAGTTTACAGTCACTTGTTTATAAGAAAGGCCTTGGCCTAGATCCAACCATCCTATAAATGATAAACCCGGCCAAGCATGGTTATATACAGCTGTAATCTTACTTTGTTTGGGGGAGGAGGAAGGAGTAGAGGGGGGAGGAGCTCAGCTCACCTCAGCTCTGTAGTGAGTTTGAGGCCAGCCTGGGATATATAAGGCTCCGTCTGTCACACAAAATCAGGAATAAAATAACAATGACAGTAACTAATAATAATGGCAATTTTATTCGAACTTCATGTACAAACACGCTATTAGCACCTTAATCATCGCACAGCCAGTTCTGGAACCGGTTTTCAGGAGAATATAATTTCTCCTGTCTAAGCATTTGAAATTCCAAACAGGACAACGTCACCAGAAATGTTACCCTGTTTTGGCTTTTGTCCCCTAAATTAATTAGGGTGTCTGCTTACTTGTTTGGCGGTGCTGGAGACAGAACCCAAGGACTCACACATTCTGAGTGGGTGTTCAACCACTGAGCCACACCTCCACCTTGTCCTCATTGCTCATGCGCAGTTAGCAACTTTTCGTTTTGGTGATTTTAGTTGCTGTTTCAAGACAGGATATCACTCTCAAAGCGGACTCACAGAGATGGGCGTGTCTCTGTCTCCTGAATGCTGGGCTTAAAGGCTTATACCACCGTGCCCAGCAACTTTGGGGAGATATTTAAAACACTTAACTGAGGAGCCTGGAGAGATGTTTCAACAGTTAAGAACACTGGCCTCTCTGGCAGAGGGCGAGAGTTCAGTTCCTAGCACCTGCATCAGGCTGCTTGCAACTGCCTGTGGCTCCAGCTGGAGACGATCTGATATCCTCTTCTGGCTGCATTCCCAATGCACACACCCACTCAGACACATAGGCACGGAATTAAACATACATAAAATATATATTCAAAAAAGAAAACAACTGAGAGGTCTTCTCTCAAGGAGTAAGGACTGGCAGCCCGCTTTCTTTGTTTCTCACCGTTTCCATAAAGGCTTCCACAGCGTTGAGTGGAATCATTTCAAATTGGTAGGCCCTTCTCAAAAAGAAGACTCCCTCAAAGTGATGTCACGATTTTTATTCAGTGTCCCATATTAGGACATTGCTGTTGCTTTCTGAAGACTTTCAAGAGGTAAAATCTTTTGCCTCAAAGAAACAGCACAAAAATCAAATAAAGGAGGAAGAAAAAAAGACATTTGCCTGTTGCTTTGCCAAAACGTTGTTACTGTTATTTTATTGCGGGGAGAGGCAGGGCTGGGCAGGACGCCTGCAGCCCAAGTTGGCCTTGAACTCTGTGTAAAGAAGGATAAGTTTGAACTTGTCCGTCCAATGCCGGAATCACAGGTGTGATCTTCCTCGTCTGTGGGCTGTAGACCAAATCCAGAAAGAGCCTGGGCTAAGGAACAGCCCTCAGACCTGAGCCTGTTCTTTGTAAAGCTAACCGCTTATTCTTGGAGAACTCGGGCAAGGGTTCCCCACAAAAGCCCGTGACTCACCCCCATTGAACGCTCAAATCTCGTTGTTCCGAATCATTCTCTTGTGTTCGCCCAGCCTCTAGAATTCAATGGGTACAAGCATCGGCATGGGCCCCTGCCCACTCCTGTGCTTGCGGATATGAGGGAATGCTCCCTTAGGGGAGCTGAGATCTGCCCCAAACAGCTAAGCTTTGACCAAGCCCCGGCCTGTGGGAGACAGCGCTAATGCTGAGGTGGCCAGCCCATCGCTTCTGCCTCCTATTTCCTCCTGGCTCCATCACCTCACGCCTCCTCAAATCATTTCCCTCTCTCCTCCGGGAGTAGCATTCAAGATACACATGCAAATTATGTTTCTACTTCATTTCCCGTGATGCATTTCCTAGAATTTCGGGGCATTTTTTTCTGCTTTGCATTGTGGGTTAATTAATAGGCTTCTGTAGACCTGTCCCAGGGTGGTGTGCCTAGTGTGGACAAAGAAACTTTTCTCTTTATAGAGTGAGGACCCGACCACCCTACCAGTATCACAGCTAAAAGGCTACAAGGTTCTCTTTTCATATCTGGGAAGCCTTTTAAAAACTTAGTTTTAGATAGAGAGCTATGAACATGGTTGCGTGGGGAAGGGGAGCTGAGAAACAGATGGTTTTGTTTGGTTTGAATCCATTTCCTATTTGGGGGGAGATGGGAAATGAGGTGTGATGATAAAGTCAATAGTTAATCTTTTCCTTGGGAAAGTAGTCACACTCTGGGCGATAGAAAGGGGTCGAGTTTAATCCCTAACTTTAGCACCTGTGGTGGGTTAAGCTCTAGGAGGCCCCTGGTCCTGTTCAGGTGAGGTCTCTGACAGGTCAGTCTAAGTATAGGGGTAAGAGTAGAAACCGTGTGAGGTAGTCATGATGAAAATTCCACAAGGGGAATCTTGACTGGCGCACGTCTGTAAGGGTGACTGTTGGCTGCGCACCCAGGAAAACCATCTCCGGTAGCACCTCCTACGCTAAGACCAAAAGCCAATGATGGGAAGCCCTGAGAAGGACAACATAGCAGGCAGAAAAACTGTGTTTGCAGAAGTTCCAGTGTGGGCTAGAATTTGAATTTAATCAAGGAACAGAAGGCCAACGTGGCTAGATTATAAAGTCTGATTAGAGGCCAGGTGCCGGAGGACAGCTTGCAGAGGTGAAAAGGGGGTTCAATGTGCCAATGCAGAATTGACCCTTAGTGCTAGGGCATCTGAGGGTCTTTTCCAGGGCAGTGATTTAGCAAACACCACTTTCCTACTCCAAGAAGAGTAAATGAGTCTGGTAACAGCCAAGATAATGGCAACTGGCATGTCCTGGAAAGTCACACTATATTTGGATTTATGCAGAGTGTTTTCTTGTGTTTGGTTAATTAATCCCAATCATCTCTCCATGAAGCTGAAATTACTGAAATTTCAATATTAAATATAAAGGAATCAAAGCCTAGAAAAGTAAAGAAACTTGCCTCTAGCTGGGAGGGTTTTTAAGAAACCCTTTTTATAGTGATATGAGCCAAAAATAGTCATTATTAGAAAACTTTTGTTAATGGGAACCAGAAAGGAAAGCCAAGTTAATGGAGATTGCATCACCCTGATAAAAACATTGCTAACATTTTGGTTTATATTTTTCTATGTTCCAAGCAGGCATTTTAGCTACTGTTTTTGTTTGTTTGTTTGTTTGTTTGTTTGTTTTTGAGACAGGGTTTCTCTGTTCAACCTTGGCTGTCCTGGAACTCACTCTGTAGACCAGCAGGATGTCCTTAAACTCACAGAGATCTGCCTGCCTCTGCCTCCCAAGAGCTGGGCTCAGAGGTGTGTGCCACCACTGCCCAGCAACTATTGCTTTCTTTAAAAAAGAAATTATAACAAGGGTGTTTCTGTGTGTGTGTGTGTATGTGTATGTGTTTATATGTATGTATGCGCAGATGTTCTGTGCCACCGTGCACATATGAAGAGGTCAGAGGATAACTCTCAGGAGTTGATTCTCTCCCATCATGTGAGTCCCAGGAATTAAACTCAGGATGGGTTTGGCAGCAAGTACTTTTTCCCTCTGAGCCAGCTTGCCAGCCCTTGACTACTGTTTTCAAATGCCTGTGGTTGTCTTCTTTCAAGGCAATAATTCCTGAAAATAGATTTTGTTTATGTTTTTATTACTAATTTTGAGAACTGAGTAATACTGTGGAAAAAATGCTGGACTATTGGAAAGTTAATTTGTAGTGAAAGTTTTGATTTCTTTTTTTTTAAATTGTATTTATTTATTTTACATGTGAGTGCTCTATCTGCATGTACACCTGCATGCCAGAAGAGGGCATCAGATCCTAGTATAGATAGTTGTGAGCCACTCTGTGGTTGCTAGGAATCGAACTCAGGACCTCTGGAAGAACAGATAGATGCTTTTAACCTCTGAGCCAGCTCTCCACCCCAAGTTTTTATTTCTTTTATGTGTTTTTTTTTTTTTTGTTCTGGTCCCAAATGTGGGATGTGGAAATGTTTTCAGTTCATCCTCGGTTGAGAGCAAACTCATGAGAGGCTACGTGATCTCAGACAGCTGAAAGCAGACTCTTGAGATGGCGCATCATGTTTTGCGGGAAGCTGTCTCAGGCAAGGGGCGTGGGGTTTGCCAGCGGGGGAAAAAAGCCTCGTGTGGACTCGGAGAGGGGATAAATGGAAGCCCACAGACAGGCAGACAGCACTTTTGCATTCCTACTCTTTGTAAGGTTCACGATGCTTCTCTGCTCTTTTATGTTTCTACACTTCTCAGAGAGAAACCTCCGTAGACCTTCTTGTGGCCCTCGGGCTGAGTCTTGCCACTTTTGAGGACTCGTGAAGATCATGAATCTTTTCTTCTGAAAGTGGTACTAAATTGCCGTTCAGAAGTATGGTTAAAACTAGATGTCTTTGACTCTGAACGAAGTTCCCAAGTGGTAGCGTTCTAACATTCTCAGCATTCACAGCACAGAGAGCCCAGTCTGATAAGCTGCTCCCAGGAGGGTCATGTTTAACCCAGGCCTCATCTGCTCACAGTGGGTTTGAGCCAGCCCCCCTCATTGGTAGAATGGCTTCACCTGACCAGCTTGCCTGAATCTTCAGGACACCTACATATCCCGGGCATGGTGGAGAATGGCACATTATTGCAAATGGGATTTTTATTTTCAGTCATTACAACCCGAAAAACCACTCAATGTAGAGGGATTTTAATCCAGCAACATGGCTACTCTGTCTGGAATACTGCTATGTCCTTAGTGCACACCTTTAATCCCAAACAATGAAGGTAAAGTTAGTTTGTAAAAGGAAGCAACCATGTTTGAAAGTGATATGTAATTGAGAGGCAGACAAAGTGACGAATCAGAGAAAGATCTGACAGAATGAGTCAGGATGCGATACAACCAACTCTCACCAGAAGAGATAGGAAAAATAGGACTTAGGAGAGTGAGAGAGCAAGAGTGAAAGAAAGAGAGAGAGCAGTTTTACAAGGACAGTTTTACAGAAACAGAATGAAGCGATAACAAACTAGACACAGGTAAAGACAGAATGATCCAGAGAATGAGGAGTCAGAAGATTAGAGCAGACTGCTAGAGTTAGTCTGAGGCCAAGGAGAGCAACTGAGTCAGAAGCTAGGAGAAGCCAGTTTGAATCAGTCAGCTAGGAGGGGAGTTTGAGCCAGAGCAGCTGAGTTGAACCAGCCAGCCAGAGTTCAGAAAGAGCTAGAAAGGGTGAGCTCATTCAGCAGTAAGTCTCAGAGGCTGAAAACATTGTAAGCCTATATTAGACTGGATCGAGGCTGGAAGCTTTCAGGACTAGGCCTAGGTCAGCAGACTGAGGCAGTAAGGATGGAAGACAAGAATCACAACCAGGCAAATAAAAGATGTTTTTACAACTCAAGAGTAACAGAAACATGGGATCTCAAAGGAGTGAGGGACATCTTAAATAAGAAGGGTCGTTTGGGATGCTTCCACGAAGCTGTACCCACATTCAACACTTTCCTTGGCCACAGTTAGCCAAGGAAAGAAGTGATTCTATTGCGGAGCCTAAAAGAGTCATTCAGGCCACGGTGATGAGTGTACAATGAAATTCACACCATGGCAGATGGGAAGCTGAAAGCAAGACTGAAACCAGTGGTAAGATATAGTCTGCAAAGGCCCACCCCTAATTGCCTGCTGTTGTTATGAATCAAGAAAAACCCAATCATTTGATTTTACCAGTGAAGGCTCAGGGTGCAGATGCTGGAGTAAAAACCCACTAGCTCAGAGAGGCAGAGAAAGCACACAGCTTACCTTTCTTCTCAGTTCACATACCGAAGAGAAAAGCCTTTCTTTCTCAGCTCCTGTCTCAGAAGAAAAGGCCTGCTAGCTCACCTGACAACAGAGCAGAAGAATGCCAAAAGCAGAAAATGAAAGAGCCCAAAAGCTCCTTCTTCTCCTAACTGTCTTAAATACCCTTCTATCAAAGCCCCTCCTTTCTACTTAATCCCTGTTAGGTGTTTTTTGTTTTGCCTCTTGATTTAGGGATAACTTTATTAAATCCTGTGTATGAAAAGCCCTTGGATTAAAGGTGTGTGTTAGGGCTCAACCACACCACACAAGAAACAGATTCACTATGGGAACAAATATCCAGCAACAGCCTACTTCACAAATCAGGCACAAAACATGGTTTTCATGATCATGTTACCTGTGTAAGTTCATCTTCCATGGCACCATAAATATTAGTGTGGAAAAATAAAAGAGTCAGGTGAGTGGCTCACTCTTATATTCCCAGCACTTGGGAGGATCAAGCACAAATTAGAGTTTAGCAGCATATGCCTGTAATCAGGAAGCAGAAACAGGACGATTTCTGGAGTTTGCTGACCAGCCGGTCTTGCCAAATCAGGGTGTTCCAGATTCAGAGAGAAACCCTGCTTCAAATCACAAGGTATAGATAGATTAACAAAAAAAAAATCCAACATGGACTTCTGGCCTCTACATGCACGTACCCACACACACACACACACACACACACTGCTATGCTCTGTGGCACTTCATAGTTCTGAGACGTATATAATCTCACTCTGTCTAGTTAAAAGACCCCAGGAAGCTATTTAATACTGAGTCTCTGGGTAATTTTTAGAATTAAGTAAGTCCTGCAAATCAAACTGCTGGGACACTGTTCTGCCTCTCAGTGCCCTCCTCCCTCACTTCAGTCCTGCTTGCCCTGCCAGCTCCTTGAGGGTTCCAGGTTCTCTTCATGAAGTGTAGGAGCAGGTAGAGGAAGCCTCATTAGTCATGTCTTAGTTGTAAGAGCCTGGGGAGAGTCTTGAAATCTCTGCCACGAGGTATAAAGGAAACAGAGATGCCAAGTGAGTTTCTAATCAGGTTAAATCTCTTCAAATGCTTGAAAATGTGCAGCAATAGAAATGGTAGCTGGGATAAAATGACCTTACGAATGAAAGAACCTTCCTGTGTAACCCCCAAACTGAGTCCTCATTTTCAGAGGGGACTGTCTGGAAAGATAAAAAGGAGTCAGCTACAGATACCGCCCACTTCATCTATATCTGCCTGTGACCAGCCATCGTTTCTGTCCAACCTCTTGCTGTATACAGGGAAAGACTCCAGAGGTGGGGACAGGGTTCAGCAGGGTGAGGCAGTGTGGAGGAGGCAGCCCATTCTTCCCGGAAGCTCATGGTTTTCCCATCCCAGGCATTCCTCAGACACCATGTTGGGAAGGGTGCTGGTGACGTGGCAGAAGACCCATTCCCATGGCAGGGCTGATCAATGAGCCCTTGGCCAAGGACACAGTACAAAGCCTGTCTCGGAGCAGTTTACTTTGTTCCCTCCATCCCGAACACAAGCATCTGAGCTAAGCTTTTTTTAATCTGCCTGAAAGATATTCCAGAAGTCTGGCCAAGGATTCCCCCCACCTCCAGGATTGGATCTAAAGAGTCAGCAAAGAGAATCAATAGGACCTTAAAGTGATCTGAAAGGACACTATTCTCCCAGCAAAGTACATCCTAGGGAGAAATGACACCACCTAGGCATGTCTGATCTTTTGACATTGTGACATGACGCTGTCTTCTACCAGATTCAAGCTTACGAGCTAATCGATCAACTTACGGAAGTACTCGGGGCTGCTGTGTTGGCTCGGCTGGTGAAGGCCATTGCCACCAAATCTGACTTTGATCCCTGGCCCCCCATGTGGAAGGGGAGAAGCAACTCCAGTGAGTTGTCTGACACTAGCGGTGATTCACGAGCGCCCACCCACATGCACGCCTGAGCCTGATTAGCCAGTCTAGCAACCCTCAAGCAGACATGCCCAGAGAGGTTTGTCTCCCGTGTGACACCAGAGCCTTGCCAAGCTTTCAACGTTAACCAACACAGCCCTGGTAGTGGCTTGTAAAGCAGAATAAGATGCTTCACTGAGACAGGGTCATGGCCCTCGGTTAGCCAAACTTCACACACAACAGATGTAGCTGCAAAAGTAAGTCAAGGCAGTGAAGGAATGGAAGAAGTAGGGTACCTCATTCTCCCTAAAGTGACGTAGATAATATCAGAAAGACAGATAGTGTAGCTATGGCTTTAAAAATGAACCTTGGAGCCCAGAGAGATAGCTCAGGTTCCGTTCCCAGCATCTGCACCTCTCTCATTTTTAACTCCAGTTCCAGAGGCTCTGACACCACTTCTGACCTTCTTGGGCACCCGGGCATACCTGAGTATGTAAACTTACATGCAGCCAAATATTCACGCGCATAAAATCTGCTGAATGTGAAAACCAAGGCTGTGTGCACAGCTCAGTGGGGAGGGAATAGTTAGCATGCTCCAGGCCCTGAGTCAGCTCACCAAAATCAGACAGCAGGCAGTCTGTTGTATTGGCTACACGCACAGGCTTGCAGCATGGGAAAGACTCGAATTCTCAGAAGCTGCTGGAACGATGTACTCACACGTGGGTGAGAGAAAGAGGGCAGCCTCACGCTTTTTTATGTCTCAGTATCTATCGCTCTTGTGGCTCACGTGTTTTTTATTTACTCCAACTCCAGGCTCCCTAAGCAAACGTGTATATGAAACTTGTCCTCTCAGCCCTTAGTCCCAGGATTCGGGAGGCATAGGCAGTCAGATCTCTGAGAGTTCGAGGCCAGCCAGGTCTTCAAAGCAAGTCCAGGACAGCCAGGGCTACACTGAGAAACCCTGTCTCAAAAAACAAAACAAAACAAAAAAAAGAAATGTAAATAAAGAAACTTGTCTTCTCAAACACATTCATCTTCAAAAAGAGGTTGTACTTGCCCTGACAACACAAATACTTGTACCTGTCAGTCATAATTCAGTGTGCGCATCATTCTGGGGTGCACACGTGAGTCCCCTGGAAACTGTTGGAACACATTAGTCACTATGTCAGGTGGACCTGGTCGTTGATTCATTCTGAGTCTTCTAATGTTAAAGGAGAAGCTAGCCCTTGGGTTCTGTTGGAAGCCGTTGTTCTGGCAGCTGCTTTGATATTTAATTCTCAGCAGAAAGACTGCTTTTACCAGGCCTTCACTGAAGTCAGGGAAGAATTTCCAAGTCCATCTCCTTTTGTTTGTGACAGCAGGTGGGATAGCTTGTCAAGATCACACCTCTTGTTTCACCTCCTTGAAAATTTAACCCATTGTTCTGAGCTGTTTTTACTCTGGCTTAAAAGCTCTCTGCAATGAAGTCAGGCTGCTGCTGGCTGGTCAGTCTAGAGCCTCTCAGAAAGGTCCTATGTGTGTTGTGTGTTAGTTTATTAATTTTAATCCTCACTCCCAACTCAAGAACCATTCGACTCTGCTGGCGGGCTCGGGTAGATTGGTGCCTGGATGAGGGACTTGAGATACAGGGAATCAGTAAAGGACACAGACCACGGTTGTTGGCGAGCTCGCATCAAGTAGAAAGGGCGTGGTGAGTAAATCTGAGAATAAAAATGGAACAGGGCATTAGCCTAGTGTTTTTTGTATGGAACCTAATTAAAGATAGTCTGTATAAGCAGCAGGAAACTAAGAAAGTTAAACTTTCAGGCTCAGAGAGAAGGAGGTTAAAAAGATGGCAGGCTTCAAGAGAAAATATTAGACCATCAGCTCCTCCAGAGGAGTTGTATTTCCCTCCTGATGACAATGATTTCTTGCCAGAAAGACTTTGAGGAAAATTTACATGCTAATGATGTTGCAGAGTTGGAGGAAGAACCAGATCAGTATTATTCTGAGAGATACCCTCCAATTCAGGCTACGCATGTTAAAAAGCATAAGCCTTGGCAAAAAGAAATTAAAAGACTGGAATGGGGCTTGGAGGAAATAAACAGAAAAATTGGAAAATTAACTACTAGGGAAAATGAGGCTCAATCCCCCACTCCAACTCCATCATTGGTTGCAGGTTTGGGCGCTCCTCCTGAGACTGCTACAGTTGCAGTGGCCCAAAAGACAAAGGGATCTTTTCCTTTGTCCACTGTATGGGCAACTGTATCCCCTTTGCAAGCTTCTTTACAAGAAGCCAGGCAGAATGGAGAAGATATAACTGAGTTTTATGGTTTTCCAGTTCTGGAGCAACCTGATGGACAGGGTAATATGGCAAGAGTCCTTGCTTCTATACCTTTTAAACAATTAAAAGAATTAAAATCTGCATGCTCTCAATATGGTCTTACAGCGCCTTTCACTCAGGCTCTGTTGGAGTCCTTGTCTACTGAGGCCCTCTCTCTGCCCAGGGGACTGGAAACAGTTAACAAGAGCGTGCTTATCAGGAGGAGATAATTTATTATGGAAGTCAGAATTTGCAGAGCATTGTCAAGCTACAGCTAAACTTAATCAAGCTCAGGGAATTCCTGTAACTTATGACATGCTTGCTGGAGAAGAAATCTACAGGGAAATAGGACAGCAATTGGATTTTGATGTGCTGTTTATGCTCAGGTAAATACTGCTGCCTGGAGAGCCTGGAATAAACTTCCACAAGCAGGTAGACAGGTGGAGGATTTGTCTAAAATCTGTCAGGGACCTGATGAGTTATTTCAAGATTTTGTGGCAAGATTAATGCAAGCAGCAAACAGACTTATAAGTGATGAAAAGTCTAGATTATTATTAAATTAAAACAATTGGCCTATGAGAATGCTAACAGTGCTTGCCAAGCAGCTTTGAGACCTTTTAGAAAGAACGGAGATATTTCTGATTATATTAGGTTATGTTCAGACATCGGGCCATCTATTCAAGGAGTAGCTATGGCTGCCACCCTACAAGGAAAAACTATTAAAGAGGCAGCCTCTCAGTTTTTCCAGTAAAAAAGCTAATGATTAATTCCGCTACAAAGCTTCAATGGTCATAAAAAATTAGATTCAACAAATAGCAAGATGTTTTGTCTGTCTGTCTTAAAGGTATAAGTTTATCATGTTCAATATGTCTTAATTATAAATTACTGGTCTTTGGCTATGTTTAAAATCTGTAATATAATGTTAACTTACTTAAAACCTAGGGTTAAAACCATTCTAAACAACAAATAGACATTACTCATATCCCAAAATTTAAAAAACTAAAATGTTTTGCTACAATTGGTATTTCTTCCATTATAAAGACTGATAATGGCACTACATATATTAGTCAAGCTTCTCAACATTTTTAAAAATCATAAAACAGGCATGCCATATAATCCTTAAGGCTAATATATATATATATATATATATATATATATATATATATAGAGAGAGAGAGAGAGAGAGAGAGAGAGAGAGAGAGCCTGCCATGGATCTCTTCAAAACCAATTACAAAAAATAAATAAGGGGGGGGAGTCATATCCCCAAATATTAATCATGCTCTCTTTATTTTAAATTTTTTGAACGTGGATATACAAGGCCATTCTGCAGCTGATCAATTGTGGCATCCTAATACCAAATATTATATGCCCAAGTAAAATGGGAAGATCCAATTACTGGAATATGACAGGGCCCCGACCCCATATCAATATGGGGAAGAGGGCATGTTTATGCTTTTTCCACAGGACACAGAAGAAGCCAGGTAGATCCCAGAAAGGCTGGTAAGATTTGCAGGAGTTGTTCCCCAGAAGGAGGATGTTCCAGCTGCAGACAATCGTAAATTCTGCCCTGACTGAGACCAAAAAGCTGCATTGGACTTAAGCTCCTGACCCACCTTTTGTTTCATTCTGCTCCTGGGAGAAGACATCATACAGAGAAACCTCTTATACAATGGACTGGACTTGATTGTTCTGTTAATAAGGACAATTCTCAACAAAATCAAGAAGAATGAAAAAGAGGACTGACTGTGAAACTTTGGTCTGACTCTGGTCTTCAGCAGACCAAAACAAGCTTGCTTCAGAAACTCTTGGGAGGCCCTGTAACTGCCTGTGTAAATTCTCCTTTTGCTTTGTTGTTTGGAAATGTTAACAAGATTCAAACTTTAATGTTTCTTGCCTTCAATGTAAACTAACAAACTGTATTTGTAAGCTATCAAATGGTTCTGATTGCTTGACAGCCTTTTACTATGGTTCCTGTGACTATTTCTCAGACTTGGTAATTTACACAAGGAGTCAGTTTTTAAGTCACTTTTATGGGGTGTTATTTTGGACTTGGCTTGTGATAGGAGATGCACTCCTATCAGCGACAATGAAAACCTGCCTGAAGGCCTTTTAGAATGTTAAAGCTGAGCTGATCTGCAAAAGATCAAACCCCAGTGTCTACCCTAGTAGTCAGAGATGGGTAATGTTTCTCTGGGATGTATTCAACGCAAGACAGGGCATGAATGATGGAATCCATGTACCGAAGACAGGTAAGAGTATATCTTACCAGAGAAACAACCTAAGACAGGCACAATCTTCTGCTCCATAATTCTTAAGTTATGGTCAATTTTAAAAAAATAATAAAAAAGGGAGACCTGTTGGGAGCCGTTGTTCTGGCAGCTAGCTGCTTTGATATTTAAATCTCAGCAGAAAGACTGCTTTTACCAGGCCTTCACTGAAGTCAGGGAAGAATTTCCAAGTCCCTCTCCTTTTGTTTGTGACAGCAGGCAGATAGCTTGTCAAGATCACACCTCTTGTTTCACCTCCTTGTAAATTTAACCCATTGTTCTGAGCTGTTTTTACTCTGGCTTAAAAGCTCTCTGCAATGAAGTCAGGCGGCTGCTGGCTGCTCGGTCTGGAGCCTCTCGGAAAGGTCCCATGTGTGTTGTGTGTTAGTTTATTAATTTTAATCCTCACTCCCAACTCAAGAACTGTTCGACTCTGCTGGCGGGCTCTGGCAGGGTTCCAACCCCAGGATCACACAAACTCAAGAGTGTGCAGCAGGTTGACCGCCTCCTGCAATGTCTGTGTTTCCATAGGCCAACTGGGAGACCCCGTTACCTCCACATGTTCACATGTGTGTGGGTACATATGCACGTGTGTGCGGACGTCAGAGGTCTACTTCCGGTGTCACTCCTCAGGTGCCAGCCACCTTGTGTTTGAGACGGAGTCTTTCTCTGGGACTCGGGGCTCACTAAGCTGGTCTAGCTGGCTGGCGGGTGAGCCTGGGTATTCAGCCATCTCTTCCGCCACCCCCAGAGCCAAGATTAGAAGCATCACCGCTAACCCAGTTTGGGGTATTTTTGTTTGTTTGTTCGTTCTTCTTGTTTTGTTTTTTTAGAGTACGGATTCTGGGGCCTGACCTCAGGTCCTGGTGCTTACAATCCAAGCACTTGACCAGCTTGAGCTCTATCCCCATCCCCGTAATCATTGTAATTGCAGCCCAGGATGACAGATTTTAAAAGCTAGTGAAGCCAGGTCCTTAAAGAAGCATGCTTGGTTTTGCTGGTGATTGTATTTATTGTTCAAACTTCTGCATCTTACCGATTTCTCTGAAGTTCCTGCTGAGGCAGTTCCTACACTTTGGCCTTCACCCCCCCCCCCCCCCCGCCCTTCTTCCAAATTGCTTGGCAGCTTTACTCCATCCAAATCTAACCTGGGGTTTTTCAGACCTGAGAAGGCAAAGAGCAAAAGGCCTAAACACGTCATGGCCCGTAGCACGCGAAGACAGAGATCGGGGCCACATGGTCCCTTTCCCGTTGTCCCAGAGGGTCTAAATATAGTTTCCTGGATACACTGCAGGAACACGAGCCTGTTGGAAGAACAAGAATCAGGCAAAAGAAGAGAAAGCGGTTTAATGTGGCTGGAGGTATTTTAACGCCATGGCAACTGTGGAGTCTTCGCTATTATTTAATTCACTTCCTTGGGTCAGGCTATTCTGCCCACCGCCCCACCCCCCACCCCGCACTTCCTGTTGCCATAATCAAATCAGGTCGCCCTGAATTTATGAGTATTCCTCTAACTGCTGTCATGTCTATTTCCGGCAGGATGAGGTTTCTCCTCTCCTCCTTTCCTCACTGGACCTTTGCCTGTGGTGCCCAGGGAGTGAGTTCTTGTTCTCTCTGACCACACACTGAGAATGCTACCATGGCCCCTTTTCACGCTGTCTCCTTCCCCCAAGCCTTTCTTCTCAGTACTCCTAACCCTGCCCCTCCTGCTCTCCCCTCCAGCTTCGGCAGGCAGCTGTCCTTAACACCGTTAGGCACTGGATGAGTGAGAACCATGTCCTCAGAAGAGCCCTTGCCTCCCTCTCCAGGGTCAGGAAAATGTCCACTCCTGCCCTCCCTTTGTGTTTCCTTCCTACTCAGAAAGATGGCACTAGAAAATAAACGCTCAGTTTATTTTCTGGATTCATCCCTTTCAATTTTTCTCCTATGGTGCTGGGCTCTGACTCCTGCCCCACCTACCCTCCCTACCTGCAGGCTGTACAAAGAAGGTCTGAGGTTTTCGTGGACAGCTGGTGGACCCACTGTATCTGTAACAAAGCATTTCATCATCGAGTTCTTGGCTGAACCAAATCACCAAGGAGAAAACTCAACCAAACTACTTTATTGTCATTATCTATGTGTGTCTGTGTAATCATATGGGGGGAGGGGGTAAGCTGAGGGGGAGGGAGCGGTGCCCATATTGGTCAGAAGAGGGCATCTGAATGTACATAGAGTTAAAGTCATTTATAAGCAGCCTGCTGTGGGTGTTGAGAATTGAACTCAAGCTTTTAACTACTGAGCTGCCTCTCCAGCCCAGGAAACAACCCTGTTAAAGAATAACCAGAGTCAAATGAGATTTTATTACTTAAGAGTTCTCAGGCTGAAGATGCACACGCCTGGGATCCAGCGCTCAGGAGATAAGGGCAAGAGGACCAGAAGGTTGGGGCCAATCTGAGGTACATGAGGCTGCCTCAAAAATAAATTTTGAAAAATGAGAAACAAAATTAATATTTTAAAAGTTCCTTCTCGGGGTCAGATATGATAGCACCAGTACCTATAATGCCAGCACACTGGAGGCAGCCACGGGGGATCTCTGCGAAATAAAGGCCAGCCTGAACTACATAGTGAGTTCCAATCCAGCTGGAAAAGACCCTTTCTCAAATCAAAAGGATCTCCTGACCGAGCCTGGAGAGATGGCTCAGCGTTTAAGAGCACTGGCTGCTATTCCAGAGGTCCCCTGCTCAATTCCAAGAGCCCCAGTGGTGGCTCACAACAGTCTGTAACTACAATTCCAGAGAATCCATGCCCTTTTTCTGGTTCCCACAGGCACCAGGCATGCATTTGATACATATACACATATACAAGCAAACACTTATATGCATAAAATAATTATTTTTCAAAAGACTTTCTGGTGTCAAACCTAAACTCCCAGGAGCAGCTGGACATGAAGGATGCTGGGGCTCTTCCAACCCTGATCTGCTGGGTAGGTAGGAATAGTTCTTTACTAACAGCCAATACAAGTGAACCCACATTGGCTAAGTTTCCCCACTGTGTTACACCCCTCTACACACACACACACACACACACACACACACACACACACACACACACAGCTGCGAACTGACATGTTTGTTTACCAGGATACAGGAAGTACCTCAGATACAGAAAGATTGTGGAATTATACTTACTGTGAAAGTGACACCACTTTTGTAAGGGGATGAATCTTGTGTGTTCTCTGGGGGGAAGCCTGGGTGGGGAAATGACTCGACGTAGATGGCTATTTCGATGCTTTTGTAACAGTGGAGGAGGCCTTGTGTTTCCCACGCTGCGTCTGGAGAGACAGGCCACACAGGTGAGGACAGAGGAAGTTGAAACACAGGAGCTTCGAAAAGTCACTCCATGTCCTTCAGTCATGGCTCAGCAGGAGAACACTCTCTGAGCTGAGGTTTGGGAGATGCAGTGATAGGGCCCTATCGGAATGAACCAATGAGGGGCTGAGGGTACGCTCAGCCAGTAGATGCCTCCTGAGCCCACCATGAGGGGGCTAGGAGTAGCAGCAGCATGCTTGCCTAGCATGTGCAAAGCCTCGCACCATAATAACCGACTGACCAAAAGAGATTAATAAGTAGAAACAGAAAATTCAGTGTCCCGTGTGACATGCAAGCAAGTCTCCAGAATACCACGGCTTGGTCCTGGCTATCTTGTGCACATCTATGAGCTAGGAGCAGCCAGCTGCTGCTCTTGCTGCACCGTCTCCGATTAACAGCTTTATTGATTTTTCTAGCCCATGACCACATTGGTAGGGACAGCAGACGACAGAAGAAACTGGTGGGGAGCCAAGTGGAGAGTTTTGTAAAATGAGTTCTCATTGAAGAGCGCTGTAGGAAAGAATGTGATGGATACCTACATGGGGCCAGCAGAACAGTGCAAAAGAGCCCCTTCAGGCTTGGCCAGATCCCAGGAAGAGGACCAAACCTGTGAGAAAAGCTCAGCACTGTTGACAGGAAATGGAATAGTCCTTTCTGCAAAATCATCACCAGCAATGTTCATCTTACATTTGGTTACAGACACTGTTGGGTTCTGGGCTTCCAAATAAGGATCCATCAGGCTAGAGACTTAGCACAAAAACCATTTGTGAAGGTTCAAGCACCCCTTAAAGGCAACGGTTCTCAACCTGTAAGTCAAGACACTTTTAACAAACCTCTTTCTCCAAAAATATTTACATTATGAATTCATAACGGCAGCAAAATTACAGTTCTGAAGTAGCAACAAAAAATAACCTTATGGTTGGGGGGTCACCACAACATGAGGAACTGTATTAAAGGGCCGAAGCGTTAGGAAGGTTGAGAACCACTGCTTTAAGGGACTCAGCAAACATTTTGGCTAAACTTGTGGTCTGTAACCAAGAGGAATGAAAAATAAGGGACTGAGATGGACTGATTAAAGGCTGCCTCCCCTGTGGGAAGAGCTGATGAGTTCCTTCCTGATCCTGCAACAATATGAGCAAGGCCTGGCTCCTCACCCAGTCCCTTCCAGGTGTAGAGGAGATCCATTTCTACAGGTGCAGGGAGTAGACGCTGGTCCCAGACGCGATCAAATTAGCCCCTAGAAAGGCTTTTGTCACAAGTAGACTGCTCAAAGCACGGTGGGCAGTCCTCACTGCTCCAAGAGGACCTTCTCCTCTTGGAGCAAAGGACCTTCTCCTCTGAACCCAAAGACAGAGAGGTAAGACACTTGTGACAGACCCTTCCCCTCCCCCAGCACACATGTCCACCCTCTGGCCATGAGTCTGTGTCTCACTTGTGTTCTGAGCAGACATTTCCTGCCCTGACATTACTCCCCTTTCAGTACAGAAATGAGTTATTCTATAGCTTCCTTCAGTTTTCAGCATTTTGATCTGATATTCTTTGGACACCAGTGTCATGTGTAAAGGAAGTAGTGATATATAAAAATTGAAAATAAGAAGAAATATCATATAGCTTAAAACGAGAAAAAAATGAAGCATTGTAAATGCCTTGTCAAACACTCAGAATAAAGACTAAGGAGAGGTTCCAGAATCTATGGTTTAGAAAAAAAACAGAAAAGAAAAACGAAAAGACTGATGTGGATGTGCATGACTGTAAAGCATTGTTTATTTGCCTGATTTAATTGTTGTCTTGGAGGATGACCACTAACATAGGCCTAGTCCTGGAAGCTTCTAGCCTCCATACAGTCTAGTCTAGGCCTAAAGTGTTTTCCTCTTCTGAGACTTACTATTGAATAAGCTCACCCGTTTTAGTTCTTTCTGAACTCTGGCTGGCTGGTTCAAATCAGTTGTTCTAGCTCAAAAGCCCCTCCTAGATGACCGATTCAAACTTGGTTCTCTCAATTTCTCACTGAATTGCTCTGCTTGCCCTCATACTAACTCTAGCAATCTGTTCTAATCTTCTGGCTCCTTCTCATTCTCTGGCTCATTCTTTCTTCACCTGTGTCTAGCTTGTTCTCTCTTCAACCTCCCTCTGTAAAACTGTCCCAGTGAAACTGCCTTTGAATTCCATGAACTGAACTGCCATGAACTCAGCTCCTCTCAACTCACTGGCTCAACCGAACTGACTGAATAGAACTGACTAGAACTCAAAAATATGCTTGTGTCTGTCTCCTGGGTGCTAGAATTAAAGGCATGTGCCACCATGCCTGGAGCTAAGCTTTTCTTTACCTGAAACTTGCTCTATACCAGGCTGGCCTTGAACTCAGATCTACTTGCCTTTGTCTCCTGGGATTAAAATCTTGTCTGCATTCCAGCTGGATCACACAGACCTAGAAAGATTTTTAGATGTGATCTCTTGCCAGAGCAGTTACGTTCTGAATTAAAATTCCTCTACACAAGACTGTAATTCAGTCACTGGGAAGACAGAGACAGGTATATTTCTGAAGCCTGGCCTACTCTATGAGTTCCAGGCAAGTGAGAAACCCTGTTTTTGTTTGTTTGTTTTTTGTTTTTTAATAGCCATTACCTGAAGGACAACTAGCACATACACACACACTCAGAAAAAAAATCATGTTTCTGTAGTTCATGTTGTGAAGTGATGTAATATGGGGCTGCAGATGGCTTAGAAGTCAACAGCACTTGCTGCTCTCCCAGAAGACCCAAGTTCAGTTCCTAGCACCAACAGCCAAGGGCTCACTACTGCCTGCAGCTCCAGGGTTCCAATACTCTCTGGCATCTTTAGGTACCCCTCACAGACATAGCATACACCCACTCACACCACTTTTTTTCATTACATTAAAATTTTAAATTATAATCCGAAGGAATTCTTTCATCTTTCACTGCAGGAACAGATTTCTGCGGCGCCTAAGGGACCATGTACCTACTCTCATCCCTAAGACTGACCTCAAAGGGGCTAGAAGACTTCAGAACAGTGTAGCCTGAGCCACTGTGTACAGAGGTGTAGCCTAGACTAAAATTCCAAAGGGTAACCCTAAACCAGAGAAGCCCCTGCCTGTGTGGCCTAATATTCAGGAAGAAGAACTCATGCTGCCAGAGTGGCCTCCCTGGCTGTTTGAAGTTGGGGTGACCAGGAACCTAAACCTTCTAACTGGCCATCCACAACCGTCCTCTTTCTAAAGGAGTGAGAGTGGAGCTAAAATTCCTGATAGTATTTGGGGGCTAATGTCTCCATGCTTCTCTTAAATGCTTTTTCCCCTTTAAGACTGGATTTCTCGATATAGCCCTGGCAGACCTGGAACTCGCTCTATAGACCAGGAAGGCTAGCTTTGAACTCAAGAGATCTGCCTGCCTCTGCCTTTCTAGTGCTTTCTAGTGCTGGGATTAAAGCCACCGGCTTCTTCGTTGTTATTATTATTATTATTAACTGGCTGGCGGGGATGCAGTTCAGTTGGTAGAGTGCTTGCCTAGCAAGGAAGAACCTGGATTGGCTCTCCAATATCATATAAACTCAGCATGCTGGCCAATGTTAGCAATTGCAGTGCTGGGGAGATGGAGGCTGGAGGACCGTTAGTTCAAGATCATCCCCCTCTACACAGTGAGTTAGAGACCTGGACTACAGGAGACGCTGCTTTAAAACAAAAACAAACTAAAGGCATTTAAGAGAATGGGGCGGGGCCTCGCTGACTCCCCCAAGGCATTGGAAGTGCCTTGAAATCCTGCCTCATTCATTGCTCAGAAAACCAACTGGAACAACTCTCTTTGCTTCCTGCCCTACCCCTCCCACCCGCCGTGGCGGCTGTTCTTGGCAGAAGGCCAGACCGACACCCGGTAATTCCACGGTACATTGTGTACATCTGCATCCATTTAACCCGCTATTTAAAGTGGTCCTTTGCTGCCACCTGTAAGAGGTAGAGGCACAATGACACTCTTAAGTGGCTGGGCTGGGAACTGGGGTTTTCTTCCCTCAAAGACGCTTGAGTCTGTGAAGAGGCTGGCATTTAGAGAGACATCTAGGGACATCACACGAACAGGACCGGAGGCGAGAGAAGCAGGCGCGCTAGACTCAGGGTCCTGGCTCCGGCTCTCCGCTGGGTGGCTCCATCTCCAAGACAAGGGAGAGTAGGAAGCTGCCAAGCCCCGGGTGCCGCCTGATTACCAGCCTGCTGCCATTTAAGTTTGGTGAATTCCTGGATCTTCCCTGGGGCGCCGCGAAAGGGGGTGGAGCCTGGAGACTTCTGGGTGGGACGCGCAGTGGTGCGGCATCCGGGGCGCAGGACGCCCCCTGGAGTCTAGGAAACTGGCTTCTGGAGGCGCCTCTGGGCCGCGGCGGGGCACCTGCGCTCCTGCGCGCGGCACTTGGCAGCCCCGGAAGCTGTCAAGCCGGGTGCAGCAGGGCGCGAGGGCGACAAGAAGCCGAGGCTCGGGAGCCTCAGAAACGCTTCCCCAGCTCCGCGTGAGCTAGCTGTCCTGGAGGGGGACAGTGGTAGGGACGCCCCGCACGGCGCACTCCCAAGTCGCCGGTGACACATCGGGGGGCATCAGGCGCCCCGAGGTCCCCACCCACCCCAGGGCGGGTACCCCTGCGGTCCCCAGTGTTAGCGAGCAGCCGGCGGCGACCTGAACCGCGTGGCTGGCGAGCAGTGAAGCGAGCCAAAAGGTAGACGCCGCGGGGCCGGCCCACAGCCTGGAGGAGGCGGCGCGGCCCCGGGGCGCCTCGGGTTCTAAGGATCCTCACTTCTGGGAAAGGACAGGGAACTGTCAATCAACGAGGGAGGGAGCGCACCGGCGCCGGGTGATGTCAGCGGATCAGCTGCTCCCTAACAAAGAGGGGGCATCAGAGGAGAAAGTTGCCGCCGCGGCAGCACCCCGGAGCCTCGGGGGCCGGGGACGAAGGGAGACGAGTCGGGGGCGGCGGCTGCGGCAGCCGCGGCAGGAGGAGGAATCGAAAGGACTGTAGGGGGAGGTAGCGCGAGCCGCCCGGACTGCTCCTCCTCTTCCTCCCCCTCCTCCTCCTCCTCCAAACTCGCAGGGCTTAGCCCCGGCGCTCGCTCAGCCGCCGCCGAGCATCCGGAGGGACGGCAGCCAGCCGCACCGCCCCGGGCAGGGCAGGGTCGCAGCCGCCATGGACAGCGACGACGAGGTGGTGGAGGAAGCCGTGGAAGGTAGGAACGGCCAATTCCTCCAGGACCCGGGGCTGGGGGCTGGGGGGAGGCGCCTAGGGCCGCGGGCGCGAAAGAGAGTGTGCGGAGCGCGCGGGGCCGAGCCGGGGGTCACCGCGGTCCCCGAGCGGGTGGCGGGTCGCCCGGCTCGGCCGGGGGCGCGCGGGGCGCGGGCGGGGGGAATGGGGCCCCCGGAGGTCCGCGGCCCTGAGGAGCCTGGGCCCCTGCATCCCGCCGGGCCCCGGCAGCATCCTCCCCGGGAGCTGAGCTGCCTAGCACCTTGGCCTTAGTACTCGCGGGGGATGGAGGATGGGAGGGCGCCGGAGGGCAGCCCCCTCCAGGCGTTTCAGCCACCTCGACTCCCCGCCCCCCGCCTGCCCTTTAACTGTGGGGGAGTCGCGGCGTCCCTGCGGCCACCAGAGCCGTGTCTAGGCGGGTCTCCCATCGCGACGCACATGGCAGCCCGAGCCGCTCCTCGGGGCGGGGGGGGGGGAGAGGAAATCGTGGCTGGGTAACACACCCCGCTCCCCGCGCTCCGGAGGCGCCTGGCCCGGGTCTGCGCTGCCCCTGGGCGAACTCAGCCGTCCGCCCCCTCCCCCCGCCGCTTCCGAGCCGGGCGCAGCCGCGCGCTGCCGCCGCTCCAGCCCCGACCGAAATTGCTGGGTGACACTTAACTTTCTGAATTCCGAGCTGTTGGCTGAGGGTGATATCACCGCCTGGGTGTCAGGTTTCTCCGCCCCTTCTCCCCTCCCCCGACCTTTGTCGCCACAATGTTTTGCTGAGTTTCTCCGCCTCTTTTTTTTTTTTTTTTTAGTCCCCTACTTCCAAAAGACGCCTTGGGAACGTTATACAATCTCGTTGTTTGTGTCATGGGAGGTTATGATTTTGTAACAATGAGCACGGGAAAAACACTCTTGAGCGTTTTTATTATTTATTTTAGTCTATCCCAGATACTGTTCTCGTGATGTTTTGCAAGACTGCGTAGTGTTGTTCCAGAATTTGTTAAAAGGGAGCATCTCAGTAAATGAATTTAAGTCGTTGGCTGAGTCTGGTTTTGATCTAATTTGTATAAACAGGTCTGACGAATGATAAAGAAAATATAAAGTGGCAGTGCTTCACAAGTGCGTTTGGATGTGTATTTATTAGTGCTACGTGGGGAAAAAAAATCCCATTTTGATGTGTTCATAAATATAACTACTTTTGCAGGCTGCTGAAGGTTTAGGGTGAGATGAAGTAGGATAATTTTTGAATTCCTGGAAAGGAATCTATTCTAATTTAAGTTGTAAATCTTACTTCTTCATTTAGTGTTGAAAAAAAAAAATTTAAGTGCATGGTTTTACTTGTAAAAATATTGTGAATTCACAGAGCTTATATTTCTCTAACGAAACCCAGTGTTGGGTTTTAGTGAGGCCCAGCGCATTGTTTGAACCAGCAATAGGAAGCCTTTAACTTTCAAAGTTATTGACTTCTTGTACATTTATTTTCTTATCTGTTTGTTTGTTGTTTTTTCAAGACTGGGTTTCTCAGTGTAGTCTTGACTGTCCTGGACTAGCTTTGTAGACCTGGCTAGCCTCTCACAAGAGATCCAACTGCCTCTGCCTCTGCCTCTCCAAGTGCTGGGTTTACAGGCATCCGCTGCCATGCCAGGTTTGTTAGGACAAAAAAAGTGTGTTAATGAATTGCTGGTGTTGCTCTCATTCCTCTGGGTTGTTTTGTTTTGTTTAATAGTATTTTTATAAGGTTTGTTTGGGGTTGTTGCTGATTTTACTTGTTTATTTCATGTGGAATGGTGCTTTGCTTGCATGTCTGTCTGTCTGTGTGAGGGTGTCATATTCTCTGGAAGGAGTTACAAACAGTTATGAACTACCATGTGGGTGCAGGGAGTTATACCCTGATCCTCTGAAAGAGAAACCAGTGCTCTTAACCACTGAGCCATCTCTCCAGCCCCTCCTCATGTTCTTTCACTTAAAAAATTTTAAAAACAAACCTTGATCACAGGCTGTGCTTTCAGTCCAAGCCACCTCCCCTTGTGCTGCTGTTTAGAAAATGTGCTCGTTTATGATTCTGGTAATGGCATGTGAACAAAAACCAGGCATGGTGGGTGGCACACAGCTGCATGTGGAGGTGGAGGCCGGAGATCAGGTGTTCAAGGTCATCCTTAGCTGCATAGCAAGTTCAAAGCCAGCCTAAACTGTATAAGACCCTGTCTCAAAGTTAAAAAAAAAAAAAAAAAACTTAAAAGTATGTTTCCATGTTGATTGTTAGTCCAGTGGATTCAAAGCACAGAAGTTTCTTTCCATACAGGGGGAAAGGGCTCATTAGAGCAAGAAAGGGCTCATTACCGTTAATAATTATGCTATGACAGCTGGCTTAAACCTACCTGGCTTGTGAATTTTACCTAAGAGTAAACAAGTAGAATAACTTTTCTTGTTTTGCTTTTTGTGAATTTTTGTTTTGCTTTTTGAAACAAGATCTTCATAGCCTGGGCTGGCTTTGAACTTGGAGCATTCTTGGGTGTAAGCAACTATAGCTGGATTTTTAAAAGAACAACAAAACATTTATTTATTTTTATAAATAAATATTTTATAAATGCTTGCCTATTTTTAAATAGGCAAGCAATAGACCAACTGAGCTACATACCCCAGCCCGCCTTAGACACACCTCAGACAGAGATTCGCAGGATGCCTGGAGCACGGGCGAGCTTGCAGAAGCTGCATCCCTGGGCCTTTCTCCAGATACTGTTGGCCTTGGCACTTTGCACTGCTCTTTGCTTAAGATTTACCACACGTCTCTGAACTGATTTGAACTGGCTGTGATCTTTTCCTAAATAGAAAGTAGTTTGGGTACCTTGGTGCTTCATTATCTTCGCCAGCTACTCCTCTCTCTGCACACACATTGTCTTTTCCTTGTCACAGCTGTTATTATCATCATCATCACTGCTGCACTTGTCTAGCTCTTATTATGTGCAAATTCTGTGCTAAGTGCTTTCCAGACATTATCCATCCAGTCTTAGGAGGCGGGTACTTATATTATCCTTATTTTTCAGAGGACTTAGAGAAGACACCTGTCAAAGAAGAGACACAGGCTAGACTTGTGAAATTCCTTTGTCAATTGCCCTAGCATTCTTCCTGACTCCAGCCTTTCTACATTTCTTCCTTTCCTTCCTTCCTTTTTTCTCAACGATATCTCACTCTGTATTTTATGGTCTGGGCGAACCTGGAACTCACTATGTAGCCCAATCCTTCTGCCTCGGCTTCCTGAGTGCAGAATGATGGCATGAACCACCATACCCAGCTACATCTCTTATCTTATTAAAGTATTTCTCTTTACAGTTTTTTGCTTAGATTTATTTTATGTATATGAATGTTTTTCTTGCACGTACATTTGTGCAGCGTGTGCATTCTGGGACTGGCATTGTAGACATCAGTGAACCACCATGTAGGTGGTGGGAGTTGAACCCCTGGTCTCTGCAAGAACAACAAGTGTGCTTAACCACTGAGCCATCACTCCAGTCCAGCATTTCCTTTTAGAGAAATTCGTTTTTCTTAAATTAACGAGTCAGCCAAGCATGTGAAATGCTTGGTGACTGAGCTGAGAAGCCATAGTTGATGCATGATATCAATGCTATCCTTTGTGATTCTGTTGATTCTGAGGTGGCTTCTGATAGGAGTTAGTCTATGTTGGGGCTCTCCCTGCTCCCCATCCCCGGAAGGATCATGACCATCTTTCCCCAAGGACAAAAGGAGCTGTGGGGGATGGGGGAGAGGAAGCAGATCAACTTTATTCCAGGAGTAAGGTGAATTTATAGAGGGGGTGGGTAGGGAAATCCTGGGTGGCCGAAGGTCATTGGCTGAGGGCTAGGTCATTTACATAGGGAGGCATTCCAGGAATCCCAGGTGCTTGCTGGACAGGTTCTACCCGGAGAAAGGGAGTTAGTTGGGCCAGTAATTTCCCTAAAGTCTATAAGGCATTCCTCAGGTGAAGGGCCTCCAGGGAGAGAAGAGTAAACCCTCACTGACAAAGGGAATCTGCCATTTCGCACCGAGCTCAGGGCTTCTCGGTAATGTCAGACTTCAACCTTTGAAGCAGGGTTTCCCGGCAAGTATATTTCAGAAAAATATGTTGGGAGACTTTCAGCCTCCAGTTCAAACTTCTCCTTCCTCCCTCTGAGGAGGACTTGAGGTCTCGATGTGGCATTGTAAGCTGGTGACGTTCTTTTTGATTATCTCCCTCCCCTTGGGTACACACCTCACGCTGTCATCTGTGGCTAGCCTAGAACTCGTTATATAACTTAACTCGGGCTAACCTCAGACCATCCATGATCCTCCTGGTCTCCCAAGTGCTGAGGTTAGCATCATGCCTTACTGCCTGGTAGAGTTCTAAAGACAAGGTGGATCAGTCCCCCGGGGAAAGGACTCGCGTCAGGAAGAAGCAATGTGGTACCGGTATCTGCCCGGCTTCTGGATGCCAGTAAGCTTTGGGCTTCAGAGTACCGGCAGTTCACTTGAGCCCTCACTTTGACATTCCTACCCCAGTAACTCTAGGCTGTCTTGGAACTATGTAGCACAGACTGGCTCTCAATCCTGACTCTCCTGCCTCACTCTCCTAAGAAGCTGGGTTTAGAAAATAGGCTGCTACCCCTGGCCATCAGTGTGGCTTTTTAAAAAACAAAGCCAAACAAAACATGGGTGAACAAAATAGTTCATAAGTAAAGGCTGCCAAGCCTGCCATTCTGAGTTCAGCCCCTAGTACCCACGGGGAAGAAGGAGAAAAAAATGCTTGTTGTCCTCCAGTCTCCCTATTTGTGGCAGGCTTGAGCTTACCTGTGCATGTAATAAATAAATACATGTAACACGAGTAAATAAATGGAACATTTTTGCCAGACACGGTGACCCACACCTGTTATCCTAGCACTTGGGAGCCTGAGGTGGGAGATTGCTGCAAGTTGGAGGCCAGCCAGCCTGTTGGTAAATTCCACATTGCGGGGAAGGAGGGAGGAATAGCGACATGCGTGTGCACACCTTGAGGCTAACAATTCCTTGCAGCCTAGAGGAGTGGATGGGCTAAGACTTCACTGAAGAGGTGGCAGAACTGAGCTGAGAGAGGGGCTTGGTAAGCGAAGGTGAGAGAGGTTCGGCCCTGACCGGAAAATACTCTTACTTCAGCTGAGGCATGAGGCTGAAAAGAAGGCAAGGGGGAAGCTGGGAAGGGAAGCTGGCCCTTGGGCGGAGAGCATAGGCTGGGGGGCGGAGAAGGACAGCCAGGTCTCTGCTGGGGAAGTTGAGCTGAGGCCATCACCTAGTGGCTCTTGTGGTATCAGACGTGCAGCTGTGAGGGTAGAAGAAAAAGCCTGGAAATGCACGAGGGACATTGAAGAGGGAAAGCACTCAAAATGGGAAAACACCAGAGTCCTCAGAACAAGGGACCAAGATGAAAACAAGAGGCTCCATGTCCTACTGTCTGCGCCCCCTCAAAACAGCCAGGGTTATTTCTATTAACAGCCCCCGTACTGTCCATGCCCGTCTCTCTTATGCGTCTCTGTTGTGTGCCTGGGACAGGGCGCTGACTGTTGGGGAGTGTGCCCTTTCCACGTGGGCCACACATCAAAACCATGACCCTCCCCAGCTCACAACTGAGCCTTTCGGAACTGCTGTGAACACATCATACAGAAGGCATGCTCCCTGCATTAATAAGCTTGCCTCTTCCTAGAGGATTTTTGTGGAGGGGCCCTGGGGAGCAGGGTTTTGCCAGCAAAATTAATGATAAGGGTCAGGGTCTCTTGTCCTGAGGGAAATGTGCACACAGCACTCTCAGATCTCTGTAAGTGGGAGGCAGTCAGTGACCCATCTCTGATCCAAGGCCAACATCACAGCATCACAACATCTTACCGAGTTAAGAAAAAACAACAACAAAACTCCTCTGCTCAGAGTTGACTTTGGGGAAAATGCTTACCTTTCTGTTCGCTCAGTAGAGAAAGATACTTAGGACAAAATGGGGAGAAAAACTAAGCATATTACTTTTTCTTCTCTCTGGCTACTGTTCAGTCTTTCTATGGACAGATCCTGCGTGCCTTGCTTGCTGGGGCTGTGTTGTTAGCACAAAGCGGCCATTCCAGTGAACTTGGCCTATTCTTTGGGCCTGGTGCCCACCTTCTGTGTAGTGGGAACTGGCCTGGAAGGTGGTTGGCTGACTCGGCGCATTCTGTAGTCTTCAGCAAGGGCTAGAGTTTCTACACTGAGTTAGGCGGTGCAGGCAAGGGAGTTTTCGACCAGGATATGGTGTTGAAAATGTCAGCAGTCCTCTATAAGGAGCCTAAGCGTTGCTAGTAGATTGTGTGTGTGTGTGTGTGTGTGTGTTTTAAGGTAATTTTTTTTTTAAGTTGAAAAGAGGAGACAGGTCATCACAGGACACCATTGGCTCAATAGTGCACAGTCATTTACATGGTCATAAAACTAGAAACATTTATTTTTTTAATATGTTTTCTTTTTTTATCAAACTTGGGTACTGGGATAAAGGTTATTTTCTTGCAAGTACCTAATGCACTTTGAATATATTGCTTCATACTTCCCTTAGTCCTCTTCGTTCGCCTAAACAGTTTCTCTTTCACTTTCTTTGCGCACCACTCCCTTTGAATTTTCGAGACCGAGTTGCTCTGTATAACAGAGCCTTGGCTGCCCTGGACTCGCTTTGTAAAGCAGGCTGGCCTCGAACTCACCAGATCCACCGGCCCCTGCCTTTGGAGTGCTGGGATTAAAGGCATGTGCCACCACCCAGCCCTCACTTTCTTTTGTAATGACTCCTGTTATTTATGTGTATGCTGGTGCCCTGTGAGGGCAGGAAAGGGTGTGGTACCCATGGAGCTGGAGTTGCAGGCGTTGGCCAGTAGCCGGTGTGGTGCCGGATAGAACAGAAAGCTACTTTAACACCACCTCTCCAGCTCTTAGAGGTGCTACCTCGACATGGAGAACGAGCGCCCAACTTGTGGGCCTTTCTCTAGAGAGAGAGTGAATTGGTGGGCTTGATGTGGGGGCCTTTCAGCAATCACGCAGGCATTTAGAGTGGTCAGCAGGCTCTTGCGGGTCACGTGGCAGTGTGTTGTAAGCTTTAAAAGAGGTAACAAAGCACTTAGCCCAACCCCCCAGTTCTCAGAACAGTAGCCTCACGGTTGTTTTCTCTGGATATAGAGACCTCCTCTCGGTTAGGCTGGCCTCTGAGGCTGAGCTACCGCATAACCTTGCCGTCCTAGCAGCCTTTGAGTAAGAAACGTGCCAGGATCTCTCAAAAACAGCAGCATTGTTACAAAGTAAATCTCTTTCTTCCCTTGGTTTTTCTGTTTTGCAAGGGTTTGGTTTTTGTTGTTGTTGTTGCTGTTGTTTTGATTGGGGCTGTTGGTTCATTCGGTTCTGTTGCGGTTTGTGTCAGACGCCCAATGTTACACAGCCCAGGCTGGCCTGACTTTGCTACCTGCTGAGGCTGCCCTGATCTTCCACTCCCCGGTTGTAGGGTGGCAAGCTTTCGCTACCACGCCCAGCCTGTTTGGTTCTGCTGATGTTTGGGCTAGTTACTCAGCAGTTTCACACTGCCTGGAAAACTACAGTAAGTGTGGACGTTTCGGACGCTGTCTCATTTCTAATCTTTTCATGGCTTACACCGAAGGATGCAAAACAAACCAAGACAAGATGGAAATCCTGCTGAGGGTTCACAGGTTTCAGAACTTTCATGCGCAGACAGGCTAGCAGTGAACAGCCACCTCCTCAATGCACAGCGTCCCCTGAGAAGTGGATGGCATTCAGGATCCCCCAGGAAACAGTGAAGGGGTGCCTTCTCTGTGGGCTCATTGCAGGAGGGGTCCACACAGATCAGTCGTGGAACAGGGGTGAGCTTTTCATTGTCCTCTCCCCTGGGGTCAGAGCTGACTTCCTCCTGCTTTCGGTACAGGGACACCTTCCGTTTTCCCTTAATGTCTTGAGTTCAGTGCGGAGGGTAGCACACCTTCAGTGTTTGATTCAGAAATAGGCCAGGGAGGAAGGAAAATGGGATGGATCCCACTGGCTTTCTTCCCCCTTCAGTGTTCACGTTTATCATCATGTTTCTCTTGGTTTACAGTAGAAAACAGTTTTATTAGCAACAGTCACTGTTTAAAGAGTGTGAACCTTTTTCTACTGTGGGAGTATTTCCCGCACATCAGTAATTACTCTCCTGAGAGACTAACCCAATTATTCTTATATCTCCACCTAAATCAAAAGTAGGACACTAAATCCATAGGCATGTTAATGGCTACATTTAATTTATTTCAATGTTCCGTAAGAGAAAGCTTTTGGCTCGATATTGAGTATTTTTTTATTAAAAGAGAAGAAAGTAAATTTGACGTCATCAGTGGATAGTAAGAGAATAGTTGTCCAAATTCTTTCCTGTGACTCCGTTAGGATTACATGATGTAATTTCTTTCTACCTGAAGAAAGCAAATTTGGACTAGTTCCCTGCTGACCATTGATTTTCCTGAGCCTTTTCATAGGAAAAGTTTGTGTTCAAAAAGAAAGGAACATATATTTAAATGCGTATGTGTCTTTTCAAAGCCCTGGGGTGCTGAGAGTACTGTCTGTGCTTGCCCGGGACCCTAGGGACCCAGTTAGGTTCCCAGCACCCCCCTGGTGGCTCACACCCACCTGTAACCCCTGGTCCAGGGGCTCCAGGGGCCCGTCTGGCCTCTGAAAGCTACATGTGTGTGGTATGTATGAACTCAACCAGGCACACACATCCACATGGTAAACAAATAAATAGTGGCATGTGTTGTTATACTGTGTTCTTGGTAGCTCATCCCTTGTAAAGTCAGAGTGATAAAATGTATTTTTTTTGCTGTTATTGCATGTTTCAGTAACTGATAATATAAAGAACGATTTTCTTTATGATTGCTTATCATCTCTTATAAGAGACAACAGCCTTCTACTTTTATTTTATTTTATTTTATTTTATTTATTTTTTTAATTTTGCAGGGCTGGGTGTTGTTTGGGTTCTCAGGCATTCTGTTTAAGCACCCTACGAATGAGTTGTGTCCTGGGCCTGGTTCTTCATCATCTTATAATAAAATTTTTAGGTGATTAAAGAATTCATTGTGGTGGCACGGTTTGTGTTTTCATGCCAGTGGGCCATCTGGAAGCCACATTTTAGTATTTCATATTTTCACCCATGATCCAGGTTGTTAACCCAGGGGAGAAGCCAGGAGGGTAATTACTGCCTTTATTTTCACTCAGCTTTGTAAAATCTACTCACCCAGATAACTGGGGATACTAGTTGTGGATGGGCTGGGGGCTCCTGGGGTTTGTGAAACATGTGGGAAGAAAGGTGCTTTGGGCAGTTTGTAACCAGGAATCACAGGAGGTCAAAGGTGAATCACTGTAAGCACTGTTCCTGGAGTCCAGGATGACTGTTTGAGTGGCAGCGTGGGCACGTTCGTCTCCACTTACAGTGTCATCGCTCTGACACATATGGAGCATGACAGACTACCGTTTAACATTCACGGCAGAGATGGTTTTTATAAAGTCCAGCACTTAGGGTTCGCTTAAGGTTAAGCTAAGAAAAGCTCTCAGTAATAATGTTTTAGGCACGTGCCTTTCCTTTGTTGTGTGAATGTCAAATAAAATGGAGGGTCCGAGATTCTACAAGTGGTCAGTGCCAAACTCCAGGATAACCTATGAAATCATACTCATGCTTACAACATGGAAGAACTGCAAAGACAGTGTACGTGACAATCAGACTGTAACTCAGTGCCATCTGAGCCACATTTCAGTTGAAGATGAGCAGCTGGGCACATTCCTTTTGAGTACTATAGGGGAACTTGGAAAGTGGTACACAGCGATGCAGCTGGCCCAACCGATAATACATCCCAGTCCCAGGGAAAAGGCATGCCCTATGTCTGCATATGTGCCCCAGGCCTTTCTGCATGAACCAGTCAGTTCCCGAAGTACACAAAGCATCGAGCAGGTGTTCCTCAGGCAGGGGTGAGAAAGTTCTGTGTGCTTCATCCTTTCAAGACCAGGAAGGAGGGACGGCTCAGCAGTTAAGAACCCTTAAAAGGGACTTGAGTTCAGCTCCCAGCACCCAGGTCGGGGAGCACACAACCATCTGGAACTTCAGAAGCAAGGCGATTGGTTCCCTCTTCTGGCCCTCACACAGGAAAGGGGCATGTTGGCTGTTTCTGAGACTTGTCTGACCATGGCCACATGGCATGGCTGGTGTTAATGTGTGCCCTGTGTTTTTCTTTCCCCAGGGCATCTGGATGATGATGGGTTACCACACGGCTTCTGCACCGTCACCTACTCCTCCACAGACAGGTTTGAGGGCAACTTCGTGCATGGAGAGAAGAACGGACGCGGCAAGTTCTTCTTCTTTGACGGCAGGTGGCGTCGCTGTGCTGTTTTGTTTGGGGGTGGGGTCCCCAACTCTCTCAAAGGAAAAAAAATGATACAGACCCAAGAATTTAATTAATTAATTTAGCTTGTGTAGACCTCATGCAAAAGGTGAGAGTCACCCCAACATGTAGGCAAGGCCTTGGTGACCAGAAATGACAGTGGTGGCTGTGCGGAAGCCAACCTGAGGTGTGCTGAGCCTGGGGTGGTTCTGTCTAGTGACATTCCGCTAGGCCAGATCCAGCGGCATGGCCACCCAGTTCAAAACCTATAACGGAGCCCAGTGACATCACAAAAAGTGGCAGGCAAGAACAGGCAGCCAACGCTGTCCTCGGACCTCCACGTGCACCTGCCGTGGCGTGCCCATCCCCAAGTGCACAGGCACGTTCATCGTATGTATACGCACACACATTGTATGCACACACACACAGGCACAAAGACAATGCCCCCTGGGTCCCCAGGGGTTTCTTTCGAGGCATGAGCTCAATGCTGCCTCTTTCAGAATCCCTATGTCCAGAAGGTAACTCTCCTGCTCCGTTTCCATGGCAATTTAATCATAGCTTTTTTTTTTTTCCAGAAAGTGTCAGTCTTTACTCTCTGCCAAGACTGATTCTTTTTGTGTTCATTCAACAATGTATGTTTTTATAAAAGGCTTTTATTTCCCCTCCTCACCTAAGGAGAGGCTCCTTGAGTGCAGAATCGCCATCCATGACATCATCTATGCGTTATGACCCTTTTCCTTAAGTTGACACTTTAACATGACAATGGTAAAGTTCCCGGGAGCTGAAAACAGATTAGAATTTATCCGGACAGCTATGTGCACGCATGCACTCGCGAGCATATCCATGCGTACGGCCAGACGCACTATAGAAGGGGCCTTGCTCAGCTTGCCCATCCCACCTCTGAGGGCTGAAGGGGTTGGCTGGAGTAGCTTTAGCAGATGCTTAGGGCTCGTTCACCTTCCCTGGCTCTGAGTATTAGCTAATAGTGCACATGTCTCCAAAGAGCGAGCCACAACCTAATTTGTTAGAGATGGGATTTGAAAGTAGAATTCAGATTCATTTTTTAAGTCTCTTTCTCGACTCTGGCATTGATGAGGACATACCAGCAGATGTCTAACCTCTTGCTATTGGGGTATAGTGTTCTTACCTATGAATTGAGACCTGAAAACCATGAAGCAATAGTTACAAAAAAAAAAAAAAAAAAAAAAAAAAAAAAAGGAAAAAAAGCAGTGTTACATTTTTGAGATTTGTTACTGACCACATCCATAGCTGTCCCCGAAAACTGCAGGTCGGACATACCTGCTAGAGAAAAGAGAGGCAGAAACTTCTCAGTACCCAAACTATGAAGAAAAGCCAAAGTTTCTAAATACCTTTGTATATTCAGATATTATAGAGATAAGCACCAAATGAAGAGAGAGTAATATTTGCTCTCTGCAAATAAAATGCAGGTACATCAGTTGGGGTGAGAAGCTGCTAAATTTCTCCATTGTTTCAAGTTATATTTCCTAATTTCATTATTTCTGGAAACTTGGCCCCTCACAAAATGAGCTGTGATTAAAAACAACAACAACAAAGATTTTAAAAAAATAAAAAGGCCTGTGTATGTGAGTAGAAAGGAATGTGATTAAACTGATGTTTTCACTTCCCCCAAGTGGTCCAGGGTTTGCTTCAGGTGCCATTACCAGAAAAATCAATTCACAGACCTTTCTTTGTTATGTCTTAATATCTTGAGGAGTCTGCCAAAATGCTGAAAGGAAACACAGGTTAAGAACATTAAAACTGGGGCTAGAGAAATGCTTCCATGGTTAAGAGAACTTTTGCTGCTTTTTCAGAGGAACTACATTCAATTCTCAACACACATTAGAAGGCTCACAACTATAACTCCAGATCCAAGAGATCACACACTTTCTTCTGGCCTACAAACACACACACACACACACACACACACACACACACACACACACCACACACACACACACACACACACACACACACACAGATCAAAAAATAAAATTAAAACAGAGCTGGAGCCATTAATGGTGGCCTACATCTACAATTTTAGCACTTGGGAAGTGGAGGCAGAATCAAGCTCATAGTCATCCTCAGCTACATAGTGAGTTCAAGGCCAGCCTGAGTACATGAGACCTTGTCTCAAAATAAACAACAGTAAAATACAGAGGTGAGCATGGTGGTACAAGCTTGTAACCCCAACACTAAGGAAACAGAACAGAGGGACCCTGTGTTTGAAGCCAGCCTGGGCTACACAGTGAGCCCCTGTGACAAAAAAGAAAAAAAAAGAGGGGGGTGGAGGAGGGAAAGAAAGTGGGTGGGGGAGGGGGGAGAGTGAAAAGGAATGTTGTTTTCATAAAGTCAATCAGATACTTTAGAGAAGCATAGTGAAAAACTGTACTTCAACATAAAAGGTATCTATTCCTTTTCTCATTCAATTCTGCCATTCGTAAATTATTGCAGAAAGAGAAGCAAATTTCTTGCATCCCTAAAAATGCAGTTGTGAGGGCTCTGGGATCTCACTGAGCTGTAGACCCTTGCTGTCCTGCTGTAAGTCAGCTGGGCAAAGAAGAAAACAGCTCTTTGTCATGTGAGGAGAGTGAGCAAGGGCTCACAGGCAAAGAGGCAACACAAGCAATGAAAACAATTGGGACTGAGATCAAAACAAGATGGCGCAGCCCCGCTGGGTGTAGAGGCACCTCCTTTAATGCCAGATCTTGGGGAGCAGAGGCAGGCAGATCTCTGTGAGTTCAAGGTCAGCCTGGTTTGTGCAGTGAGACAACTGGGACTACACACAGAGACCCTGTGTAGGGAAAAAAAAACCCAAGCAAATGTGATTCAGTGGGGGAAAGCTCTTGATGACCTGAACTGGGCTCCCAGGACCCTATTAACTCATCTGAAATGTATGCCTTTAAGATTTGATCATGAACCTGAGAGGCATTGGCATGATTGTCTGTTGGGATAATACCCAAATATATACAGGAACATTTTGAAGGCTGCTGAAACTCTAAAGTTGCCAGGACTAGCAAAGGCAAACTTAGAATACTTGGTTAAATTAAAAGTTCTGACAACAGCCAAGCACGGTAGCCCATGCCTGTAATCCCAGCCCTCTGGGAGGCAGAGGCAGGCAGATCTTTGTGCATTCGAGGCCAGCCTGGTCTACAGAGTCCAGGACAGCCAAAGCTACACGGAAAAACCCTGTCTCAGAAAACAAAACAAAACAAAACAAAATTGGTTCAGACAGCAAAACATAGTTTTGTATTTATATCTTGCACTCAGTATTGGGACATATAAACCCCTGCTGAAGTTTATAACCTGTCTGAGGTCCAGACTTCACTGGGCCTATTTACCTCACCTGACAACTCCTCCCTGCACTCTGCCGGGCCACCCCTGTTGATTAGCTATCCTTCACTAGCCGGCTCCCTCTTTTTAATTGTGTGAGTCTAATGACAGTTGAGTCTCATTAACTCAGCGTCACTGAATTTGGAGTTTTGATTATTTATGCAAAGGCGATGTTAAAGCATACTTTATTCCTTCCATGAATTTAATAAGCCTATTTGTCATTGATAATACAAACAAATGGGAAAGAGATCTATTTATCCCCTCGGGAGACCACAAGTAGCGTAATTACAATGAAATGGGGAGCTGCCGCTGTTCAGGCTGTGCACTTCATTTAACGATTACAGATCGTTCCCAGTCATAAGACTGAGGCCCTACTGGGCCTCGTCGGGAACGGCCTGCCGGGTCCCCACACCTCGCTTTGTTCCGCCTGCCCCAGAACATGATGTGTACTCTCCTTTCCTCACTGGGTATATCAGTGCACGCCTGTCTAGGCCAGCACACACTGTACGCTCGGCCCGGCGCAAGGCGTGTGTTTGGCCAGCCCACCCCGTCTGCAGCGTTATCCTGTGGGCCCTTTAGCAGGGTGTGCTCCCCACCAGGTTCTGCCAGGCTGCGTGTACTCTGGGCGGTGCTCACTACGTCGAGAGCACGCCTCAAAGTGCTTGCTGGCTGAATCTGGAAGAAGAGCTGCTCTTTGTTCCTGAGCATCTTAGGTTTGGTTTTTTAATTTTTCGAGCACATCTGTTTAGTTTTGTGCACCCGTGTTATACGTAGGGCAGTGTAGGTGCTGAGGCCTGTGTGTGGAAGTCAGTATAACTTGCCTCAGTTGGTTCTTTCCTTCCGTGATATATGTCCAGGGGGTCAAACTCAGACCCTCAGGTTTGGTGGCAAGTGCCTTTACCTACTGAGCTGTACTGCTGGCCCTTACAGTTTTAAGTTTTTTAAATGATTTGAGCCGCCCTTTCTTTTGTTCCACATGGAATTTTTGGTAAACTTGCTTCCATTGCACAAGGACATTTGGCAGAAACCATATTTCTGAACTTCCAAATGTATTTTCTGAGGACGGAGGTAGGAAAAGAAGGGTGAAGCTGCCGTGAACATTCTGCGAGCTTTCTCCTGGTCCAGCACCATAGGGCCCAGCCTCTCTCAGGCTGCTAATGGGTTGAGCCTTCAATCTTTCTCTTTCACGCCATGGTCCGTGATAGTGTACGTGAGCACATGGTCTTGTACATGAGCACTCGTGTACAGCTGAGTACACGCGCACACACACACACACACAACTCCATGAACAGCATGTGCCACAAAAGTCCTCCTGGGTGTTGAAGCAGCTTTAGGGTCTCGATTTGTGTGTATGTGCTTATGTTCATACAATGACAAATTATCTAATGACACATTTTTCAGAGTCTGCCACTGTCACTAGGGGATGCGTGATTGTGTAACAAAAATAAATCCTCATCTGTCTCCCAGGGAAGCAAAGGAGAGTCTTCTGAGTGGAGCAGTGTAGAATACAATGTTAATGACTTCATAGTAAGATTGCCATTTGCATAAGCTAAGCCATATTGCGTGAATGAAGACCCCTGTATTCAAGCCATCCAAGATGGCCTCAAGAACTGCCAGTGAATTCTAGGCCTCCGAGAGAAGCGAAGTGAGCAGTATTGGAGTGTAAGAGCAGAAATGCTTGTGCCCAGTGTAAGATGGGCATCTGCCTGGCCACAGAGACCTGGGTAGGTGAGACTTGTTCTCAGCCCAACCTGTGGCTTTTTCCTTCTGTCTCTCCTTCAGCAAAGAGCAAAAAAAAAAAAAAAGATTCATAGGAATCAAGAGATTTTGGGTTAAGGCTTTCTGGAACCCAGGACCTTGGGCATGCTAGGTAAATACCCAACCAAAAAGCTGACCTCTCCAGCCATTTATCTATCTTTTGCCATGTTGTCTAACCATCAGTCTATGGAAATTCCAGGTATTGTCCTGAATGCCTATAAGGGTTGGAACAGAGCTGGCCTGTGGGTTCTTGGACCTGGTCCTTTATTTTAAAATGGTTCAGTTGGTGAAGGTGCCTGCCACCAAGCCTGCCAACCTGAGTTTGATCCCTGAGACCCACACAGTGGAAGGGGGGAGCCAACAAGGAGGGGGCCTGTAGCATGGTGTCATCAGACTGTACTTTTTGTTCCCCTTTGCCTCACAGCACCCTGGAGGGATACTATGTGGATGATGCCCTGCAGGGTCAGGGCGTTTACACCTATGAAGATGGAGGTGTCCTCCAAGGCACCTACGTGGACGGCGAGCTGAATGGACCAGCCCAGGAGTTTGACACCGACGGGAGGCTGATCTTCAAGGGGCAGTACAAAGACAACATTCGACATGGAGTGTGCTGGATCCATTACCCAGTAAGCTGGCACCTGCTCACCCTGAGGGGAAGGAACAGGCTTTCAGGCAGTGTTTTGACTCCTCATGGTAAACGCTAGCATGTGTTCTCTGTAAAGCCATGATCAGCCGCTAAAGATCAGGAGAGTTTCAAGGCTGGCCTACCTGCTGTCGCCCACTCTGACTGAGATGACGAGGTTTTAGATTTGCTAGTAATGATTGCCCTGAGTCACACAAGCTAGTTTTATTTTACCATTAGTAAAGTAGAAAATAAGTTAGTTTTAATTCCTCTGGTGTATAGAAAGAAGTGGTTAGCTATTTCATTATTGAAATACATTTGGAGGATGGCTGGATGTGGTAGGGCATGCCTTAATCCCAGCGCTCAGGAGGTAGAGGCAGCTGGATCTCTGTGAGTTCAAGGCCAGCCTGGTCTATAGAGCAAGTTCCAGGACAATCAGGACTACACAGAGAAACCCTGTCCTAAAAAAAACAAAAGGGAGAAACAGACAGACACAGAGAAATACATATAGGAGGAGAGACAGGACCTCACTTTGTAAACTGGCTGGCCTCAGATATACTATGTAGGCCTCACAGACTGTATTGCTTAGATTAAGATGATTTAACTCACTTGCCTTTGAGTGTTTGGTAACAGTAGTTTTGAATTTACTAGCTAGCAATAGGTATGGCAAAACCCATGGTTGGGATTAATAACTTTGGTTTGCATTTCAAATACCCCATCTGTTGATGAATTTAAGAAGAGTGTTTTGAAAAATAAACCTTAAGATATACTTTGTTTAGTATTTTCTCATGTCCAGAGCTTAACTGGAAACACCTTTCCACTTGGTGAATTGTTAATAAAAGAAAGGCTAGGCACAGTGGTGCTCGCCCAGAATCCCAGCATTTGAGAGTGGAAGCAAGAGGATCAGGAGTTCAAGGTCAGTCTCAACGACATAGGAGTTTGAGGTCAGTCTGGGCTACACAGTAAGATTTTGTCTCAAAAAAAATCAAACAAACTATTTCATGTTTACCAAAAAAGGAATCCCCACTAAATGGACTTATACATTGTTATGTTTATGTATGCACTGTCTGAGGGTGAGCATCCAGGATGTGTCATGGCATACATGTGGCCATCTGGGGGACAACTCTGCAGTATCCGTGCTCTTCCCACCTTTACGTAGGGCCTTGCACTCAGGTCTCCAGGCTTACACAGCAAGCTCTTTTACCCCAGCCTCCCCCCACCCGAAGCCCTCTCACCAGTTCCCATTATTCCTTCTAAATCATTTAAGTGGCTGAGGAGATGGCTCAGCAGATAAGAGCACTTGCTGCAAGTATGGGATCTGGGTTCAAATCCTCAGACACGAAGTGAAAACCCTGGCTTGGTCACTTATGCGCTCACAGCACTTTTACTGGGCTGGGATGGTGGGGTGGGCTTGCTGACCTACCTTCAAGTCCAGTGAGACCCTGTCTCCCGGGGAATAAGGCAGAGAGTGATGGAGCAGGACAGCCGGTGTCGTCCTGCATATAACTCATTTTTATTTACTTTTGACACAAGGTTTTCCTGAAGCTCAACTCGGTAGACCAGCCTGGCCTTGATCTCACAGAGATCTACCTGCCTCTATCTCCCTAGTGGTAGGATTGAACGCGTGCACCACCAAGCCCAGTCACACAGTTATGTTTGTGTGTGTATGTTAATCAGTTAAGCTTTGCCGAGATTATGCACCTGTGGGCCCAGCTACTAGGGGAGCCTGATACAGAAGGGTTTACACCTGCCAGTTTGAGGCTGGGGAGGTGGTCCGGTAGCTCAGAGCTCCTGCTGTTCTGTCATGGAGACTGGACTTTGGTTTGGGGACCCCAAGGGATCCAATATACCCTTCTCTTCCACCACCCCCCCTACCCCACCCACCCACTCTAATGAAAGAGGGTGGCTAACCTCTGTGTAAGACTTGCCCAAGCATTTGGAGCATCTTGGCCAGCTCTGTAACATCAGACGACATCTGGGTGACTGCATGTCTAGGTAGACGCAGGGAAGCAGATGGACTGGGGCCGTGGTACCTACAGTTCCAGAGGGCAGGAGTACACTTCCTGAGTGGCCAGGCTCAGCTCGGGACTGCCTGCTGCTGGGTAGCTACTGACATCTGAGAGACTTGTCAGAAAAACGAGTGGAGCCCCGTCCATGTGGGCAGAGGACGGGAGAGAGGCGGAACAGGAATTCCCGGAGACTCCCACTCCCTGTCATTTCACTGGAGACTAGGATCAACCTAGTCCTGTGACAGGATCGAAGGAACACTAAGGCCATTTCCTGCATTTATCCCACCAAGCCTAGCCAAACTTTGAAACCTAAGCATCCAGTGACATTTAGTATGTGTTCTCCGACAGTTTCCTACATGTGTACACAACACGCCTTCATCATATGCACGCCCAGCTCCTCCTCCCAATCCCCCCAGATAGCCCCAACACGTCAGCTCCCAGCTTGGTGGCCTTTTCTCTTTTTTTTTAATAATCCCGAGTCCGATTGGCACTGCTGCAGGTCTGTGGAGGAGGCCAGTCACCGGAGTGTGGGCGACCTACTAACAGCAGAGCAGCATTTTACCCTGTGGTCTAATCTCCTACCAAGAGCAGAGCCTATCTTGGGAAGAAGGCATTGGGAGATAACAGGCTTTCAGAGTGGTTGATGACGCCTGCCCTAAGCGTGGTATCTGTTGACAGTGGAAGGAGCTGACTGCACCCCTCAGCTGGCTGCGGTCTGAATCAATAAAGGGCTGGGCATCCATGTCGGGGACTGCATCCCTGGTTGTCATCGTAGTAACTGGAGATCCCATGCAGCCTTTGTCTTGTTCATCCCCACCCAACAAAAAAATGGGTTGGGCTGGAGAGACGGCTCAGTAGTTAAGAGCACTGTCTGCTCTTCCAAAAGACCCGGGTTCAACTCCCAGCACACACATGGCAGGTCACAACTGTCTGTAACTCCAGTTCCAAGAGATTTGACACCTTCACACTGATACCCATAAAA